>NC_080594.1:18307956-18624384 GCF_027887145.1 Ammospiza caudacuta | reverse complement strand
GGACTGTATACTGTTGGGTTTGTACAAGCCAAAAAATACCCAACAAAAAACCCGAATGTCGCCACCGCAAGCAGATAAACTGATATCTTTGTATTCAAATGCCTGCCCCAGTGAGCAAAGCAGCACGGGCCAGAGGCTCCCCTTGCCACCGACCCTTGGGCAGCTTCACACGTGCTCCAGCAAAGCACAGGCCCAGTCCAGGCACAGCTCCACCAGCCAGGCACAGCTCCCAGCAGCATGTTTGGCTGCTGGATGTACACTCCATGCTCTACCCCCTGCCCTTTTCCTTGGCTGTATGGATGTGGACATAGAAGGGGGGCAGGGAGACCACAGAAAACAGCAATAACCCTAATGGGGATCAGGTGGGAAAAGCAGGAACCCAGTAGGAAACACCACATCCCTAGCAAAAGGAGGTGAAAAAATAAGATGAGGAAATGCTGCGTGAAAGAGTTCAAATATATAGTCTTTGAGACTAAAAATCATTAAAAGCCTTCCCCCCTTCTCCATGTCTTCACATTAATGCTTTAATCCCATTTGCAGAAAAAAAAGAAGATGATGATCTTACAGATTTTTACTCATAAAAGTATGATCCATCTGGGTCTTTCAGTTTTATGAGAACAAGAAATAGCTCCAGCTCTGGTTGGTTCAGACTTGGGATGGGAAGAGTTAATAAAGAAAAAAACTGGGAATTGTAGACACATTGAACTAATTTTTTTTTTTAATAAACCATAAATTAAACCTGCACAATTTCTTTGCAATTTAAATTGCTGCTTTGTCAGTGCAGCAGTGAACATCTTAGCAGGACCACTTTATCCTTTGTGTATTCCCATAAATTTGACTTATCAAACTTCTAGACTTGGCATAAATACATGTGGAGCAGATTTACAGGCTTAAGAGACTTTTTCTCCCCAATTTTTAGATACTTGATAACAACTGTACTACACTTTTTAGTACATGACATTTTTATGGGGTTTTTGCATCATAATTAAAAAAGGGAAAAAAAAAAGGAAATGCAAAATCTTCTCTGGGCTGAGACTGAAAACTCCTAAGTATCAAAAGAGCTAAGCAACCCAAAATTTAATCTGTAACCCCACATGTTTAGAATTATATAAAATTGCAGCTCATATATTACTGCCTTTACCTGTTTAATGCTTCCAGTTTAATGTTATCTTGCTTGAGTCCTTCTCTTGGTACCTCTGCTAATTACTGCACACTTTTTAACAAGGGAATCACAAAAACAGATTCACAGCCTTATCAAACAGAAGGAATTCTCAGGCCTACTTTAATTTGAATAATGTGGGGTAAGTCTTTCTTAACAAACCACACACTTTTATATACTTGTGATTAGCCAACTGCAATCACACAAAATTATAGCGACTAAATACAAACATGTGAAAATTCCAAACTAGCAAAGTTCTCTCCTAGTGCTTGGAGTAGCCCATTATGCAATAATTCTCATTTCTGATATTACATAGAAAAGAACTCAGACTCTGTTCAAAGCAGTAATATGAATATATATTTGAAGTTTTACCATGCTAACTTGCATGAACTCAAATCATTAAGAAGCTGACAGGAATTTCCTGAGCAAGTTCTGCATCACAAAACATACTGCTAACTAGGAATTTTAGTTTTGCTTCAATCTTAAGATTATATTAAACAAATGGCTTAGCCATTTAAAGTTCTATGCCAGGCTTCTTGTGAAGTCAAGTAAAGTTGAATGGCATTTCACTATGGTTACCATGAAAAAGAAAAGATCTATTGTTAGAAACACACAACCAATTCAAAGAGATGGTTACTCACAGCCATTTGTAGCTACAGCAAAAATTCAGAGCTCCTTTTCAGTAAGTCAGACCCTGGTTAAATGGTGGTTTTGCTTCTGTTTTTGTTTTTGTGGAGGGTTCTCAACATGTGGCAGGATCCTAAATTTATTTACAGCTCACTAAATTAATCTGGAAACTGCTTAGGATAGAAAAGTTAGAGGGGAAAAAGAGTGGCATTTTATTGAGTTGGAAGCCCAGTAACCGTATTTGAGAGTTTGCTTCCCTTGTCTGTGTTACAAGTGCATCCCCCACTAGGCATATTTTACTCCAGCCCTCCTGATTTGAGCCAATAGAGGACAGAAAAGCTGCCAGGTTTTTTGTGCCAGAAAAGCTGCTTCAAAGTAAGAGAAAGTGTTTATCTCCTGGTCTCTACCACAAAATTTGCCAGATTCTAGACACAGTCATGTTCAGAGATAAAAAAGAAAAATCCCTGTTATTTACTGCTACCCTGCCCTTCGGAAGGGCTAATGAGTTCTGCAGTCACCATCAGCCACACAGCTGCACATGCTGCAAGGCAGGCAACAATGATGACTACTAAATGAAGACTGATGACATTCTGAGGGGAACATTTCCAAGAAAAATTTCCCTAATCAAATTAAGCATTGTGCACATAGATGAGATTGTATTTTTAATCACTCGTAACTATTTGCATTCTGAACCCCACATTGCTGCACAGCCTTAGAGAAGTGGAACAACTTGTAGTTACTTGGATACACTGGAAGAATAGGGACAAAGCATGTCAGGTCACAAATGTTCTTCAGGGTTGTCAGAACCACTGTTTGCATTACCTCTCTCTACTTTTTTGAAAGAAAAACCAACAAAACAAAAATCAAACAAAAAGGCCCAATAAAAACACAAAATATCAAAGAAATACAATAGAATTTTTGTGGCTTTCAGCACATTCTGTCCACAAAAGCCAGCAGGCTCTTTTAATATTTTAAGTCTCAATTTCACTTGTTTATCTTGTGTATGTATGTGCTAATAAAAATACTGGAAATAATGGCAAAAGTAACTAGAATCAGACTGATGTTTCACTGGTGTGTACTTAAAAAAACAAATCAACCCCTTAGGTTCTTTACTGAAATAAGAAGTTTAGGTGACAACTCAGAATTCCTTTTCTTTGTCCAGGGTTGTGAGTTCATGCTTAGGTGAATCCCCCTGCAAGAGCACAGAAAGATGTGACATCCTCAGACTGAAAACACTCAAGGAACTGCAGAGATACACAAGTATCTCCTTGTTAGCCAGATGTTATGTGAATTTTTTCATGCCTTGATAACTTTAAAGTCATTCACCAGACAGAACTGGCCACTGCAGGCCCTGTCCAGTCTGATATAGACACCAAGGGATCACACCACAAGGGTGCCAGAAGGCTGCCAGTGGATGCCTGTAATCTTCTCCTCCCCCATGATTTTTCACTGACTGATTTTTAAGGTTTGAAGTGCTTTCATTCATAGCACACAGTATACTTGGCATATCCACACACCACTAGCCATTTCTTCTATTAAAAAAATATATATATGTATATTCTCCTTTTGTAATAAAAGAGGAGAAACTGTCTACTGAGAAAAATAAATACATTTCACTGTTTTGGCCATTGGTCAGAAAAGATCCATTCTGATTTTACCATGCTAAGATGGTACTAGAGAATTCAAAATGCATTTATAACCTAAGCATACACCATTTTTAGCAAGCTATAAAACTTAACCTTTGTAGAATATGAATAGTGCTTCACAATAGCTTTTAAAAGGGCTATTAAAACTTCACACTTCCGATAAAAAACAGCCTAATGCTCTTGATCCTGACATCGCCTTTATACAAGGTATTTCTTCTGCTACTCAACTGTGTGAAAAAAATCCAACCTATATTCTAAAGATTACCTCTTTGGACCTTCAAAAAGTAATCTAAAAAATTTCTGAATCTGAAGTCTGCAAAAAGATTTTAGTGGAGTTTCTGATTTTGTGAAAAGGGTTTTTTGCAACTTTCAGGTGGCAGAGAAAGAAATATCCTCTCATTTCTTCAAGGGTTTGTAACAGCATCCAAAAGTTAGCTTTTGCATAACCACTGAGAAGAGAACAGAAGAAATTAACAGGCATTTCTTCTGCTACAACTGTGGGCTAGACTTCCAAAACCTCTTTGTTTATAAAGCAAAGCCAAAAAAAATTCACTGACACTGAACCAATAGATCAGAAAACCACAGCAATCTGTTAATCTACCACTGGATACAATGAAATGTTCATTTTTTAGGTCAAACCACATTTCTTTATGGGAACATAAGGGTCCTTGGACTCACCTAGGGGCAATAAAGCCTCCACAATTTATCATCAGTGTAGTGAGTAAGTGATCACCCTTTTCTCTTCACAGAGAAAAGTAACTTTAAAAAAATAATTAAAAAAAAAAAAAAGACAAAGGGCTCATGTCCCAGCAGAAATCTCATGCCATATTCATGCAAACATGTTGCACACCACAGCCATAATCCACATTTCAGCAACAAGAACAGGATGTGTGCTGGCACAAACAGAAGGTTTAAAAGAGGAGCTATGGCTGGGCAGTAACTGCTTCATGCTTTAATAATTCTTCACACAGAAGCCAGTTCTAGGAGTAAAGACTCTCCCAACAAAATTTACTAAATAAAAAAAAAGGTAAAACACACACATAAAAAAAACCAACAACAAAACAAACCAAAGAAAACAACCACCATCAAAAAAAAAAAAACACGAAAAACAAAACAAACCCCGAGCAAACCCAAAACAATACTCACTAATTTTTTTTCAGGCTCATTATAAATACCACCAACCAGAATATAGGTACAGGCATGCAGTTTTTATTGAGTCCAGCTTCTTTGGCTGACTGCAGCAGTGTCAGCACATCACAGCAGCAAGCCCAGCTGTGAGACCAGAAAATCACAGAGAGCCATGACCCCCTCAGTCCTTCTTGTTGACAATGCTTCTTCAATATGAAAATTATTTCTTCTGGGGGCTGAGATACTTCCTAGAATTTGACACATGCAAGCTCCACTTCCCCTGCAGTGAACACTTCTGAATATACATGGAATGGGTGCACAGACCTTCCTCCCTACCCTGCAAGCTGGGTACTGGCAAAGGGGATTTAGAGACATCTCCAACTCCACAAAAAAACAGATCACTGCAAACAGCAACCACACTAATTCTGAGCTGAGCATCTTTATCTGCTTTGTGAAGTCACTTATTGTGTATTTGCTCACATTTTATGTCTCATTTGTAGTATATTAACTTTAATTTTCATGGAAGAGTCTGGTTTTTTTGAGTTTCTGGGTTAGACAGCTGAAGTCCAAAAGTCCTCATCCTCAACACATATATTCCTTTTAGCAGGCTAATCTCTAAGCCATCAGTGTTACATGTGGTCTCTTCCACTTTGACCACTGTATCTCTGTCCTTTCCTTCCATGTTTCTCCCACACGAGGTGGGAGTAGGAAAAAGGCAGTAAGACAGCTCTTTATACTTGTAACAGTCTCTGCCCACGCAACCATATCAACACAATTAATAATCTCAGTATTCAAGAAAGACTTCTCAAAAAATTCTTGCAATCATATGAAACACAAAAGATGTCCAGTTTTAGCCCTTCATGATTTAAGCTCCATTTCAGAGATTATTTTAATCCCTGTGATCAGAGGGCTGGAGCAGCTCTCCTACCAAGACAGGCTGAGAGAGCTGGGCCTGTTCAGCTGGGAGGAGAGAAGGCTCTGGGGAGACCTTACAGCACAAGAGAGCTGAGAGGGACCTTTCACAAGGACATGCAGTGATGGGACAAGGGGGAACGGCTTCAAACTGAAGGGGGGAGAGTTGTGCTCTTTACTGGGATGGTGGTGAGGCCCTGGTGCAGGTTTCCTGGAGAAGCTGTGGGTGCCCCATCCCTGGAAGTGACCAGCCAGGCTGGATGGGGCTCTGAGCAACCTGGTCTAGTGGAAGATGTGCTGCCCATGGAGGACTTCGAACCAGATCACCTTTAAGGTCCTTTCCAACTCAAACAATTCTATGATTTTAGGATCTTAACATAGTTTTGGAAGTTTGGCACATTAACACTACACTTGCTTTACAGCCATATGTGATTTTACTACTTATCCTGCCTTTCCATTATCCTTTGAATATTTACTGCAGTGTAAGAAAATATATTGTAACTAAATTTATCAGCTAGCTCCAAAAACTGAAAAGTCATATAGCTCATATTATAGCCTAATGTCTGAATGTAAAATAGAGAGATTTAGGATTTTTTTTGATAGCCTAATCTGATGCTTTCTTAAACTGAGGGAAAAACAAAAAACATCCACCCTGCTGTATAATTTTTACTCATGAACAATGATATTGACCACTCCCCAGGAAAGTTTATATATAAATTTTAAAAATATTTTTACATTTTTTCTGATTTATCTTTGGATTTGTCTTTATTATGTAAAAAACAGAAAACCATAGCAAGCCAGCAAAACCCACTAAATTGAATAAATGAGCTACAATAAACCAGCCGTGCACTTCAAGACCACACATCCTCTGCTTTAAGAGAAATACTAAATGCACAGGGTGTCACTGTCTGCCATTGCAGGAAACTACCTTTCATAAGCAAGGAGGATGAGATTTCAGCAGGACCAATCATCTCTGCCTGCTTTGTATTTTATCATCTTGCCACCAATTTCCTTCTGCTGGGGAGAAATGAATACAAAAGCAAGACCTTCTACTTATCTTTTTTATCTCCCACATTGCTATAGCTTGTGAAAAAACAAGTTTTGATTGCTAACTCCAAAGTCAAACATTAAACTCCAGAGGAGGAAGCCTCACAGTCACCTTGTTACAGCATTGCTTGGGCTTAGCTTAGTTATTTGGGTTGTTTATTTCTTGAGGGTTTGTATTTTGGGTTTTTTGTTGTAAATCCAAAAGAAATAACTTCCTCTGTAATTTATTATGTCACTGAAACAGCCAGAGTCAGCTAACAGTTAGTAGAAATAATATATGATAACAAACATTTTGCCTAAGTTACAGGCAGGCAAATCTGAAGCTAGCATGAGTCTCATTAAAATGCCATTTTTGGAAGCTAAGTCCAGCTGTGTGTCATTCCAAAGGATTATGCATATTCCTTATTAAAATCTATTAGTGGACAGGATATTTCTTTTCCCTCCTTCATTTTCATTTCACCACTGCATTTATACTGTGTAGGCAGTGGCAAGAGATGATGCATGTTAAGAAACAGAAAACCATTCATTCTGATTTCCTAATTACAAGGGAGTAGACCCTGGCTGTTTTGAACTATCTCTTTGTTTTGGTTCACATGTGCATTAAATGAGCAACCTTTCCTGCAGCTAAGTGAGAAATAGCAGGGCATTGCTTTCCTGGCACTCTGAAAAATGACTGCTTGCTTTCAGTAATGCCGAGGACAAAGCAACTGGTGAATTTACAGAATGTCAGAGCAAAACCATTCAGCAGAATGTCAGAGCAAAACCATTCAGGATCATTCTACTCACAAAATGCTGGTTGGGAATCTATATTCTTCCAGTGTCTTTTTCTGTCTTTCACTGTCTCAAATATTCCCCCTCCTTGAAAGATAAGCAGATATTGCAATACTTGTATCGTTACATTTATGGGGGAAAAAAAACCCCAAAGGAAAACCCGCAACAACAACAAAAAAGAGAGCAGGCAGCCTCTCGGGTGCTGAGCATCCTCCAGTCCAGCCTCTTTCCTGCCAGTCATGCAGCCACCCTCTCTCTCATTATTACTTCACTGCTCTGCTCCCTTAGAGTCCAGTTACACACCAGCAAAGGCAACAATTTATTTTTCAAGTGTGTGGTGGGGAAAGTTGGATGTGTGAGAAAAGAAGTGCAGGTCTTTTCCCAAAACAGTTACTGACACACTAGAAATACCACTTTTGGTTTCTTCACTCAATTCAGAAGTTTGCAAGGAATCAAACTTTTCTGATTACTTAGATCCTGTCTACTTGTCTTACAAAAATGCTGTGATCTATGCCTGAAATCAGGAGATCTGACATTGATAAGAGAATATAGGAAACCACATCATACTGACTTTTCATGAGATATTTTTCACCATTCTCACATACCTCTCCTTTTCATCTACCACTTTTGTCTCCCACTACATTACTTTTTCTACTGAGTTTACACTCCATAAAAGTTATTTTAATCTCTTAATGTCACTGATAATTTATAACATAAAAAATTACTTTTAATAATACAGTCAGAGCAATTAAATTATGGCCTACTTTTGACATGCAATAAAAAGTGGTTACACATTTAGCCTCAAAGTTCTTTTATGTTCTATGTCTCAAAAAAATATCCCTGAAATTTGTACCTCCATCTATGTGAATTCTTCAATTTTCAGTGAACAGGAGGCAACAGGGGAAAAAAGCCAAACAAAAAAACAATGAGGGGTGTGGGTCACCTTGGACTCTGCAACATCAAGGACAGTGAGATAAACTGTGTCCTAACTTGTCAGGTATTGATTCTAAGATCCAAGGCATCCTTGTTTGGATTGTTCCTTTCAATCAGCAGTAGATGATGGATATATTCTTGCATGCATGCAAACTAACAGAAAAAGAAAATTCTGATTATGAATAGAATACAAACAGCATCATCTGAACTAGTTCAGTTCTGCACAGCTATTAGAAAAGTCATGTATAAACAGATATGACTAAGTCTTTAGAATGAAAGTCCAACACTTTCATGTGCCTTAACAAATATCCATCAAGTTTTCTATCCACATCCATCTTGCTTTATTCACTATATTTTGACAGTTCAGTAATTTTCTCTACTAATATAATGTTTTGTTCCAAAAACCCCACCATATCTGTACTTAGAATCTGATACCAGATGAATAAACTAACCTTCTAAAATTAAGAGGTGGAGAAAACACTGTGTCAATTATCACAGCTTTAGTCAAGACAATGACACATTACAGCTCATAACCAAGTCAACAGCTCTGCTCCCTCTGTCACTGTGTTCATTTGCAAAGCAAATTTTGACAAGGATGAACACTGGCAGGCTGAGCAGAGTGGAGAGATGCTATGGTGCTGCCATCAGAACAAAGGAGAACACTGCATGGGAAGATCTGGGATTGCCTAAGGATTAGAATAAGAAAAAATGGGATGAAAGTTATAAAAATCCAAGATCTCCTGAACATCTCACGAGTGCTGCTCAAGTACACCAGCCAGGTATGACAGATAATGACACAGCAACTACGGTCTGACAGCTCAACAGAAACAAAACCCTAAATTATACCTGAGGACAAAGTATTAATGTCACTGTACAACAACCACAGTGAAACCTCAACTCAACAGCTCATTGCTGTTAAAAGTACTTTCAAGACGTGATTTAACTTGAACAAGTAAAAAGATTGTTTACTTGCAAGAAGAAAGAGCCTTTCACATGAGGGAAGACTAAGAGAGACTACTTTATTATCTAAACATACTGGAGAGAGAAGTGTTTGAGCTACAGTTCAAATACTGCCACATGCATTATTACTGCATTCTGACAAGCTGAAGTTTTCTTCCCTTCTGAATGGAAGAAGCAATGACAGAAAACAATTTTTAAAGGGAGGCAGTAAATTCATAAGTAGAATTCATATTATCATCTGCAGCTATGTGGGCACAGACTCAGTGATGCAAGATGCCCCTTCCAGCCTTAAATGTGCACCTCTGTCTTAGTAACATCACTATAAATCTTCCCAAAGGAAATTCTAGTGTGGGCATAGATCACTTTCTTCACCCAAATGTGCCATGCCCTTTAGCCCAAAATAGCAGTTAACACCTGAACTGGAAATGCAAGACTCCTCTGAGCCTACCTCAATTTTCCAGTCTGCTGAATTTTTAAACAAATTCCCCTATAATGAGCTTCTAGCTGCCTAACCCCTTATACATTTAATATAGATCTCCCAAGGAATTCCTCTGATCCTCTGCATCCTCCCTGCTCTCCTTGTGTTTTTACCATTTTCTTGCTTAAAATACTGATTTGTCCCTGCTGAAGTTACTGGGCCTTACAACACACTGTAGGCCCAGCACTTGAGGTAGAAGCCCTAGAAGGCTCCAGGAGCACCAGATGTGCCTGGTACCCTCCCACTTCTCCATTCAGCACCAGGGATGCACCACCAGCCTGGGAATGTGCAGATGCATCTTTGGTCACTCTCCACACTCTGCCTTCTCCTCCCCCTCTCCTGTCTTTCATTCTTCATCCTCCAATGCATTTCTTTCAGAAATGTTTCTGAAGTGATGTTTTAGGAGTGATACACCACAGCTTTTCCAGCATTTAATAAGCTGGTTTAATAGCAAGTACTTATTTGCCTGTGTCTCCCACCTGCAATTTCTTAGCACTAATGCTGATGTTGCCAAGCTCTAAGGTTCCTACACATAAAAGTGGCATTAAACGAACTTCTAAATTACAGATCTTCTCCTACATGTTCTAAATATATACAGAAATACTTCTTTTGCTCAGTTGGAGTAAATTTAAACTAATTGGATTCTGTAGATTTGGGCTTGTCAGTGCCTCAATTCTGTTTAAATCACATCTCTTACCAAATACTGTTGTTTTTCAAGACCACCAGCATAACAAAACTGTTACTCTTCAGTGCAAAGAGTACTGGACATCTCCAACACTCCTGAAAAAAAGTCCTAATTAGTCTGGTAATTCTAGATTTTATTTTGGTACAGAAAAGAACTAACACACCCCAACAATATTTTTTAAATTCAGACATAATTTTTAATAAGAAACCTAGAATTTGGACTTGTAAATGTGCGTAGAGGCTACAGTAAGGAAGAATGTACCTGTATACCATCTTGTAATTGAGCATGCAATTCAAAGTTTCTACTTACTCATTCAAATGCAAATTAAAGTAGCTAAAGCACAAATGCCCAGTCTGAGACACAGATTCAATTATAACAAGTCAGTCACTGAATTCTTAATATAGATGTTTTCCTGTACTTATATTTACATTTTAATCTAGACAGAAGAAAGAACAACGACCCTGGTGAGGTATATGCAGATTAAACTTCATGGTTAGGTATATGACAAATTAAAACAAGCCAAATCAAATAGACTAATAGGAGCTCTGGGATTTGTTTTTAAGAGACAGATATGACAATTTTAATCACTTCTTGTGAAGACTTTTCCTCTGAGTGAAAGAACCGTAACCACAGACATCAACCCAGAGATTTGACCTCAGACTGGTATTCCTGGCATGACCACAGGTAGATTAAAGAAGAGATTATTCATCTGAACCATGACACTGTATACTCAACTTAAAAGCACTTTTGCTTCTATAAACCTTTCACGTTTCAACTAATTAAGAGTTGAGGCTATTTGAATAATTACTCCTGCAGACACCCAAGTCAAAAGGCTTTGGGAGGCTTGTTCCACACACAGGACTGAGCAGCTTCCAGCAATTCCACACACTGACCCACCCTGGCAGGTAAACACACCACCCAAGGGCTCCAACCACTCAGAAGCGCAACCCAAACCTCCCAGTTTTTGTGGCAGATGCCCACAGCCCAAGACCAGGCAGTTCCTCCTCACAGGTTGTGTGGCTGGTTGTGGTGGGCTCACCTTCCCTGGGTACCAAGTCACTCCCAACTGGAGAGAAAAAATATAACTGCAAGGTCAAACGTTGAGGTGAGGGCAGGCAGAAATCACTCACCAGCTGCCTCCACAGGCAAAATGGAGTTGTGATTTGAGGAAAATTAATCTAATGTATTGCAAGTCAAATCAAAGTAGGATAATAAGAAAATAAGAACAAATCTTAAAACACTTTGCCCCTACCCTTCCCTTTTCTGCCTTACCTTTACTTGTGAATTCTCTACCTATCCCCTCAGTGGCACAGGGCATGGAAAATGGTCAGTTCATGTTGTTCCTGCTGCTCCTTCCTCCTTAGGGGAAGGACTCTGCACACTCTTCCCCTGCTCCATCCCACAGGAGACAGTTCTTCATGAACTTCTGCATGTGAGACCTTCTTCACACAGGTTCTTCACAAACACCTCCAGGGCAGGTCCCTTCCATGGGGTGCAGTCCTTCAGGAACAGACTGCTCCAGAGTGAATCCCCCACAGGGTAACAAGTCCAGCCAGCAAACCTGCTCCAGTGTGGGCTTCCCACAGGGTCCCAGCCTCCTTTGGGCTCTGCTCTGCTATGGGGATCTCCACAGACTGCAGATGGATCTCTGCTTCACCATGGACCTCCCTGGGCTGCAGAGGCACAGCTGTCACCACAGGCTGCAGGGGAACCTCAACCCCAGCACCTGGAGCACCTCCTGCCCTTCCTCTTCTGTGCCCTTGGTATCTGCAGAGCTTTTACTGTCACATATTCTCACTCCTCTCTCCTGCTGAATCTCCACTGTGCAGATTCTGCTCTCTCCTTAAATGCATTATTCCAGAGGTACTGCCACCATCACTGATGAGCTCCATGGCTGTGTGGGACATGGGGGAGGTTTCTGGCATCTTCTCACAGAAGTCACCCCTTCAGCTCCACCAATACCAAAAACTAGCCCTGAAAACCCAACACACTGGTTCAGAGAAAGCCAGCCTTCTGCAGGGAATACTTCTCATCCTCTCCAACCCACATCTCACAGATATGTGCCTCAGCACTACAGATCCAATCTGTTTGTAAACCCAGTGACTGACAGCAGAGCCAAGATTGTGTGCCTTGACAGAACAAGCCTTGCTAATGCAGTAGCTTAAGCAATCCATTTTTGCCCTCATAAAAACCTGTGAATCTTGTCCAGTGCCATGTGCTCAGAGGCCAGTATGTTTTACACGATCCCCAAAAAGATGCTGTGATCTTGTGTTGGAAGCATACGGGTATCAGGTCATTTTGTTTCAGGAAAGCACCCAGATCAAAACCAAAATAGATACACCTCTTCCCATCACACACACACTCATCTTACTCCTGCTTACAGTGTTACTCAGACACTGAATTTAAAGGACTCTAGTGTCTCAGATGACCTTTGTGGTCTCAGCCTAATGTTACAGTTTGGCTGAATTTCAGGGTCAAAGGTTATACCTAAAACAGAAAAGCAGAGATAGAGTTCATGACAGAATTGAAGTGGATCACATCTGATGATCCACCATGAGCCTAAGTTTAGCTTTACATCATCTAAACATCTACCCATAGACCTGGGTAAAGGTTAAACAGGTAAGCACAGCCTTCCACTTAGCCCATCACCATCAACTCCAAACTGAATACAAATAAACTCAACTCCATACTAAATACAAGATTTAATAAACTGTACTCTGATGGAAGAATTTTATATGGTCCAGATTTCCTGTTGAACAGTTATACTTTATCCTATAATTTTTTATTTATGTAAGTAGCAGTTTCAAGAATGTACTTTCTTTTCAGGTATCTTCTTCTGCTCTCCATAATTAATTTATTTGCATCAACATCCTCCTCCTTACTTCTGTCCTTTCATCACAAAACTTCCTGTAAAATAATTTGCAATTTTCCCACAGTTCCATGATCTCCTCACTTTGGCATTAAAAAAGCAGCAGTAACAATTGCAGTGCTGTGACAGATGAAATTTGAAGAGGAGAGGAGAAAGAGATTTAGTTTGTTGCATTGTATCTTTCGCTCGGGTGCTTTCTGGAGAATTAAAGTGTGCATTAAGCTAAGCATAACACTTCTGAAAGCACACAATGACTCATAAAGGTCTCTTGTGCTTAGCTTTATATTTTTTCCCCAACAATACTTAGTGCAACTTGCAAACATCAATAAAGAACATGACACCTAAGACTATCTAACACACCTACTTAAGGCACAATATTGGCACTTACAAACTATCCTAGTAAAACTTCTGAAGGGCAAAACTAAAACAGGAACTCAGAAGTGAAGTATAGCAATCAATCTTACACAAACACACCAAGCTTTCACAGCCACCAAGACATGTTCTTGCATGTATTAGAGCAGATAGGCTATTCTGCTTTCTACTCTAAGCACTAAAAATCCTAGAGGGGAGATTTCATACCAGACTAGAAGAGAGCAAAAATGTATAACTTAAAGTAATTTTGTCTTTAAAATACACTAGGATAGAACTTCACAAGTTTAATGGTTTAATAAAGATGTTACATACACACACAATTGTTACTGGGCCACAGGGATCTCTGGCAGAACTGCCACCTTGTAACAGCACAGAATTAGTTTGTCAGCATTAGGAATAATCAGGGTCTTCCCTGTTTATTTAGCACATTTAATAATAGTAAAAACAAAGAAATCTGGCTATTTGCAATGGTGAAACTTAACCAACCCGTATGTATGAGTTATTCCACCTTGAAAATTCACGCTGCTGAAAAAATTTAAATGCTTTCTAAGATGAGCAAAAGAAATTAAAGCAAAGCAAGCAAAACCTCAGCAGGATGGGTGATTTGATTTCAGTTGACAGAAGCTACACATCAGCTAGCTTCCACTAAGTACACCACTGCTACACTAAACAAGCCCTGCAATTTGACATCAAAGGAGTTTGGAAAGAATAGTACATTACTTGCTGAAATCACTGTTCTTCTTCACTTCCTGACATTTTACAGCAACTGCCCAAGGGACATGAGAGACTTCAGCATTAGTCAAATAAAAATCTGAGGGAAAAAAATTTCTGTTCTACTCATATAGACAACTTGATTGGAAGAGATGCTAAAGTGACCTTCCAAGTGATGAGGTGTAATCAGGATGCTCCACTTTCAAAGCATGTAAATGAATTAAAGCCAGAGAAGGTACTGGACAGCTGCCTTAGTGCTTCAACACCCAAGGTGTTTTTGAAACCAGCTACAATGGGACATATAGTCAGTCCATCTTGGAAGTAGTTCTCTTAAGAGGACAATTCAAGAGCACACAATTAGCTGGAAACTGCATCCTGAGAGTAGTCTGGTGTGCCTCTTCATTACCCTGGCTGATGAGGCAAGGGAATATGAGAGCTGTACTGAAGTGGGAATAAAACAGCCAAGACTGTCAGGGACTGGGACAGGAGAAAAGGAAGAGAGGAAAATGAAAAATATAGTCAGGCACCAGTTTCCTCAAACTGGGGAAAAGAGCAAAAAGTCTGAAGTACAGATCTGCTGTAAAGACAAGAATTTTCAAAGCAGCAGCTTCAGAAAAAAGTCACTTGGCAGAAGGAAAAATGTTCAGGATGTTGAGAAACAAACAGCCCATGCTGGTGCAGAAACCACTGCTGTACAGCACAGTATGCTCTCCTTCATCAAGTTTCAATTCAAAACATTATCTAACTTTTATTTCCAATATTAAAATGCTGGCAGTAACATCAAATAATCAAGTGGTATCTCTATTTCCTTATTTTAAGGAAATCAGTAACATTATATGAAAAACAGTGACCCATTCACACCGCTATCAATTCCTTCTGTAGGATGTTTCTACAGTGCAATAACTGGACACAAAGCACAAAGAAAAAAGGTATGTGGAGAAGTACATGTTAATCTGCAGGCACCAGCTTATGAAAACCTCTGCTACAGTTTATTTTCCTTGCATTTGAACTCCAACAGCTTTTGAGGAATAAAGCAAAACAAAGAACTGGAATGTAGTAACAGAGAATTTTAAAAACATTCAGTCAGCCCTGCCCAAGGCCCATATTAAAGTTTGAAAAAGAAAATAATTCTATGCTTTCTTAGTGAGACAAAAAAAAAAATGAGATGGCAATGTTTGGATTATCATCTCTGTTGCATTGCTCTCTTCTACTCTGTGTTCTCAAAAAAAAAAAAAAGAAAAGAATTGCCAACTAAATGCTTTATGTCCTTGTTTTAAAATGAAAATATACCACTTTAATAACTGAACAACATGAGGAATTTATAATGAAAAATGGGCTTTAATAATATTCATTACACACAGAATCAAAAGGGTTTATTGGTAATAAAAGCCTTAATTACAGACTCAATTATTGATAGACATAAATGAAGTACAGTTATATCATTTTTATAAGCTGTGCAAAATATAAAATAAAAACCAAAGAAACCATTCCTGGGCTTCATTATTTCATGTTAGTAAGAGGGTTGTGGGGTTCTGTTGTTGTTGTTGTTTGGGGGGGAGGGTGTTGGGGGAGAGGGTGTTTTGTTTTTGTTGTGGTTTTTAATTTACAAAAAAACCCTAATTGCACAACAGCTCTCATTCCCTCTCCTTTTCCTTTACCTTTCACTTAGCTTTTCCATCTCCATCCAATTTCTCCATCCAATGCAGGAACAGAGTCCTTCTCAGGCTACATAAATTCTTTCATTCTGCCACTTTAGATGACGACAGGAATGAGTTCCACTGAGCATTCCTGGCCAGAAGCCAGCCAGGCACCCTGCAGCAGCACTGCCTCGGGTGCAGCAGCAGCATCTGATAGAGGGACAACCCCACCTGGCCAGGATGAGCTGGTGGTGGCAACAAACCACAGTTTCACTCAAACACCCTCCTCTCATCTCTGCAAAGCGCAGAGCTCACTCTTACATTCCCCTCCTGTCCATACAGGACTTTGAGAAAGTGTCTTGCAGTTCTCCAACCCCTTTTGTACGGCACAGGTACCTCTGAGCTGATGTTCCACAAGGTAGCAACAAAACTATACATAAAACTGCCTTGCTGACAATGCAACTGAGCAGCACCACCATAAATCTGCTCCTAGCACATCACCACAGCGACATCCTTCCACACCAGAGTGCTGTGCTCATTCCGGGATCCTTGCACAGCCCCAGGCACACTTCGCATCCCAGAAAACCACTGCCAAAAAACACCTGCCCTGCAATCAACCCCTGCTCATGAAAGAGCTGGTTAAACCATCTGTGTGATCTGGATCCCCCCATTTGTGCAGAATTTGGGGCAACTTGAGAAGATGCATGATCTTGGAGAACAGAAAAATAGCCCCACTAAACACAGATAAAGTCTTGACAGAGAATCGTGCCAATCAGGCCAGAGGAGGTTGCTATTCTTAGCATTGCTTCCAGTTAAATAAAGACTTCTGAGTTAAATAAAGATATCAAGTGTACCTAAGAAATTCTTTCATTTTCACTGCTGCTGTAATTTGCAGCTGGTAGTTGAGTTTCTCAGTGAGATTCTGGGAAGAAGAAAATTCTACAAACTTAAAATGACTGGACATTGCCAGAGATTCAAATGTTATATATCACTTTTACAACCAGAGGTGCAGTCAGAACACTAAGTCAATTAACAAAAAGATAATACTGAAACAGAAAATGCATTTAATGAGAGCCTGACTAATGCCAATTAAATGCTCTTTGAAAAAAGAGGATGCCTGTGATACATTATGATTCAGAAACTAACTGGTCTACATAAGCTAGCCTTGAACAAGAAATAACAAATTGTTGTGTTAAATAACTATAAAATTAACACAGATCAAGAATGTTTTTTCTTAAATTTCCTCATTTTCTTAAAATGAGGAAAAATTCAACTAGTAACACTTAGCAATATCAGGAGATTTTACCATGCTCGTGGAGAAATAAACAAAGAAAAGGTACAAGACACCTACTTTCATCAAAATTAATTTGATCTTGAGTAAAACAACCAAGAAGTACAAATAAATCAAATAATCTGGCTAGGGGAGCAACTTGATCCGACCATTTTTGATAACCACAGTTTCAGATACTGTGGTTATAAGAACTTTAAAAAAAAAAGAAAAGAAAAAAAAACTCCAAGGATTATATTGGACAAAAGATTTTTAAAAAAGATTTCAGTGAAGTAAGCTATGCAGAGGTATGCAACTCTGAAAGGATATGCTGCCATCCAGCAAAAAAACAGAATCAAAGCCTGCATGAGCCTCCAGAAATACCATCATAGAAGAGTCAATAATCAAATACCAATTATAGAACATTTGAACAAAAATAATGGAGGTTCCTCAAAAAAAAAGAAGATGAAAGGTTGCATATAAACAGCAAACACTGTTCTTAAAGACTGACAATTTTATGGCATAATGCACTAACAGCCTGTCACCAGCAACAAATAACTTCTGCACACAAAGAACTTCAGATCCTTGTTGAGAACATCGGAGGAAAATAAAATCACGAAAAAAAGGAAAGTTATCCTTTGTTACCCTCCCACTTATCTGTAAATTCTGAACAATGATGTGGCTTGAACTAACCACGCAGGGATGCAAGCATTCTTTAAACTCACAAAGCTGAAAGCAAAGCAACCTATGCTTACAAGTGAAAAAAAAAGGTGTTTGACTAATGAGAAAGTGCACACCATCACCTTTGTTGTGGGATGAATGTAAATGGAGCTTAGAAATTGAAGGCCTTGACCCTCATCTTTTGGAAGCCAGTTTAAAAGACTTCAGGAAAGAAACATTTCTCCCTCATCTCCCTAAAATTCAGCATGTAGAAACACATTGAGATAATGTGTAGGCATTCAATGAAAATTATTACAGCTCCTAACCTTTGCTAACAAGTTTCAGGGCTAGGTAATTGATTATAAAAATGAAACTGCATTTACTATTTGCTAACTTCTGATAAGCAGCAGCTATATAATTGATTCTCCCTTTCAGTATGCAACCAATTGCACTGGTATGAAAGCCTGGTATGTGAAACACTGGGATTTTATTTAACAGTTTGTCTCACTGCCTACTTTCCCCTCTATGAATAAAGGCTGAACTCAAATTGCCATTAAAAAAATTATGTGGACTACTTCAGTGTATTTAGTGTTATTACTGGGTAAATGGCCTGAGACAAAATGAGATGCAAGGTTATCTTAAGTTACTACTTTTCTGGGAGGAAATCTAAGAGTCAGAAGCAATCATTAGTTATTGTTCCACAAGTCTCCCAAGAAGATCTGTCACAGAAATCTGGCAAATCCCACAACCCTGTGTTTCTGTATCTCCAAGGCATAGTTTGGTAGACAATTTCTGATTAATTAGCTGTATCAGAATAGTTTGCTAATATAAACATAGCTCTCATCAGCATGTGTATTCCTGGCAGCATAACAATTCTCCCTTCCTCCTCTCCCTTGCTTGGCTTTTGACAGTGCAGTCTGCTCACGTAAGCACATCTATGCTCACACCTGGGCTAGTGTAGAAGCACTGGGGAAACATGCATTATATTCTTTGAGCAAAGTCTGTTGGACAGCTAGCCCTGATACCTCTACCTAACACTTATCTGATGTGTTTTGTCTCTAGATTGTCCCAAAACTCCTAAAGCTTGTGTTTAATGACCTACAGGGAGAAAAGAGCAGCATCCTTTACTCCTCTGCATAATCCCCTGCTGGCCTAGAGCACAAGGCTCTCCCCATGGTCACTCACACAAATAGGTCAAGGCAAAGGACTTTGAACCCTCATCACATTCACTTCTGACTGAATGGTTCCTAGACTGAGAAATTCTGCATAGAATGCCTAGGTGCTATTTGAGACACAGATGAACCTGTCATTAAGAGTCACAGCGTCATGCTATTGTAGGCATAGTAAAAGAAATACAAAAAAAAAAATTTGTTTAAGCCCATTCTTTCTTTAGACTGAGCACAAGTTCAAGTAGAAAGCACCATGCCTAGAGATCAATCATCCACTGATGTGCCTGACCACTGCAAAGGGAACGGAGCACATGCTGGTCTTCAATAACTCCCACACTATCTCAGTAAATTTTCTATAGGCCTTGCTTCCTATCACAGTTGTATGCAACGAGAGGCAAGATTTTACAGGAATTTATTTATGTCTAGACAACTTTTTAAGTATTTAAGTCTCTTACAGCTAGTCACAGTGATCCTTCCTTTACTCACATTTTACAATTTTCCAGCACAAAGTAAATGGATGTCCAGGGTCTGGAACATCCTAAATGATCATTATTCACAACAACCTAATAAAATACGCTTCACTGAAACTTAATATTTTAAAAAATACAAGCTGAAATTAAAACTATTTGGGGAGTTTATTTTAAATAGCAAAAACAATAAAGCACTACAATATCTTGTTGAAAAGTGGGACAAAACCAACACATGAATGGGACCATAACTGAATTAGTCTACACTGCAAAATAAACAAGTAATCATCACAGGATTTGATAGCCATGCATTTAAACATATCCTAATCCCAAAACTAATAAGAAGGCATAACTATAAAAATAGATCTCTCATGTTAAGTCTCATAAAAGTCACAAAATTGCAAATCTGCTCTAAAGGATTTTCTCACATTTTAATTAACTATCATAAAAATATTGTGATGAGATAATCTCAGTTTATATAGAAGTATTTTCTCCATTTAAAATAACATTCAAGAAAGCTTAGTAAGCTGCCTATTCCCTGCTGACAGGCACAGAAAAAATTTATCCATTCTTATATATTCTATTTTATAGATGGGAAAACCATGTGTGTGCAATTTAAAAACGAAGGCTTTAAAAAGTCAGTCAAAGAGGTGAACTTACATCAGACTTGGGAAGACTGAACTAGACCAATCCCCTAGCTGAATTATTTCTCTGCAAGTCACGATAGCTCAGCATGCTCTGCAAGGAGCAGAAAGACACTGTGACTCACAGACAGTATCCAGCATCTTTACAGCCCATCACTTTGGATTTACTGTATCCTCCCATGCCTCCTCTGCATGGGCCCTGATATTTCTATTCTAAAAATGAGGTCCTTAAGAATCTAATTAAATACTCAAATAATTTCAAAGCTGGGTGTTCAAACACGTGCTGGATCACAGCCCAAAACTATTGTTTTAGCTTAATTTCTGTATTTGGTGACCAAGCAAAGCTGCTGTTATAGGTTTACGGCACCTGTCAACTACCACAAGATGCTTCTCCCCACCTCAGTCCAGATACAGCATGAACAGGCTTAGACCAGAAAAGTGGCTAACTTGCAATCTCAGCAGCAGTGGGTGATACATCTGTATTTATTACAATATCCTTATTAAAGCACTGTAAGAACACGGGCTGCTTCCTTCCAGGAGTGAAAGTTTCTTGACCATGTTGAATGCCCCCAGTGTAAGGTGAGAGTCACTCCACAGAACATCTGATGGCCCAACAGGACAGACGCAGACATTCAGGTCTGCCAGTGATTATGCTCAGCACATGACACCCTTTCTCTGGCACATCACCTCATTCACCAAGTCTTTTACAATGACTTGAAGAAAACATTCATGGTTTTTTCCTCTGCTCAAAAACCCTGTCAAGTATAAAGATCTTTTCAGTTTATCCATCCTGACCCCTAGATGGAGAAGGGAACTGTCTAGAAAGGGTGAGCTAGTCCAGGTGGTTGCCCTATGAGCACAGGCCACGTATGCCCAGTGCAGGAATGTGTCATCTTTGCCAAGCCCGTGTGGGAAGCAGAGGTGGCTTCCTGAGACAGGAAATAACGCTGAACCGTGTGGCTGACAGAAGAGGAACAACAGGGTGACGTGGCACTAACAGGATCTTTACCAAGAGGGACATCCTGTTGAATTACTGTGACTGTCAAACCCAGGGGAGCATGACGAGATACAGACAGGGGAGGCCAGGCACTGCCTCTCTTGAAATAGGGTTCTCCCCTGCTCCTCTCCCTCAAAATACTCTGCTCAGGGGCTCTCCTCAACTCCACCACTTCCAGAATGCTTTCTGCTCTCCTGTCACAACTTGTTTCGCTCACAAGCCCAAACCCAGTTGCCCTTTCTGTGCAGAGGCCTTCCTCCCCCACCCCCGCAAGGGGAAGAGGCAGCACACGCTGGCTGTGCCAGGGCTCTGTTTCCTTCCCCCTGACGTGTTCTGCCCGCTCTCCCACCCCAGGCTCCCCACCACCAACACCCTTCCCACTGTCTCTGCAGCAGCTGGGACTGTGCCAAGCCAAAACCAAAAGCTGGGCTCCCCTCAGACTCAGCCAACCATGCTCCAAAATCCCACCCACACGACACACTAGCCCCACAGACACCACCTACAGCTCCTCCTGTCCCCACGCTGTCTGTCCCAGCTTCCCAAATGACACTGTATCCTTCCTTCTGTTGCACACCTCTTTCCGTGATTTTGCCATAATATTTCTTTTCTTTAGGGATATACCTGGTTGAACGTGTTGGAAGTAAGTTCTTTGCCTTTAATTTGGCTCTGCCACTCTGCAGAGATGCTGATCTGTGCCTTTGGCCCACTACTGACAGCAAACTTCTCTCTCCAGTCATAAATATTTGCTTACAGAACAGTAGCAGAAAAGTGAACTTTTAAGTATGCACATTAATACATCCTGTCAAAGATCCAAAGTGCTGCTGTTGCAATCCTGGATACTCCAGCTTTAACTGTTCTCACCTCCAAAGCCTTCACTCTCCAAAGCCTACAAAACATAGAGGCATACTATGTCAATGACACAGTGAAGTTAAGCAAACAATACGCCAGCAAAAAAAGTATTTTCTACTTCTCAGCCTGAAATGTTCTCAAACAGCTTTTGATGTTCAAGTGGTATTTATAAATCCAAAGCACCTCTATTATGTTCTTTTCCTTTCTTTAAACAAGAAATTCAGATCTTTTCTCTTAAATTTCAGCTGCCAAAAGAATAAAAATTGGTGGGTAAGAACTTAAGTAATCCTTGCATCTTTTCCCCTTTCCTATGATTTAGAGAAGTCAGGTTCAGACTCCCCTAAAATTAAAATGGCAGTAAAGAACAGCTTTAGCTTCCAACTCACTATACAAAAGTTTAAACCTCCACTCATGTGTCATCAGTAGATGAGATCACATGTGGTAATATACAAATACAGCACCTAGAAGGTAGAGTTGAAGCCACACAAGGGTTCAATCCAAGGCTAAATCACAGACACGGATGCTCCTCAGCTGCAGCAGTAGCTGGTGGTACAGGCTGACACTGTCAGGCTCCCTCCAGAGTCACAAACCACTCAGCCTAGTCCCTCCCTGCAGCAGAGGAAAACAGTGTCCGACAGGAATTGCTGCTCCTGATGCAAACAGGGACCTCCCTGAGCTTTCTGACCTGGACCTGGGCTATTCCACACCTGATCACAAGACAATTTCTCTGTTCCAAGCCTTGCATGGCAGAGTTCGGTCACCCTGACACTGGGAGAGCTCTTCAACATGCAATTCACCTGCTATATCTGCAAATATAATTTGCACAAGATTAAGCATTCCAGACTCACCAACAGCTTGCTTGCAATAGAAATTACCAATGGTGTGCATCCATTGCAGAAGCAGACCCTACAAAATTATCCACCCTTGCAGTAGCAACTAAAGCATTACCAAGCAGCCAAAGGCCGTGAACTGTCCATTATGTTTGAAATACAGCACAAGCAAATGCCATAAGAAACATAAATAATTTTTTCACCTCCAAAGTACCAGAGATCACTCAAATCCTTTCAGATGAAATGCATGCTGTAGTACTTCCACCCTGACTTAATAATCCAAGAGTGCTAACATGTCCAAGGGGAAAGTGGTTCTCCTAAGCCACTGTCAGACCCAGTTCACAGCAGCTTCTACAACTATCACTGTTTGAAAAGCCTGGCATATGGTGCCACTTTTTTCAGAGAATACTCATCAATTTCCTCTTCCATTAAATTATATTTAAAAAACAAAACAAACAAACAAAAAAACCCAACACAACAAAACAACCAACCAAAAAAAAAAAAACCATCCAAACCTGAATCCACATCCAGTCCTCATTGTTCCCTGACCACAGGGAATTAAAGAAACTCTGGTCTTTTTTTTTTTTTTAACTTTCAAGTTGCTGTTGAGGAAGATAATGGAGAACTGCAGAGCTTAGCATTCTATTAGCAGATGGAAGATTTATGTCATAACCTCACACCTGGAATTAAGCCCTAATAAAACTTTTGGTTTATAGTAGCTATCCCTCCCTAATGACAGAATAACAGCTCAGCTCTAAAGAAGGAAAAAAAAATGCAAAAAGCATAACTAGAAGTGACTTAAAAGCCAGCTAAAAAAACCCTTTCAAACATCATGAAAAGTTTTAACAAAAAATAAAAGTTTTCATTGAAATAATCTCTTTTAAGTTTCTAATTTTAAATAACAAGGTCCCTCAAGTTTTACATAGAGTTTATCACACTGTCACAGAACTTGCAGTCTGTGAACCACCAACTTCCTTCTGTGGTTATTAAAAAAAAAAAAAATCTGTACTGTACAGTATGTCCAAAAAATAGCATGAAGATTTCTGTAGCCTCATGACATTTTTACACAAAAATATGTACTGTACACTATGTCAAAAAAAAAAGCATGAATTCTCTATTGCATGAAGAGAGCCTCCTCAAAAGGGGTCAAGGTCCCCACAAGCTCAGCGCTCTGCTCTCTCACACTTCGATGAAAAGCCTTCCAGAACAATTGCTGCTGCTTACAGATGATGACACCTCACAGGAAGTCTAGAAATCAGTTGAAACAAGTAAAAGCAACCTATGGATGTTACTTTTGTGAGTTAGAATCCACACCTAAAACAAGGCATCCTACCATACCAAGAGGGCTAAGTTTTTATACACACTCACACAAATCTTCCAGTGTGAAGCTCATATGTGGCCTTCACGAGTAACCATAAAAAAACTATAAGAATAAATCATTTTGAGAAACAGTTTGAACATATTACTTCTGTACAGAAAAATTAACAACCTCTTGGACTGAGCCGTCAACACCAGTCTTCAAAACTACTCCCACATTAAAAAAAAAAACTGGACTGAGCATTCCAGCTAGAAATTATTCACCTGCCTCTCCTCCTTTGGAGGCGCACATCGCTCCTCCCAACACCCACTTCTTTCTGGACAAAGCTGCTGGCAGCTCACACTCAGCCATTCAGCACTCACTACAGAAACACACTGTGTTATTCATTCCTCTATGCCCTGTGCCACTGATGCAATGGAAAGAGAGCCAAAGATTGTGAGTATACTGAGTGTGCTGAAGCCCATCCTTCCTTATCACTGCTGTACTTGGAGATGGACATAATGATGAAAAAGTGACCCATAGAGGGCTTCATGCACCATTCAGAGCAGAAGAAATGTGTTACTAAATTTAGCAGACATATCTCTGCAGTAGGTCAGAGAGTAAGCACACCCCCAGCAAAAGGTAGGAATTTCCCATGTGTGAGAGGAATAGAGATCTTTCCCCTCTTACACAGCAGAAATGAAACAGCCACCACGGACCTAAAGGTGACAACCACTACAGGAAGCTCTGGCCAGCTGGCTCTTGAGCTGCATGCTGTCCAAGAGGCACTCCCAAGCTCCCCATGCTGAGCTGTGCTGCCCTGGTGGCTGCAGCAGCCCTCTAAGGCCCCCTGGGCAGGATGATGAAGCCAGCAGGCTCTGCAGAGCCTAAAACTGCCAGCATGCCCCAATACACAGCTACATTCCCACAAGACCTCAAAAAACCCCACAATTCTCATTTCCCTGCTCCTACCCCTTTGGCTCTCAGACAGACACAAAGCATCTCTTTAGCCCCTCTGATACACCAACAGTTTTACACATGGGCCAGAAAGTTTGCCTTCCTTCTGGCTGCAGATACCCAGGGCTTAAAGCTCTTTCAAGATAAGGAAAGAACTTTCTTCAAGAGCAGGCAATACATTACGTTAGGATGCATAGAAAACACCAAAACATTCTGTGAATCTACCAAGGAGTGGTTAATCTGCCTCTAAATCCACAGTAGTCACCTTTGCAACATATCACTTATTTCCCACTATCTCAAAATTTAAGACTATTCCCCCTGATGCCTCAAGAAGCTGTGCAGAAGTTTTGGATTTAACATGCCAAGGTACTCAAAGTGACATAAAACGACCCACAGACACAAGAGAGTCTGGACAAAAGGCCAGAAACCTGACCCTTACCAAGCCTGCAGGTGAGCTTCCAGAAAGCACACTCCAAGATTCATATAGACACTTTGGAATTTGCTGCAGTGGGGCACCTCACATTAACTGGGGTTAAATCTTTAAGGTAAAGGACCTCAACTTCAAAGCTGAGACAGAACATGTTGCATCATTCAACAGCAGCATGATGTGCAAGGTCAAGCAGAAGTACGTAACAGTCATCCCTCCAAAAGTCCTGTTACAGAAACCATGTCAAGAGCTAAACTACTGGAGCAAACCATTTTCTGAAAGTCTTAAATATTTAACAAAACAAAAAATATTGGGGAAGAAAAGTGCAAAATACAAATTCATGCAGTGCAAAGCAGCTGTCAGTATTTACTCATATATTGGTGGCTGTTTCAAACCACAGGACTCCATTATTAACTGTAATTACTAGAATTACTTTACTAACAGTAAAGCTCTGCATTACTAAGTTCTTGCAGAAAAACAACAGTAAGAAACATAATTCATTCAAACTGGAAGCTGCTGGGACACTCATAACACTGATTTCCTTATTGTTTCTGTGTGTAGGCTGGGTTCAAGGTCAGCAGCAAGTTGTGCAGCAGTTTGAAACCTGAAGAGTAATATTAAAAATTCTTGACAAAAATCTCAGTCATGAATTATATTTGGAAAAATTATCCCCTCGCTAACCTTTAAAGCTGTCAAGTGTAAGATGCAAATGTTTTCTGGATTGATATCACCAGTTGTCAGGGCACTACTTTGCTGTCAAGTGTCAGAAATTTCCACCTTCTCAGTTTTAGAAAGCAAATTGCATACTGGGGTGTCCCTGTGTGGATTTTAAAACAATACATGCCCTATCATCCTCTCCATATGCAAGCATGATGTGCTGTATCAAAAATGAAGAAATTGATTCAGCATTCTTCTTTCTTCGGAAGTTACATGGTTACACAGCAGTTTCCCAAATCCTGCCTGAATATTCCATTTGTCCTTTCCCTGTTCCATGTGTGGTTTTGTCGGTAAAGGCCACTGAGTTCATCTCTACTCTCCAGAACAACGAGAATAAACCAACAAACCTTTGACCATCCAGATTTTATCTGAATGAGTCACAGAAATCACTTTGCTTAACACATGCCGCTTTGTATGTTTCATGAAATAAAACTCCATGCCAAAACTGATAAATGCATAGATTAATACTCCAGCTATCTCATCAACTGAAAAATCATTCAGAAGCTGCAATTAAAAGAAACAGCATCTCACAAATAATTTTGAGATCTCATAGTTGCCTTCAATTGCCCATTTTTAAGTGTATTTCAACCCATGTATTCTCTGTAAGGTATCCAGTTACAGACGATTAAGCGAACACTTACAATTCCACCCCAGAGATAAACTGTGCCAACACTCTAAAACAGGAGCCTTAGGAATTCTTCCTGGTCAGAATGAAAAAGTCACTCAGCTCAACAGTGAGTTCTCAAAAAAAAAATTGTTACATTTTCTAAAAATAACAAGCAAACAAAAAAACCCAAACAAACCCAGAACCCACCCCATCAAACCGTCACATTAAAAAGCTAAACCAACAAAACCGTGAAATAAGTCAGTTTTATATGAAATGCCACACTTAAATCAAGCTGTATACAAACTACATCTGTTTGTTCTCCAATATTTATGGATATTTTCTTTAGTTAAATTGGAAAAAAATGGATTAAAAAATGCAACTTCTGCAGCATGCAAAATGATAAAGGGCATTTGTCTGGGATTCATCTGATTGAAGAATAATGCTGAGTTCATTACAAGCTTACTTGAACGTGACTAAAGAGTATTTTTTTAAAAGTCCTGTTCTATATTGAGACTTCATAATTAGTTTCAACACCATCTGATTAGAAATACTATTAAAAAATCTAAGTATTCAAGAAAAATATAAAGTCCTAAGTTTACAGAGCAGTTATCAACTTTCTGTATATACATATATACAACTTTTCTGTGTTAGAGACATGGAAGGGGTCAAAAGCACACACCTAAGCTGGCTTCTTTAACAATGACCACGTTTACAGAATGGCATACATATTTCCCTTAAAATAAAAAAAATCCTGGAAGAACTTACTGAAAAAACCAGACTTTTTTTAAAAAATGCCCTACCTAACATTTTACACCAAGTTCTAACTTTCTCTGCTCCCAGCACTAAGTCTGGTACACTCATTTCCTTATCCTGTTTGTAGCCTATTTCATGCCACACCACTCTTGGCCCATTTGATTCATGGAAGTACCCTCTATTTATTCTGATTCTTTTTGGGCTTCTCCATGATTCTCACCAGCTGCTTGCCTCGGCAAGAAAGTGTCACTTAAAAAAACCTGATCCTGTAGTGTATCCATCTGAAACATCAAAAGCCTTGTAGCAAAAGAGAACTATCTCTAATTAAGTCATCTTTTGGGGTTTGCCTAGTACGTGATTTAGATTTGGCCTTCCTTCCCCTTCATGCAACAGGAAGCCTATGATGAAAGCTAGATGCTTTCAGTAACAAAGCCTAGCACGACAAAACACTGTGAAGAAACAAAGACTTTTAATATAACTTTCTGGCTGAAGCCAGAGGTCTGAGAAAAGCTGAGACACGCTGCTTCTAACAGTAAGGTAGCGGAGCTCCCTCTATTGAATTAGCTGCCAATATCTCTTCAAAGCTTTAAAGATGCCAACTGTGGTCAGAATCAATGTTCTGAAAAAAAACCTACAACCTGCCAGCCTGGGCAGCTGGGACCCGTCATGTACACTGTATGCAAGAGACAGCTAAGGGAAGGGGACAGCCACCACACAGAGCCCATGACACATGCCAAAGTGTCACTGCCTGCCAGGGCTCCAGCCCTGGGGACTTCTGCTGTCCTTGGCTGCTGTTTGAGAGTTTTCCATCAGGTCCCAAACTGCTGTGCCCAATGGCCACAATTAACGATGCCAGGGCATACTACAGATGGTGCTACCACAGCACAAAACACAACACACGAGCACAGGTCAAGCTTTTGAAGTTTTTCTTCACAACTGGGGTTAACTGTACACAGAGTACCCCCTAAACAAAATATATGGATATACAGACTGCTGAAACACTTATTAAATCACCAACTGCACTTTTTACTTCTTATCAAGGGAATGGCTTAGTATTTCCACTGCTGTTGAAAGCACTTTGAACGCTTTCTACCCAAACGTTACAGAACTGTTCTAACCCCTGATAACCTCTAAAAATCATACCCTGCAGGTGCTCTTTCTCTCTACACTCTTTTATCACTTTCTCCCATTTTTTACCTCCCAAAAGAAGCACATTTATTATCAACAATAAAAATACTAGTTCAGAAGAAGCAGCACTGTTTTAACAAGTAAATATTTATTTGCCTCTCTGGAGACCTATATCCATGATAAAAAAGGCAATTTGATCTTAAGCTAGACAGAAATTCCTCAAAAGAGCCAACACTGTGGAGTAGTAGATTAACATCCACTGGTGTAGGAATGATTGTGATTCAAGCCATCCTCAATAAAATACACTGGCAAAGACAAAGGAAACAAAAGCAGAGAAGAAAAAAAAAAGGAAGAAACTTGATCTGATCACTGCCAGCAGAGGATTGTCAGGATACAAGGTGCATTGCAATCTCCTCTCTAAATGATGAGACTAATTTTCTAGTGTATTAATGGCAGAAATGTACAGCCTCCTTTAATATTCATCCTGTTCCCATTAAAGAAAATATACCGAGATAAAGAACATGTAGGTCAAAACCTTGTCTTCTGGGAAGATAACACTCAAGCATTTAATATTAAGGGGAGTTGTTAATATTCAGGTTTTCCTGGAAAAATCACGTTCTGCTTAAGTAATTTCTAATTATCACCCACAGCATTTACAGTTCCTTAAGAGTCTCTCATTTGAGCATCAGTGAATGGAAGCATAACTATTTTTCTTGAATACGGAGGAACTTGAGAGAAATCAGAATATTGCAACAGGTCCTCAATTCTCTTACAAACGCAGCCTTGCAGTTTACACACTTTTTAATAAAAAATGACTGTATTACCAGAGGAAAAAGCTGCACACCAGCCAACTAAGAGGAACCCTGAGTAGCACTGAAGAGAGCCTGAAGATTACAGGGTTTTAGACATGGTAAAAATCAATATATAAAGTCTAGCCTCCTATCAGAACTGGCAGAAATAACCAAGACCATACTACGACACCATACTATTAGAGATGTGGAGAAACAGTTTCAACAATCAGCATGGCAGTATTAAAAAGCCACAAAACTCCCATGTGTGAAACAGCAATGGAATAACCACTGGAGATCAGACCTAGAGCCAGCTTATTTGTGATCATCAGGTTATGGTCACAGAGTACAGATCACAAGAAGGGAAGACTGAATATTGACAATCTAGTGTAAGGAGATCCAATTACAAATTAGAGCTCCTAGCAAATAAGCCCATTCAGTCTCCCCAGGGTTACTAGGCTCAAAGTGCACACAGAGAGGTGGGATCCTCTGTAATCAGTTTCCTACTAGCAACCGGCTCTTACTTCACCCAAGAAGTCCAAAACCACTTGGACTAAAAAATACTCTCCAGAAAGTCCTCTGGTAGGAACCTAAAGAAGCCCACGATGGTGTGTGACATATGAACAGACAATATATTAAAGCCAATGCTGCTACAGAAATGCTTGTTTTCATATGGCTTAGAGGGATCTCATATGGAATCAGGTATACCATGGAAATCTGCAGTGAGCACTCTTACCTCTTAAGACTATAAACATCACTGCTTAAGTAAGATACTTGCAAGAAAATAGAGACCACAGTTTTAGCGTGATCATACAGATGTAATTTGCATTATGCAAAACACTTCTCCTATTTTATTTTCCCCTTTATGTATCATCTTGCATAAATATTTTAGAAGTTCTGTTCCTCAAAAATTTCTGCTGGAAGTAAGTCAACAAAAGAATTCTACTACAGAGAAGATAATATACAAACCCAGGCTAAATAATTTTAACAACCCAGGTTACTTTCAGGAAGGAGAATGAATGGTATTGCAAGAAAGGGGATTACTCTTACACAGGCTGGAGAGTAAAAATAAAATATCCTGAAATTAAATATGACTTGTGACAGATATATTTATTTCATGAACATAACAATATATATTTTCTTCAATAAAAATCACCTGGCTGAAATTTCGAGGATTTACAGACGTGGATGATTTCTGTTGTTGCCCTCTGCCTTCTCAGTGCTACAAACCCAACAGTAGAAGGGAGAGCATAAGAAAAGTAGTTTATGTTGGAAGACTTGCACATCAAAAAAAACCAAACCCCTAAATATATCAAATGCTTCCCAAAGCAATCAATCTAACAATTAAAACTCACTTGGGAATGAGTCTGGTTACCTGTATGTTAGGCCACAAATACATGGCACACTGAAGCATGTACACGTGGTGCAGATGTTTTCTGACTTAATTTTCAGAAAACCCATGTGAACTCCAGATCTTAATATATAAATCCAGTTTCCCTTGCTCAAAGTCACACCAGATATACCAGGGAAAAAACGCAGTCAGAAGTGAGAACATAATGAGTGTCATGAATAAGATTACATGTTTCAGTCTCACTAGGCTTAGGCAATATTGGCAAAATGTAACAAGCGTAGTAATAACAGGAGAGACTAAGAGCTTCCTTGTTGTAATCCACCAGAAAGCAGGGGGAGGGGGAAAGGTCATAATTAGCTCCAGATTAAGAGTTTACTTTCTTTTCACATATAGCCATTCCTCTAGAGATGTATGAGATTATAATCCATTTTCTCACTTATTCTGACCTAGAGTCAGTCTCTTAGTGCCAAATGTGTACTTGGACCCCCTCTCTCTTTTTAAGATGGGTATCTTCCTAAGCAGTTTATTCTCTGAAGAAACAAAACCAAGTTTTCTCATATACTTTTAATACCTCATCTATTGCTTTCCATATACAAAGCTCAAATGGAACTCCCAAAAGCCGAGCACCATGATGGAGTAATACATCCATAATTTGTTAAAAAAACTAGCTATCATCTAAAATAGATGAGATAGCAAGAGGAAAGAACCAGTAAAACTGCAGCAATATCAAGACCTTTCTATAGGTATTTTTGCATGTAAGTATCTTTTATATTCCTCAGAATAAACAGAGAACTAGAGGCTCAAATCTACTACTGGGCTTTCCAGGCATTTCCAGTACTGCAGGGAAAGTTTGTAAGCTGAGGTGGGGCTGGTTTCTCCCCACACACATTTCCTTACAAGTCAGTCTGAGCTCCTCCTTGATGGGGCAAGGAAGGAATGAAGAGGAGAAAGAACAAGTTAAATGGTTTTGCTGACAAGCCTATTAAGATCGTAGGTAGTCAAGTGACATTTTTTTATAGAGCTCCATCAACACAACCTTTGAGATAAAATATTTTATGGTTTCGCATTTTCTTCAAATGGAAAATGTAGACAGACACAATCACCAAGATCGTTTTGTGTTTACTCAGCTAAATCTCTCCACAGAGGCGAAGTCTTGCTTCTTAGAAGCTGAGGTGCTTATCCCTCTGATAATCCACATGCCTTCAAGATTTCCTAAAATGAACTATCTTTCCTCAAGACTTTCTCTGCATCACAGCAACCAGTATTCTTTGTAAGCTCTGCCACCGGGACTGGCATTTATTATGTCCAACAGTGATTATACCCTGTGTTTGCCAAAGCAAAAGCCAAGCAGCACAGCCTCACACACGGCTTACAGTTCAAATATTGCCGTTGATTCTGTCTGGAGCTTTTCTACTATTCTATTTGAAATTACAGATTCAGCAGGCTTGCTTTACTGTTGTAGCTAGTTTTCAGTTTTCCACTTGGAGCTTGTAAAACACAAGTATAAATACACCTAGTGAAAAAGGTCTGCTCTTCTCTTTCATTTCGCCAAAATCATACTGGCCGTAAATGGTTAACTGGAGAGCACGTAACAACCAGGCAGAAGCCAGGAATGGAAAACCATCGGCAGCTCCAACACTTCTGCAAACCCTCCGTTGTTGCAAAGGCACACAGAGGCAAAGCCATTTCTTAAAGCAATACAAAATTTTACCACAGGCTGACGCTCTTTCTACAAGAATAATGAGACGGTCCCCGCGCTGAATGCAGAACTCCTCACTTCACAGCTTTTCCCTCAGACTTCACTTTCACGCTCAATATTTACAAAACAAAGCCTACAAACACCTCATAGCCAAAATATTCCCAGAACAATTAGGATATTTAGCACTCTCTGCGCCTTCCTACTTCCCCAGCGCCTCTCTCAGGAGCGCTTTTACGGGCGGAGAGAGGAAGCGAAGTTACCCACGCGATCCCGATCCGCCGGAGCAGCCTCAGGCACGCAGCGCTGCCCCGGGGCTGCCCGAGCCGGGGGCACCGACAGCGGGGCTGCCCCGGCCGCGCCCGGCTGCCCGCGGGGCCGAGTGCCCGCCGAGTTCCCGGCTCCCGAAGGCAGCGGAAAGCGGCGGGAGGCCGCCGGTCCCGCGTTGTGCCCGCACGGCCACGGGCGGCACGGGAGGCGCGGAGGGCAGAAGCGGCTGAAGCGCCGAAGTTGCAGGCGGCTCGCTGCACAGACGCGCCGCTCAGCCTGCAAGTGAAAGCGGCACCGCACCGGGGCTCGGCTGCCGCTCCCGCGGGGGCAGCGCTGCCCGGCGGCCGCTGACTACGCCCTGGAGGGACCCCACCGCCGCTTCCCACGGGGAAAGATGAGACCAGCGCGTCTCGATCCCCCTCACCGCTGGGGCAGCCTCTGCCTTTCCCGCAGGAGAGACGGCATCCGCCGGCGCACCCTCGGAGGGTAGGAGAGGACCGCTCTCCTCCAGAAGCGCAGCGGGGTGCGGCGGGCACCAGCGGTCGGGAGCGGCCCCCGGCGAGCAGGGAACCCGCGGTAGGTGCTGGGGCGCTCCGGGAGCGGCGGGCGGGCACCGCCACCTGCGCCCCGGCCTCCCCTCCGCCAAGTTACGCGCGGCCGGGACGGCGCGGCCGCGGCCACCGCTTCCCGCGGGCGGGCGCTCACCTGGGGGCAGGCAGAGAGCGGCGAGCAGGAGGCAGAGCAGGGGCGGCAGCGGGCGGCGGCGGCATGAGGCGCAGGCGGCGGCGGCGGGGGGCTCCATCATCCCGCCTGCCCGCGGCGGGACCGGGAGGCGGCGGCGGAGCGGGGCGGCGCGCCCGCGGGGGCTCTTCCCTCTCGCACCGGAGCGCGGCAGCGACTTCTCCCTCGTCGAGGCCGGGAAGAAGCAGCGGCGGCGGCTCTCTCCCGGCGGCGGGAGCAGCGGTAACTTCCCGGGCGCGGGCGGCGGGGCGGCTGCTCTCCCTCTCGGCGCGCAGCGAGGAACCACTCTGCACCGGAGCAGGTGGCGGCTCCCTTCTGGCAGCCGAGCGGCGCTCCAGGACTGAGCGCTGCGGCGGCAGAGGCGGAGCCGGGCGGCGGCGGCGGCGGGGCTGGCCCGGCCCCCGAGCCCCCGCCACGCCCGGAGCGCGGCGCTGTGCAGGCGGGGGGAGCCCCGCGGGCAGCCCCGCTGCCGCCGCCCCGGGACATGCGGGACGTGCGGGCCCCCAGCCCCGCCATGTGCGGGACGTGCGGGCCCCCTGCCCCGCGATGTGCGGGACGTGCGGGCCCCCTGCCCTGCCATGTGCCGCTGCCTCTGGGGCGGCGCTGTGCAGGCGAGGGGCCGGGGCTGCAGCTCGCCTATTCCTGCTTTGCTTCTGCTCCGTGCATAGCCTGTTCTCTGGTGCTGTAGGATGCGTGTTGGTTACGAGTATTGCAAATCCAAAGCTAAAATATAATTAAATAATAATGACAATGCTCGTTCTGTTGGGTGTATAGAAACGTGATTGTGCCTCCTCTGAGCCAAAATAAAAAAAAGGGAAAAAAAATTAAAAAGCAAAGATAATAACAATCAGTTTAATCTGATTTAATGGATATAGCAGAGGATTGGATAACAGGAGAGGAGATTACAACACTCTGGTTGCATGAAGAAATGCACTGCAGGGTGAAGAGGGATCTTTCGTCACTTGTGGAAGTCGGCTGCCCTAAAGGTCAAAAAGATTCCTCATCAAAGTAATGTAATCCAGAAGCAGCGCTTTCATGCACAGTGCTCCATTCTCCTCCTGTTTCGGTCTGAGTAAGCAGCGCTGTTTCACTGAGAGGGAAATGAGCGCGCTGGAGCCGCACAGCAAGTTTCTCAGCTAACAGTTCTGCACGATCAACATGTAGCCCACGCAGTCATGTGAAATAAACCTGATGTCCAAAATCTGAAATACGAGTAATGCACATAGTTTGGTCTTTTCAGAGGGACTTTCTATTCGTGAAATCCGAAGTGTCAAGTGCTCTGACTTCACCATGTGACGATTTGAATTCTTGGACGGGAACTTCCCCAAAACTCCGGAAAATGAAAGACAAACTTAGCCAGTCTGTTGTGCTATTCTCAAAACAATTTTCTTGAAGTCTAACAATTAAAAATACTTAAACATTACAGTGATAAGTGTGTGTTTAGAAAAACACAGCCTGTGTACTTTTTTGCGCATCATGCTTGTTTTTTGTAAAGAGGGGTAAGGAATATTTGGCTTTTAGAACTTTAAGTCTAAAGTGTTGTCTTCACTTCAAAAAGTCTTTCTGTTCTTCCACAACAACATTATTATTATTATTATTATTATTATTATTATTATTATTATTATTATTATTATCTTTCGTATTGTGTACAGCATGCCATGCAATCAGTTTTAAAAGTACTTTACTTTCTAGGCTTACTGCTCAGCAGAGCTCTGTCATCCTTTGTTTTCTCAGCAGATTTCTCTTTATGGGCATATTACTAAGCAGATTAAAAAAAATATTACTTTTAAGATCAATAATCTTCTTGTTTTCGTGTTGAAGCAAATTAGTGTTTCCAATTCAGTTTTGTTGGTTTGTTGGTTTTTTTTTCCTTGCATGTTTAGAAGTTGTAGGGTAATCATTAGTAGGGAAATTTAATATTTCTCTTGCTGTCAAACCTGGAGACCTCCTCAAAATCTTGAGAGATTCTCAAGAGAATTGCATTGAGATGACCATCTAACACAGCTCAAATTTTTATTCCAACTTTGGTTTTTTTATAATTTCTAGAGCTTTTAATAGTAAATGCTGATTTTGCAACAACTTGGGCTCCATTACAAATTAGGGCCTAATCCTCTCTCCTGCATTGATATGGGCAAGTGTTGAAGTGAGTAAAATTGTGGCTGGCAAAAAAAGGCAGAAAAGGCCAACTCTAGAAATGCTCTGAGTGTAAATAAACATAAGAAAAGGCTTATAGGCCAGAATTCACTCTGCATTTAGTACCTGTTTGCTTTTTTTTTTTCAACATGGCAATAGCGAGATCAATTTGTATAAAGGCAAACACATGGTTTGCTGGTTTAGGGAATTAAATAATGCCCAAGTACCTTGTTTTCAAAGCAGATGATTAACTGCTGCCTCATTTGCATCAACATAATGAGTAGTATATGTTCTCTCTCACTGGGAGAAGGGATAAGGAAGTCTTTCTGAATATTATAAATAATTTCCAATGGCATGGTGCAGAAACTAAAAGGCAAGCTATAGAACTATATATTTCAGGCAGGCAAAACATACAGAGTAATTTTACAATTTGTGCTCAAGATAGTATTGTGAAAAATTATTTGAGGACTGTTTTGCTCTGAATGTGTTGCCTAAAGTCTGTAAGGAATATGAGAAATGTGAGAGATTACATTAAGGACATAATACTTTAATCAGAAGTATGATTTGTTTAGGGTTTCCCTCACTCCTTTGTCATTTATCTTCAAAGCTGTTTCTACCTTTCACATGAAAGGGGCTCTTTGAATTCTGAGTAAATAGAAAACATCTCAAGCTCAGATTGCTTAAGTGTTTTGATAACTTTACAGGATTTTAAATGTGATTAGAAATTGTTAAGATAATTATTAAAGATATCTTTATATGCAATGTCATTTTAGCTATCCTCAGTTCTAAGACTTTATAATTAATTCTTTTAATGTCTGTTAGGTTGATAGAACATAGATTTTTTTTTCCTACGGATTATTTTCTTGGGCCATGCTCCTCTTCCTATTGAAGTTAACGGGAGCATGAGTGAGGCACTGATCTGCTGGAAAAGCAGCAACTGCCTGGCTTTAAAGTCCAAAATAAATATTTATTTTGAAGAAGTTAAAACACTAGTACAAAAAATCTGTAGAAAATAACTATTTTTGAAAAACAATAACAATAATAATGCATTGTTAAATGTTTAATCCTATCAAACCATAGATTTTCTATTTATGTGACAAAATGGATTGAAAGTGTAATCCATTAATAATGGTTGTGCATAATAACAAAGAGTTTTTGTTAAGCTGAAACATCATTTCCCTTTTACAACAGGTACATAAAACACTTTGGAAGCCAATTTCTAGCAAGAATAATAGAGAATAGTGTTTAATAGAGCACAATGCTCCTGATAATTTAATCTGTTGTTAATAGTGAGTGGATGACTGTTAATATTGTTTCAAGGAAACTTTGAGGGCTGGTTTGGCTCAGCACTCAAAATACTATCTGCAAAGTGGAGATCTGTTGTTGAAACTGCCCTTGAGTTGTAAGACAAGCATTGAACACAATGTCCAGCCTTGCATTTCTGCAAATCTGATTCTGTTAGTCTAGCTGGGCACTGCTGGGGTAAAGGTGTCAATTCAGAAGAGACTTGCATGGGTTTAGATTATTGTAATTTGTGTTAAAACATGATTCAGCATTATCTAACACCAAGGGTTAAGCATATGTGTAATCCATACTGCTGGTTACAACACAGGCACAGGAATTTTTGGTGACTCAGCTGGGACTTGGCTCATGTTTTATGACTCTTGAGAAATCCACAGGGTGCTTCCAGTCCCCTTAGGTGCCTTGAATACCTTTAAACACCAGGCTGTGCAAATCTGAGCCAAAGCCTGTTGAAGTCAAGCAGAGTCTTTCACTGATTTTGCTTGATTGCACTAGAAGCTGTGGTAGATGAATACTCATGTCTGTCAGGAGTTGTTTTGCATTGCTCAGCGTTGGCACGTGAGGATAACTAGCAGTGAAGTCGATCAGCTGTACATGGTCAAGTACAACTCTAGGTTCTAAAGCATTTCAAGCAGAGCATGCAGGACACATAGAAAATGGTCAGAAACCAGAGCTGGCACAAAAGTGAACTGTGACCAATAGTAGCAAAGAAGAAAGCCTACTTAATTGGGGTTTTTGCAGGTATCTCCAAACTTGTCTTTCACATAAGTAAACAAGACCCATATATTTGGAATAAATAAAAAACCTTTGAAAATTACAGTATGAATATCTGGAATCAACATTTTCAATATTTCTTCACTGCAAAAATCATACTACTCATGAACATTAGCAAATGCCTGCCAGTGTTGTTATTACAGTAATCAGTATAGCAATTAAGCTCCTGAAACAAACTTATTTTCCTATTACCCATGTCCAGTGCACCTGTTTTTTACATAATTTAACCAGAGGACCAGCACTGTACAAACATTCATTAAAATAACATTACATTTGTATTATATACAAAATACCCAGAATGCTTTCAGCTGAGATTAAATTTCCATAAAATACAAGTGGAACATGAGAATAAGGAGTTTGTAGAATAGCTGGTCATCTTTAAAAGTTTGTGATCTACCTTAAAAACAAACATGAAGAAAATAAATTTTTCTATAAGACTATAAGCAAGTTTTGTGCACAAAATAGACAAGAGTCACGTTAGATGATGATGATGATGATTGAGAAGTGCAAAAAGAGAAAAAGCAATCCAATCCTTTAGGCTGGAGCAGTATATATCAACTTTCCTGGCCACCTACTTGCCTTTTGTGAAGGCTCAATGACCTTTTTCTCTGCCTTTCTCATAAAGGTTTGAGGTAGGTAAAAGTAAGCAGTTTTCAGATTTCAGGTCTCTTTTTTTTTTTCATTACAAAAGCCACTTATGAGGGCAAAGAATTATTTTTCTGTAGGTATCCAGTGGGATACACTATTCCAAAGAGTAGCGCTGGTAATGTATTGGAGAAGTAAAATAGCTATAGTACAAAGAATGAAATTATTAGCATAACTAAAATGCTTAGACTGTTTCCCCTTTTCTCAGTGTTCTTTGACTTTTTGTGCTTGACAGTCCCTGAATGTAACAGGAAAATACCTTAATAATATAGGATCTGATGGGCCTCCTGTACGAAGGAGCATCCTTGACAAGACATGTTGCATTCTGCCAGAAATATCCTGCAAGCAGTTCTGCAACACCTGGTTTGCAATGCTGGCGTGCTGTGAAGGAGCAGGAAAGAGCAGAGTGTCGTGGGATTTATTAGGATGTCACTGAGCTCCTCTGCCCTGCTGGATGAGCTCTTTACCCTTACCCACAGCTGGCCTGCCCGTGTGCAGGATGCACTTTCCTGTGTCTCAAGTGATGCAGAGCACAATTCTCAGAGGGGCTCAGCCAAATCCTGGCTTGGGAAGTTGCTTCTTGGGCTGGGGAGCCTTTCCACAGGGCTGTTCACAATTGAGTGGAGTGCAGTTGGTGTTGGTGCCAGCCTCACCTGGAAGCAGTTCCCCATCTGTTGTCTTGATGTCACTTGTGGCTGAGGCTTGGACCGGCTTGATTCTTGCAAGGTCAGCTCTGTGATAATCTGCCCCAGCTTCCAAATCTGGGCCTGTGTTACCCAGTTCTACTCACAGTGCCAAAGCAAGTGCAGACAGCATCCTGGCAGAGCAACAGAGGGGAATGGAGGCCTGCTCTGGCCAGCAGCCTCCTTTTATCCCTGCTGCATGCTGCCACTCATTATTGCAACATTAAATCATGGCATTTTATGAGGTAGGCACTCAAATAGCTTTCACCTTTGTCCTGCCTTTCATTTGAGGGTTTCGGATTCTGTGAGAGCATTAAGTGCTTGGCAGCCTGTGACATTGGACCAGATACTGAACCCCAGAGATATGAACAACTTTCCCAATCTGTTTAAAAAACTAATGGTGGTTAAAAGAAAAGATTCAGAGTTCCTGAGATTTCACCCTCAGCCTCCCAAACTGAAACTACTCTGTTTCTATTTCTGTTGGTTAGGGAAAGGTAATAAAAACAAATGTAAAGATGATAAGCAGGGCTGGTAGTCAATTCAGTGAAATGCTCCTGCTTGTACTAGTTAGTGTGCTCATGTTTAATTTTCAAACTTAGCCAAGGGGAGAAAAGTGGAACTAACTCATTCAGAGTATGTTGGGAATTTTCTCCTTTGCATTATGAAAACAGCAGAAAAAGTAAGGATGGAAAGAAATGGGGTATATTTTATAGAAAGTTTGAGTGCAGGATGTGGAAAAAACTTTGCTCTTTATCCGCCTGGAGACCACTTGGTTTTAGGTCTGCTTGTGGCTGAAGAAAATCAGTGAAAATTGAGCAAACCTGTAGGTCTCTGTGGAAGATGGAGAAGACAAAGACAGCTCAGAGCCTTTCATACCTGCTCAGAACTTACTTGGACCAAAGGAAATTTGTTACCTCTTCTGCAGAAGCAATTTTCTTCCTTTTTGTCTTGAGTGAACCAAAGAACCTTGTTCAAGAGTTAAAGAATGATGAGTTAGTGTTGAGTAGAGTAGGTGCACCATATGCACCATACTACAGAGTTCAGGTCCTTCAAAGTACTGCTTCTTTGAGAGATACAAATAATAAAGGAGAAATGAGAAAATGAGAGATGGTGATAAAAAGAGAATTGGAAAGGAAGGATTAAAATAGAGAGTTAGTACCAGGTTCACACTGGTTTTCAATACTAGGACACTGGATTCTGCACATCCCAAAGCTGGGCAGTTTCCTTGTGTCACAGGTATTGCTTCAGGCCCTAGTACTCAGTTTTCCTTTACACTCTTGATGGTAGTAGCAGACTTTCTCATGCTGCATGACTTTTAACATATGCAGCTTTCATTCATTAACTTGGAGGAGAGGGTCAGCAGGAAATCAATTATGCTTTTTTTTTTCTTTTTAATGTAGCCATATGCAGAACCATTAAAATGAATCCACTGTCTGTGTTCCAGCATTGCAATTTCTTCCTTGCAACATTTATTGCAGTGTGTCTGCCCCCAGTTGTGCTACATCAGCACTTGTAGATTAGGAAGAGCAATTCCTAGGTAAGTGAAAGGAATTGGTTTTTTCCAGTCTACCAGTTACCCAAGGTAGGAATAGGCCTGCCTCAAGGGACAAAAAGGTCACCAGTTGATTGTGTGTTCCTCAGAACCTTGTGTTGTCAGATCCCTGGAAAAAATGTAGTTGATCATTTCTCATTTAACTGGATACCTGTGTCAAGGCTAGATTTGTAAATTCTGTTTTTAAATGCTTGAAGATGGAAAGGTTTTCGAGACCAGACTCTTAAGATTGCAACACAACTTAGGTGAATAGTATTGGAATATCTCCCTTATATATGTAATGCTGGCTCTTCAGAAGGTGATACCTTTTCAAGGTGCACCTTTGAAAAGGACACAGTGATTGGAACTGTTGAAAACAGAGAGTTTATTTAAATCAGCAGAAAATTGTCAACATGCTTGAAGATGTGACGTGGAGGGTTAGCCCATGGATTTAGAGAAATAGCCATGTATGAATTATGATTATGATATAACATATATGTTGCATTAGAGCAAAAAGGCTCTGAAGTGCTTGAACTCTCTTTAAGTAGCTTTGCTGATCTGGAATAAGGAAGAGCTCCTGCTACAGGTAGTTTACAGATTAACTAGATAGGATGAGTGAAGTGTGTTTTGAAGGAAAAGAAAATTGTTTTTCTTGTACATCATCCTGGCTCAGTTGAATACATTACACTGTTGTACACATTTCTTTTTTTATGTTAGAGGAAAAAAATGTAGAAAAAAAACCAAAACAAACTTGAAAAAACTTTTGATTTGCAGAAATTATAGTAGGACATGTATTTTCATAAAAATGAACTTGTAATTACCTCCAATAAACTGTAGTGATGTCTTTGGGAAGGTGATTTATAGTGTTTTTTGTTGGCAGAAGATGTAACCACAGGTTGTTGGATTAGACACCAGTGCTGAGTCACAGTTTAGAAGGTAATACCAATTACTGGTGCATCCCTGTGAGAGAGTTTCACTCTAGCAGCTGCCCCATGTGTTTCCACTGGCTAAAATAATCAGTGCAATTATACAAGCAGTGCTGCAAGGGCCTTTTTTTTTTTTCATACAGAGTGCTGAGAATTTCTGATAAGGATGGATAACTAATATTTTGGCAATCTATTTAGTAGCAGTCTTCAACTCAAAGGCTGGAAGAGAATTGTTATCAGCTGTCTCAGGATCACACTCTGCAAGAGATGGATTCACAAGCACATTGTAGATTTCAAGGTCAGATTCTCATTCCGTCAGGATGTCTGTAATGGTTCTTAGTTAGGAATGGCAGTCAAAAGGGTTCAAATTTGCCTGGCATCAATGTTCTGAAAGTTTGCAGTTAGTAACAAGAAGGAGAGTCTACCTGTTTTGCTTAGAGCAAACTTATCAAGACCTCTCTACTTTTCTGGCTTTCATTTGACCTAACTTTTTAAGTCTATGACATTTTTCAGAGGGCAATTTATTCCCTTGACTCTGCTACCCAGAGTTTTAATTTATTTGCAGACTTGCTGTTCACCCTACTCTCTCATTGTCAAACAGTCTCCCACGTCTCACAGACAAGATGTTTCTGCTTCATCCCATGTTTGGAAGGATAGTGTTTGTATTCCCAAACCACCATTACAAATGGTGGGTCCCTGATTTCCTGGGGATGGCTGATCCCATTTCCATGTGAATTAATTCCTTGTTTTGCTTTGCTTATATGCATGGTTTTTACTTTCTCTGTTAAACTGCTTTTATCTCACCCTAAAAATTTTTTCACTCTTACCCTTCTGATTCTCTCACCCACGTTGTGGGGAATGAGCAAATGGCTGGCTGAGCTGCCTTTCAGGGTTAACCTAAAACAGGTCTTGTTCCTTACAGAGTTGTTTCTGACCCAATGCTTGAATTTATCTTCTGTTTTGTACTTTTTAAAATTCACCCTATGCTAAAGATGTTACACAATCACTACAAGTGAACAGGCTTTGTATAGCTTTATTAATAGATAATGACATACACAAAATAGTGGTCATGCCACTTGTTCACCTACAAAATTGAATATTCAATATGTAGTCCAAGATAAGAAGATTCATCTCTGTAAGGATATTTGTTAAGTGTAAGATGTATACTGAAAAAACGTTTGATCCTCAAACTAAACAACTAAACTTTTCGCCTGCTGTTCTCTTGTAAGACAGTTATAAAATCTATTTAAACAAACAAAAAAAAGGATGCATTAATCACAGTTCTCTGCACCTTGCTCGCATTCACTCACCCATTCTTTAAGTATAAATCTTTCAGCCTTGTTGCTTTCTCACACAGATAAAAGGTCAAAACAAAAGAAAGAGGAGTTGAAAATGGGAAGAGAGTGTAGACATTTTGTAAGTCCTTTTCTGGGAGAGATGAGGAAGGAAATTAAAATTTGCTTCAATGAAACAGCGCAGCAGTGTATGAAATTTCAGTTTTCTGAGAGTGGAGGTGAGGTTTTAGAGAGGCATAAATGAAGATTACTGAAGTGAATGCTGCTGTTAGGCAGACAGGTTTCCACTTTCTTTTGAACCACTGCAACTAATTTTGCATGCATTGTGAGCTTTTTTTTTTTGCAAATCATATCTCTTTTGAGAGAGATGAACCCCTTGAAAAGCAGAGCACTCTAAAAGGCAACTAGGAGGATTTGAACCTGTAACTGAGCTCCTACTAAATTAATGTTGCATTGTCAAATGCTACTTGATGACATGGAGGATGGCACAGCCATGTAATTCTTATATTGTATGAACCAAATTCTGAGGTCTTAAGAGGTTCTTAGAGATGGCATCTATCTCACTTATAGCTAAGTGGCTCTTAAATTTAAAAAAAGAAAAAGAAGAGAATAATAGTACTTAGAGGCAGCTTCTGTGAAGTGCTCATCATGCATAGTTCCAACAGCACTTTAAGAAAGAATGTCACTATCATTATTTATATTGAGTTTGATTGGGAAACTGAGGCAGGGGATGGAGGGAATTGAATTTCTGAATCAACAAGTAGTCTGTAAAAAACTCAAAAACAACTACAAAGTCTAGTAATGTCCTGTAATCTACAACATCTTGTTTTTCCCTCTGAATGTTGCTTGAGAATAAGCTGTCCTTGAGAGAAACTCTTCAAGTGGGCCACTTCAGTTCTTTCAGAAATGTTGAGAAGTCTGAATTTGAGAATTTTTTTTAATCCAATGCCTCTTGGTATTGAATCCTTCATGTCCTTCCCAAAGTATATGTGAAGCCTTTGTGGAAGCCATGGATAATCTGGAAAATGGTATTATTAGGAGGCAGGCAGCATGTTGATTTAACTCCTTTGCATTCAAGTCATACACTGTGGTCTTTGTTATTTCAATAGCTGACAACCACAAGGACCAGAATGAAGAGCAGGGAGAAGGCTGAGCCAGAGATGACAGAAGGAGAGCTAATATATTGGCACAGCGGCTTTGCAATGGGTGCATTATCCTCCAGTGGCAGCAGATTGCCCTCTCAAGGTATTTGTTCACAGACATTACTGAAGCTAAGTCCTGCTGAAACATGAAGTTTTAGATAATGTTGGTTAAATGTGATTTGCATTTGTGTGCAATGAAATAAATTACGATGAGGTTTTTTATGAAATCATCCTTGGGATCTTACATATGCAATACATAGGATGTGTTATTTAACTGTAAATAAACTGAAGCTAGACAAAGCTATGTGGAAACCATGGGGGGCAGAGGGACTTTTTTTGTACAGGTACTCAGGTGACAGTTAATGTAATAGGCATTATAATTACTTGTTTTATGAACTTTTCATCATGAGGTCCTAAGTTCTGATCACAAGATGAGCAGTACCATCACTGTTATGGAACATTCATGGGAAAACATGGATGGAATTATGTGACTCAGTGGGGTTCAGTGTTGAGGCTGTTCATGGCTGTAGGAATTGGGTCTTCATTTTTCAGAAGGATGTCACGTTCCCCATGCAGAGCAGCTGCTGTTACTGATGATTCCTACTGTTTGAACACATGGAACACAGCAGCAGTGGCTACACATGATTGTAGGTGTATGTATATAAGGGAATTAGTAGATTGGAAATAAGTTTGGAAATACCTTTGCCTTCTGAACAACAGTACATTAGATTCAGAACTAATCCACTCTTTAACAAGGTGGGAAAATTATTCAGTTGCAGCTGGTAGGAGGCTGAAGAGTAGTGAGAAACAGTTGCAGACGCATATTGTATGCCTGCTAACTCACATTCTTGGTTTTGGTCCTTTTTATTCCTAAATGTACAACTATTTTATTTTAGTATAGTAGGTTTGAGGAAAAAAAATTGTTAAACATAATACTTTGCTTACTAAGCTAATATTTGCATAATTTCTGTCCAGAGCTAATTTATTTTTGTTATTCAAATGTACCCCAATGTCGTGTTTGAGGGGTCTTAACACTCTTGTGCAACATATGCAAGCTGATCTTAATAAACAGGTCATTGCGGAGTTTATATGTCAGTATGAAATTGAGATTTTTACTTGTCATTTATTTATATTAAAACTTTCCTGTATTGTCAAGAGACACCAGTATTTTTGCATGAATTACTGCTGACCTGAAAAATTGTTTATGCACTTACTTAAGTCCATCCTGTTTGTCTTCAAAGTGAAAGAACAGTCTTGGCTGATTCAGGGCAATAGCTTTTTTGAAGAATGTGTAGTGTATCTTCATTGCCTTTTAGGCTAGATGCAGCTACCACAGGCTGCAAATGTCCTTCCTGAAATCCTGTAAGTATGGGTGAGTTGGGCTGCTCTGAGTTCCTGTTACTGTTTCTCTCAGAATCCCACTAGTACCAGCCACTGCTGTTGCAGACACACACAGCATACCAGAATTGTCTTCCTTCAGCCATGTTCCTCTTGCTGGCAAGATGCTGTTTCTAGCAGTTCAAGTGGAATTCACTTCCTTTCCAGAGAGCTCCTTTATGCAGTGATGTCTGCAGGTCACGAGCAGCTTTCAACACAATTCTTTTTTTACGCAGGTTGCTCAGCGTGCTTCCCATGCTTCCCAGAAAATGGCCATATTTTCCTGGGTTTTAACCAAGAAAATTTCCTGTTACACAAGATTATGGCTTAATTAGGATGCAAAGAATTTGATCCAGTATTCATTTTGTTAACATTTTTAGTTTCATTTTCCTCCCAATTTTCCTATGCTCTTAACTTCTATTTGGAAAAAAATTAGTTTGAGTGTAAACAAAGCAAAGGATTTAGATGAGTGTGTGCCTAGTAACCAACTAAAAACTCCTATTTTCATTGAGATTGAAACTGTGTTTGAACTCTTCACTAATGCTAAATCCATGGTTATCCAACTGGTTCACAATACTGTGGGAGAGAATAAGGCAACTATTTTTTTTGAGACATTGCTTGTGATTGCTGGAAAAGAGAGGAATATTAGTAACAACATTCAGAAGATTTATGGCTTGTTTGCTGGTGCATAGGAGAGTAAGTGCAGATTACTGAGGGTTCTCAGTTATGAGGGCTATGAATTAAATTTGTTATCCATAATTTATGATTCTCCATGTGCTTCCAGTCTACATTCAGTTAGAGAGAAAACATAGAGAGGCAGAGTAGGGAGGAGTAATCTTGAAAGAGGAAGACTTGCTTCATATAATCACCATCTTCATCCTGTCCTTGAAAACAAATACAGAATCTTACAGTTATTTAAATACTTGATTGCTATCTTGCTTTAAGAATTGGAGACCCATTCGTTAAAACAGGAAAACTGCAGCAGCCCTCTTGCACAACTCCTGTGCCTTAACCATAGGCTCCTGTGGAAGACTAGAAAAAGCAACAATGAGCCCTGGAAAGACTACCAGCAGTAGAAACAATTTCTTCTATTCTTGCAAGTATTTGTATACATTTTTCATAGCTGGTGCTCCTTGGATTTAGTGCACAGGTCAGACCTAGTGCACTTCAAGTGCTTTTCTGAAATTGGCTAAGAAGAAAAACGCCTAGTTTGATAGATATACTTTTGCTTCCTACATCTTGGTGATTTTTCACACTGATACACATGTATGTATTTAGACAGAGAGAAAATTGTACAGCACTTCTTAAAAGAGAAGAAAGAAAATGCCTGTAATTTCTTTAAAACTCAGTTCAGGTGAACTTTATTATTAGAGTACATTGTTTAATGGTCTATCTTTTAGCCCTTATAGTAGCAGCACATCTGCTTCTCTTCAGCATGTCTTTCATTCCCCAAAATTTTAAACAAGTAGTAAGTTAATAATTTATGGAAATTGTTTCCTGTGCATCTTCTTTTTTTTCAGTGTTTTCAAATTAGCTTCTCTACTCCTGCCCATGTAATCCATGGTGCACATTCTGCAGAAAATTAGTAACTTCAACCACATATAGATGTGTAGGGTGGCTGAATTTGTAGGTAATCATGATGTAATTAGGTAACAGAATTGTTATGTTAGAGTCTGCCTAGGCAGATTGAACCTTGGCATATTTAAAATTGTCATTAATGTTCATAAAAAGAGGATATAACATTTTATTACCTGGAAATAATTTGCATTTATTTCCTAGTTATTAATTCTTAAATTTATAGCACAAAAGTAACAGGAAGAGACCTGTCTGAATATTCTAGATTCTTCTGACTCTTATCTGAGAATGGAATAAATCCCCACCAAAAGCAGCATCATTGTAAAATGAGAGGAAATCATTGGGTAGATCAAAACAATAAAACAAAAAGCTTAATTTTTATTGGAAGAATATTTCCAATGCTGCTATAGCAACTGTTGTAATAATTCGAACCTTGTGAGGCAGAAAGGAAAGGGGTGGATTTCAGCTGTATTGAGGAACTCATTGAAAAGAGAACCTTAGACCCATTGCTAATGTATTGCCAAAGGACAGAGTTTATCTCCTGAACTCCAGACAAACAGAACCGAGACTCAGTTCTCATGGATGGTTGAAGACTCCTCTAGAGCAATTTACCTCGTGTATTTTTTTAGCACAGTGCAGCCACAGAAGTGTTGACATTGCTCCTTGATTTAGTTGAAATTTTGAAATTAAGTTTCGCACCACCACAGTACTGAGATTTGTTTGGCAACTTGTTAACGCATTAAAAAGAAAATAGCTGGGTTTATTATAAAAATGTACTCCTGAGCATCACATACGCACCCTTTGTCCCTGTATTTGTTGCCTTCCTGTTTTTTTTTTTTTTTTCTTGCACTATCTTTCTTTAGCCAATAATATGAAAATATTTATGCATATACTCATTGTAGGTTTGAAAGTATTCCAGATGTGGCTGCTCAAATGCTTGCAGTAAGTTCCTGTGTTTCCTGAACATTTAAGGACTCCAGTTGTGGTGACCATATAGCGGTTTGTTGGGGTTTTTTTTTACAATGTTATTGCTGAATATCTGAAGCTATCTAGATATTTGGCTACCCCCAAATCTAATAGCAATCAGCATCCTTAAATACCTTAGAAAATCTGCACTTTCAATCATTTGGGGCAGAAACATTCTTTTCCCTATTTAACAAAGGAACTGTATGCCAGCTTTTGGTTGAGTTTCAGCAGCAGTAAGAACACGACATGCACTCACTGCTGCTATTTTCATACCTATATAAAACCTTTTTGCTTTTACATTATTACTGGAGGACTTGTTCCATCTGGAGAAGAGAACATCTGGGAAAACATAATAGCAACTTTATATGGAGAAGCAAGGAGGTGATCAAGATGTTGGAGCCAGGTTCCTAGTGGAGAGTCCTGAGGGAGGGCAAGAGGTAGGGGACATAAGTCTAAACAAGAGAGGCTCAAACTGGATACAAGAAAAACTTTTTCCCCAAGAGGACAGTAAGGCAGTGGAACTGGTTGCTAAACAAGAATGTTCAGTCTTTGTCTCTGAAGGATTTCAAGACCTGGCTGGACTAAGTTGTGAGAAACATGGTCTGCTTTCAACAGAGATCCTTTGTTTGACTTCCTGAGGCCACTTACAACTGAACCTTGTTATAATCCTATGAACATACTATTTTAATAACAGAAGTTTTTAAATACCAATACTGGAACAGGACAGATAAAAATGGCTACTGCCTTCAGATTGTGAATGAATTAGTCTAATCAATCAGTTCTACCTTAACTACAGGACCAAACTCTTCCTTGATGCTGTAAATAGGTTTCTTTATAGCTTCTGAAGCATTGTAGTGACACCACATCTAACGGCATGCAGGTGCTTGAATATATTTGCTGGAAAGACAGGTTGATTTTGTTTTTGCTGTCTAGCTGTTGAGATAAAGAGGTTGACAATGACTTCATAAACCATAAGAGAAGCAACTTTAGGATTGCTAAGGTTTTAACTCTTAATAGATTCTTCAGTTTATGACAACTAGGAAATTTTTTTTGAAAAGCAGAACTTAGTCAATGTCATTTTTAAATGAGAACCTAATGCCTAAGATGTATTGTACTACAACGTTTTTTTCCTCATGAGGTTTTCTCTAAATCACCTATCATGGTTAAAGACAGATGTAACTTTATTCCATACTCTAAAGCAGCATGTCTTTATATTATACCTTGAAAAAAATCTGCTTCTGTTTTTTAATTCAGAAAGACCTCATCAAGATGTGCTTGTTTTTTGCCTTAGATAAAAATAAAGAAAGAGAGAGAGAGGGAGAGAAGCTACAGTTTTTTAATTCCTTTTTTTTAGAGATTCTGATTTCAACAGCTGCAGAGAGTAATTATTATAAAGACTGTAGTCCCAATTGTTTTGAGTTGATGCTGTAGCCCTACCGTAGCAGATACTCAGCAGATGCAGACTGAAGCACACAACTTGAAACATATGGCAAGATAAAATCTGAAAGCTATGCTAGCTAGCTACCATAAAGATTTTGTGAGGGAAAAGAACTTTAAATCAACCTACACTTTTAAGGGAGGACAGCAAAAACGTTTTAGGACAGAAATGATGATACCTCTCTATCACTTCAGCATCTGTAGCTGAAATCTCTGGAAGAAGACATTACTATGTTTTATTCTAATTGAGAGAAGTTGGCAATTTTTTCAAGACTTCCAAATAACACTTATAATCTCAAAGTTCAATTATTGCACATTCTGTTATTCTAAAATCTTCATTACTGCATTGGTATTCCAAAGAAGGTAGATTAAAATTTCAGATTACCAACAAGAAAACAGATTTTAACTCAAATAGATATTATTAGTGAGTAAATCACTGAGAAAATTTCTGACTTTTGGAAGTTGTTTAGGTGATTTCCCCTTGAGGGATGATGTAAATAATTTCGCACCTGCTTTTTCCCTGATGGACAAGAGTTTTAATTTCTCTGGTAGAATACATTACTGAAGAGAAATTGCCATTCATTTAGTTTTAAGCATTTCAGGATAGAAACAATTATATCTTAGAAGGCTCATAGAAGACTTATAAATGTGAATATTTCTAGCTATATCTATATCTATCTACATAAATATAGTAAAGAACATATATTTTATCATTAATGCTTATGACATCATAAATCTGAGATTATTCCTTTCACCTGTAGATATATATGTGCACCACACATGGACATTAAATATATGCACACAGAGTAAGAATTTGCTATCTGTACTGGTCTGCCTGTCTTGGTTTTCCATTGTCAGCTGCTTTGTCCTCTGCCCTGCCAGCCATCATCACCCTGATTTTCCATCTTTCACCCTTCTACCACCCATCTTATGTAAAAAACTTCCCTGAGTTGTCTAGTCATATCGAGGCAGGTCTGATAAGCAGCAGCAGGCATCCTAGAATCACCTTAATACGTGGGTGACATTTTACTGTAAACAATGCATTTATGGCTTTTTCTCCCATATGTTTTGATATAAGTATTTCTTGTTTTTATAAAATATTTACATAAATAACATCCTGACAAAACATACACTCCTGGATACAGTACAATAATTTTTCTTGTTTCAATGCTGTTTGTTTATCACACTGGTGCTTCTAGAACTGTGTAGGTGTCTCATGTGTGGTTTGCAGCAACATCTTCCTTTTGCATTTAAGCCTTTAATATGTTTCTGGTTAATGTTAATGGCACATGAGTGGGAAAGATTTCATAATACAATGTACTGTTCATATCTGTGTGTATTAAGTGCCTGAATGCATCTTCTCCTTACTACAACAGTTTTATTGTTATGAGAAAAAAAATAATTTTACTCTCCATTGACCTGTTATCTGTTGCACTTTTCAGAAACTTACCCTTAAGAGATAGCAGGGTATGGCTGTGTATATCTGAAACACACGTTCACATCTTCAGAGATAAGAAACAGCATGCATCATGACCAGCAGATATTTCATATTGGCAAAGAATGATTTTATGTCAGATTGGAAGCTGCTAGATGCTGTGAATGACAACGACGGCTCCAGCTATCCCTGGGAACAAAAGAAAGAAAAAAGGAAATGCATACACACCATGTCAGAAACACTTACAGCATCCTGACTATGCCTGTAAATTCATGTGGAAGGTACCTCACTCCCACTGTTCAGCTGAAAGGTGTACCACAGAATAACTGTGGCAGAATAACATGTGGCAGTATGTGGAAGGTCTTTACTGAAAATGCTGTATTTCATTGCCGCTTCCTCAGCACACCATAGATAGACAAGGACTGTGATTGGACTGGGGCATTATGTAATCTTTGACTTAGGTGAAGTATCTGGCTTTTTTAGGAGTATATAGTCCAGGATTTGGATGAATCCTTCTGATGTTCTACTAAAACTTTTTTTTTTTTTTTTTTTAACCTGAGCAGGAAAAAAAGTGCTTCCAAAAATATAGGTAGGAGAAGAGATGAAGACTCTGCTCTGTGCTTGACTGTCCAGAGCTGTCAGTTTGAGTCAAATAAATGCATATGCATCATCATTAGTAATATTATTTTTGTAACTATAGCACATTAATTATAATAATCTTTAAGGTTACTAGTAGGTATAATACTCTGCTATATTTACCAAGACTTCCTATTTTTTAGAAATCTAAATACGGTACAATTTTATAGAAGGACTAAATCTTGTAAAACAGATGAAATAGCAGCAGGGGGAAAGAAAAATTGATTTTTTTCTTAATAGTTTGACCCAGATTACCTCATCCCCAGAATTTACAGAGTCTGCAGATATGACATCTGACTAAGAGCTCAGTTCAAACTATTGCAGAAGGCTGGAGCAAGCCTTTCATGAAACCACAGTCCTACGTGCTGCACTTGCTGTGGTTGGGTGTTTACTCCATGGTGTTCCAGGGCAGAAAGCTGAATGCAGCACTTCCTATTTTTCACTGCTTGTAATTTGCATCTGCCTTTGAATTTGAGAAGAGGGTCCGTGTGTTTCTGAATCGTGCTTTTCTGTCTCTTTTTCTGCTATCTTGCAATTCTACTTTTGATGTAGCTGCAAGAAGAAAGAAGGGCCTTTGGAATAAGGGTTGGTGCCCCATCCTGCACAATTAACATGTGCACATATTCAGCCCTGGTTCTTGTTCTGGGGAGGTGGGGCCGTGGAGTCCCCACCACTTCCGTGGATCTTTGACTCAGGGAAGTAATGGTAACTGTGTTTGCCTTTGCTGGATTGAGGGCAATGTGCCACAGTCAGTGAATGTCTGTGAGGACAACACAGCCTTGTAGCTCAGACCTCATTTTTAGAAAGAAGTTCAGGCATAGTCTCACCCAATCTAGTCACGTAATCAGCATGCTCTGCAATATTGCTAGTTTAGGGGCAGTGAAGTTTATAAATCAGCAAAACTTAGTAGTATAAAGCAATGTGTTTTTAAAAGGAAAACACTTTATATGAATAATGATTAGGTGAGATGAAAATGATGTTACTCTTAACAAAACAATTTACTGAAACATTTTGAAAATGAAATTGCCAGGAGGCAATTTATTTTGCTTTGAAATAAGGCTCAAAATTGCCTTCTGCCATTGTGATGGCAGGATGAGGGAGGCATATATACAAAACCAGAAATATATACAGATAAATATGTGTACATACACTTGCACCTCACCACGTATCCCTATGTATGCATACATTTGTGCATAGAGATAATGCTTTTCTTTATAACATTGATGTTCAGCTCTTTAAATCTGATACTTATTGTAATAACAACTCTGTCTTGCAATCTCATGGCAATTGCAAAAGCAAAGCAAGGCTCTTTTTGCAAAAATAATAAAAAGTTCTAAACCATTATATTAATACAGTCTGAGCAGTACTGAAGTCAGATTGACAGAGACTCTCCCAAGCTCTATTTCTACATATGGAGCATTTCATGCATCTGGAAAAAACAAACAAACCCTTTTGGTTTGCAAGTTGTACTGCAGGGCCTACTCCAGATTGTAGTCTAGAAATTTGATAAATTCATTTTTGAGGTGAGAAAGGCAAAGATGCAGAATGGAGAGTAGAGGACAGAGACCACAAAATTGTAAGCATTTCAGAGGAATACTCCTAAGAGTCAGGTTTTTCAGTCAAGAACTTAACCTCCTATACATTCACCATTGCGTGCTATTCCCTTTCTCATTTTGGCTACATGCACTTCCTATACAGTTAGTTATAAATACTGAAATCCTTTAATACCATTTTACCCAGGCTCCTACTTTGTGTCCATGGTTTTCTGACATGCTGAATTTGGCACAGACCTGTGACTTGTAAGAATTTCTGAGTATTTTTGAAAGAAACTAAAACACTTATGAAGTGCTCGTACATGCAAAAGCACACAAAACGTTCCCTGAGTGTGCTAAGGATGGGTGAGGAGGCCCCTGACAGAGGAACCTGGGCAGTGGAATTGGTTGGGGATGGTAGGGACATTTGGCAGCCAACCTCTCTAGCTGTTGTTGAAACCATTATTCCTGCTTTTCCTCACAAAGCCGTGATTTAGGCGCTCTAGTGTTTGTATTTGTGGTTCAAATGCTGCCCACTGAGTCTACAGCGTCTGTAATTCCTGTCAGCACTGGTGGCCCTGTTTTTGTGATGTGCCACTGCCACATTTCATCCTTTGTCAGCAGCAGCTCAAAGGAGCAGTCGTCCCTATTTTCAGCAGTTAGTGCCATCAAAGATTAGAAGATTAGGTACAAAATCAGGACACCAAGAAAGGATGCCTCTGACACTAACTCCTCTGGGGTTCTCCTGCATAACACACACACTCATGCTGGTTGCTTGGATTTATCTACATTTTCTGCAGCTCAAGCACTCTTCTGGGCTAGAAGATTCCAGAGCCACACTGTGGGGAAGTGGCTGCTTATGGCATTGTTCCCCTGAAATTAGGACATAAATTTTGGTTAGGATGCCCAGGCTGCTCCCTGACAAGTCTGCACAAAGCATCTGTGCCAGCTGAGGATTCTGCCTGCAGCATTTTAGTGATAGGAACAAATGTACCTCACCAAGAAATGACCCTTGGGACAACAGGAATCTGTCAGAACCTCCTAACACAGCTGTTTCTGATGCAGACATCACTTTTTGCCTCAGAAAGTGAAGTTCTTTATCAGTTCTTAGGCAGCCTACAAGAGCTTTATGAACTTACTGGAAAAATCAGAAAGTTCTTTGAAGACATGAGCAAAACTGATACTGCACTCAAGGCAATAATTGGGCTCTGTACAAGCTCTCTCTTTTATATTGTATTGGAACAGTGAAAGACCCTATATGCTAGACTTTGGAGATATTTCGTGATTTATTTTTCTCCTATTGTTTTATCAATACTTTTAGCATGGCTTTTTGTTGAAGTATGGAATATGTCCTCATCTTTCAATTCTTTCTACAGGTCTCTGATTTAAAGTAGAAATAATGCTGGGCTGAGAGACATTTTTAATAAATTCTATTGCTTAAAAAAAAAATGGTTATCTGCTGCCAGCATAGAACAGATACTAAGAAGAGGTGGAGTGAATTTGTAGAAAACCAGTAGAAGAAGTCTTTCTTATAGCATCCAATTAGAAGTCTTTGTTGTAACATAAGATTATGTTTACATTATAATTAAGATTACATATCATTAAAGGGATTTAATGTAAATATCTTTTGTTAGTGAGGAAATGCTTCACTGCATACTGTGAAGCATACAGAAATCTGAGCTGCTTTTAAACTCTCTCGACTGAGTAGATGCCTGTACTAGCACAGTTGGATTGCTTCTATACTGGTTCACATATCTGTGCAGTATATAAGATTATTCTATAATGCCCTTGAGTTATAGACTGCATACATGGACACTCTATACCAGATGTATTTCCTGTAGTGTAATAGTTTTCCCATCTGGTCTCAAAGATTATTGTGCAGATTTTCATTTTTTTCCCCCAAATAATGACCAAAATTGTAGTGTGACTCAGGAAATTAATACCAGATGAGTTTCATCAAAATACTTGGGAGTTTTTGCCATTAGCATCAATAGATCTGGAATTCCATCCACTGTGCTTTTTAGTAAAGATACCCTTGGATAATCTGCAAGGGCAAGCATGGGTGTGTCCAGTGGGAATGCTAAGGAAATCATGCTGCTCAGAAATGAAAGAACAAGTGAATACACATCTTGCCTCCTTCTAGGAGGCTAGTGGAAAGATCTTTGGCCCCAAGTTACAAGCAGATCCTAAAAACCTGGGAAACCCCCTGGGAAGTCTTATCCTGGGCTAGTTACAGAGACTATCCTCATTATTAAATTGCCTCCCTTGAAGTAATTTTAAAGATGAATAGAACAAGTTTAATATTTTTCATGGATAAAATTATGTTGAATATCATATCATTGTCGGTGTTGAATGTTTTATTCAACACTGAAGTTACTCTAGGTGCATGTTTGAGTATCAGCCTTCATTCTAAATAAAAGCTTACATTTTGCATGGTTTTCATGTTTTTCTTTGCAAATATCACTTGATGACCTTTTTAAATGGCAAGGCCAAAGCACGGAACACTTCTCTTGTAGGGAAGCCCTTGTAGCACTCTTAAGGCTTACAGAGCCCTTTTTAGTGGCCTTTCAGCAGCTCTGCATTTTTTCTGGTGCTTAACTCACTTTTTGAAATCTGAAGAGATAACGATGAGTAACATAAAAGGAGAAAGAGAAACAGGCTGGAGAAATTCTTCAAAGCACAACTCTAAACAAAAGAAATATGGGACCCTTGTCCTGTCCGCTTCACATTCCTGTTGTAACGATTTCAGTTCCTTCTGGCTTCCTTATCTCAGAAAAGAGATAGCGTTGCTTGCTTACCGCACACAAGAGCTGCAGGAAGTAATTGATTTAGACATACAGGCTGCTTGTGAAAGCCTGGAACATTATTAATATGAACCACTGCCTGCCAAAGACATGACCATCTAACCACTGTACCCTCTGTGATTGAGCTTTATGGAATCACTGCAATTACTCCCGACCTGCAAGGATTAAGGAAGCCAGGCACAGCTTTCTATTCAGCAAATTCATTTTCTGCTTTATCCTCAGACTATATCCCTCTTCTTGGTTTTGCTCATCAGCATTCAGCTTCTAGCCAAGGAGCCTGTGGGATCTGCCTGGCTGGCCCAGGGTGAGACTTTAAGGGGCTTCCCAGGTTTTTAGTATCCATTAGTAACTAACTTGGGGCCAAGGACCCTTCTGCTAGCGGTGTTGTCAGAGCAGGAACTCACACTGCTGTTTTTAATGTCTGTAGAGCAGTTGCATGTCCCTGGGGCTCTTGCAGATATTTATCCCTCTTAGGCTTCCTTCCACAAACCACTGTTGGAGCAGCACTTTGGAAATGGCAGCTGTGGCAGGCGCCGATTCGCTGTGCTTTAGTCGTGACTGTTGCTTCACGTTTGTAAGTAGCACTGAGGGGTTGTTTTTCCCTAATTGCTTCCAGCTCACTCCTGCGCCACAAGAAAATATTTCTGTGCCTTGTTGATCCTCTGGATTGTGCAGATATTGTGCCATTGGCTTTTGTATCATATTTTCTGTGCCTTCGAGCAGTTTTAGTATTTTTCACTCCTCTCTTTCCTTCTGCTTCAAAGCTCTGCTGTTATGCTTTGCTGGTCAAGTCACATTCCAGAAAGAGTTAGAGTAAGAAATAAGTTGCTGGCAAGGATGCTTTCTCTTATATAAAATAAGTATAGCAAGCCAGCATGTTGCTTTAGCTTTCAAATGTACATTTATTCTTAGCAGTAGTTAAAATAGTTTGAGATGGACTATTTCAAATATTTATGGGAATGAATAAAAATATTTTGGTGAGGAAAGCAGTTTAATCAATGTTCTGAATGAAAAACACATTTTATGGTTTTCCTTTGGGAATGTTTTTGCTGTATTTTCTTTTAATATTAACATTCTGATTCTGCATTGTTTTGTGCCCACTTCTATATTATTGTGTGTGTGTATTTAATAAAGACTGGAATAAATTAAATTTGGTAAGCTTGTGCTACTGCTCTGTTAATGTGCTATTATTTTTTAAAAATTTTTTGGTTAGCAAGAAAAGCCCAAATTGTTATTCTTCAGTCTGAAGGTACAACAGGAGAAGGAACCATGGTGCCATTTCTCATGGACTAGAAGTGTACCAGCACATCCTGACACACAGCTCTTGGAGAATATTTTAGATTTACCTCACTCCATTGAAGTCTCCATAAAATTCCTGCCCTTTTCTCCACTAACCAAGACTTTACATTCCACACCAGCACAATGTTCTGGGAAGGTGACTTGGGGGCAGATGTAACTTGGCCATCTCTAAGAGTGCTCTAAACACTCTAAGAGTGCTTCCATACTCTGGGATGTATCAGCTCTGTTTTTTTTTTTCCCCATAGTCCAAACAGAGAGGTGTTTTAGGGATTCAGTCACACTCTGTTGTAGTCCACAGTTTTATATTCTTAACTTAAATTCTCTATTTTCACCCAGTTAAGGCTGAAAAATGGACTTTGAAATGATGAAACACTGTCTAAGCTTTTCTAGGGAAAATATTTCCATATTTTTTTTATTCTTGTATATATAATATTAAAACTCATACAAAAATCAGAATGAATAGGAAGCAGGAAACAATCTTCAAGCAAAATTCTTGCATTTGTAATTCCCAGCATAGGTTTTGCTATGTGAGAAAATATGAAATGTTGGGACGAACTTCAGTTCTGCTTTGTTCCCCCAAATGACCATCTTAGGCTAGCTCCTTATATAAATCTGGATGAGTTTAATCAGAGCTGAATTTTGCAATGTGTTAACTGAAAAGGCACACTTCTATTCTGTCACTCTAAACATGAACTGCCTTAATTTAAATTTCCATGCATAAAAATCAATTATCTTCAATTTGTCTGCAATTCCGCATAATGATTCAATCCTTTTCAGAAGAATTTCTGGGATTTTACTCAAAATCAAATTATCTGGGTGGATTTTTAATAGGAAGGAAGGGATGGAAGTGTGAGTTTTTGACTCTCCACAGAGTTGTGGGAAGAACTCAGACATTTTGCAATCAAGATATTATGTTGAAATATTGCAGAGTATTACAGTATTTTGGCAACACCTTTATTAAAATGTGCAGTGGCTTTTACAGTCTGCTTAGATATTTGACTGGATTTCAATCTATCAATTCTCTTGGAGCTTTTAATAAAAGTTAGGAAAGTTACTTTACTCTTTTCTATATGATTAGGATTTTTTAATTAAAGATTTCTTCAAATTGCTTCTTTGACATTGTTAACACAGCTCTTGTTCTGTGAATCATACAGGTAAGTAAAAGGTAGCATTATTATAATTTTTGGTTACATTTTATTGCAAGTAAATTCTCGCTAGGTTTTTATTTCAATCCGTAGTGCTTAACAGTAACTTCTAGTTAAGCCTGAGGCAGTAAATTTTTTGGGGTGTCTGCTATATTGAAATATAGCATATAGACTATGAATTATTTTGAAAATGAAGATGCAAATTTTTTGGCATTTTGCCTAGGACTTCAGGATCTGATAATTGTTAGTAGTTGTAATTGTTTGCATATTTTGTCAAAAGAAATTAAATATAGCAGCTTTCACTTGGGAATATACAAATCCTTCAGGAGCTCTTAGCTCTACTCACATTATTTGCCGAAAGTTAAAATTACATCTTTTTTAACAGAAGGACTGAAAGTAGCAGAACAAAATGTAGTGGTAGGTGCTGCTTCCACACATTTTTTTCCAGGTGTTTTTGTCCCTAAATATTCCTTCTCCCACCGCAGTTTTCAGTTCAGACAACAAAAGCGTTCGGCACGTGGCTTTGGTGGCCGTGGCTGCTCCCACTTGTGAAGGCAGCAGGAGCCACTTGAGGGCTGATTTCATTCCTCTGCAGTCAGAGTGACTCCAGCTGGAGCTCTGCGGGCCAGGGGCCAGGCTCTGTGCCCAAGGTGGTGGAGGCTCAGCTGCCAGTGGTGCATGAGGGCTCTATGGGGCTCAGCCTGTCAATTGCAGGCATCTCTGCCTCCCCTCCTGCATCTCCGGGCTGAACCGAGGTCAGGTGTTCTTAAACTGATAAAGGAGCTCTTGAGAGATAAATTACTTGACCATCCGTATGATGAATGGCTGAGGAGAAATCAAGAAAAGCTGAGCTTCAGCTTGGCATCCAGTACAAACACAAATGTACATTTTGTGCCAGACATCTGTGTTTGTTCCAAGAAAAGCCCTAGGAAAGACGTTCTGGCCTTTTTCCACCTGGAAGTTATGAAAGAGGCATGAGAGCTCAGTTTGCTTTTTCCTTAGTGTGTACTGTGTTATGTCCTAGGATATTGGAAACTCTTAAAATTGCAGCAGTGTATTTCCATTCAGACCCTGAGCTTTACTGATCACCAGGTGCATCGTGTGGTTTCCAAACCACTATGCTAAAGGATGTCCTGGCCAGGATTTCTTGACACACAGAGGGCATGCCCTCATGGCAATACACTTCGGAACATTTACATATGCAATTACAGCGTTCTCAAGACATGTGCAATGCTCTCAGTATTTCCAATTAAAAACTCTCAATGAATTCTACAATTCCTTTAAAAGTCTACAGGCTTTTGATGTGTCCCATGTTTGATGTTCATAAGAATACAGATAAATGTTTCGTTCCCATCCCTTTGTCCTTTGTTCTTTTCTTAAAGATGATCACCCTCTTGTCCTTGTATAAAGAACTCTGGGTTCAATTCTTTGTTTGCTTGCTTGCTTGTTTTACATTTTAAAAAATCCAGATCTTGCCTATCCTGAAGGACATTTCAATTGAATGAGAACACAGTAAAACTCACATCACAGGTCATAGAATGTTCACTTTAAAGCATTCTTGAGTTTGTTTTTGCCAGCCTCTTATAAAGAAGTAGAAGAAAAATTGCCTTTGATAAAACATTCCTTTCTTCAGTTATCTGTTGTAGGAATTCCCAGTTCACATCTCTTTATCATCCAAATGATTGTTCTATTAGAAAGGTTTCAAGCTCATCTTTTTACCTTTGTTAACTCCCATTTTATTTCTCATTGATATGAATGGAACCTTGACACCTGGCTTGTGTTTTGGCAGTCTGAGATGATACAATGCCTCAGGATAAATCATGAAAATACTGGAAAAAATTATTTATTTAACCATTTTTAGAGCATCTGTAACAGTTATTTAACCATTTTTAGAGCATCTGTAACAGTTTGCTTCATCTTGAACACAGAGAACGTAAAGTAAAAATGTGCTAACATAATCAGGTTGCTAGGAGAGCAGCAAGATTATAATGAAACAATAACTGCCCTCATGAAAAAGAAAGAAGAATCCTGGTATATTTAAAAAGGTGTCAGGACAGACACAGGAGGAAACAAAGCAGGTGATATCCCTAGGTTTTGGTGACTTGGAGTTTTTTTTGTTTTTGTGTTGGTTTGTTGTTGATGGTGATGTGTTGGTTGGTTGGTTGGTTGGTTGGTTGGTTGGTTGGTTGGTTGGTTTTGATGCGGCACCTCAGTAGTTTCTGCTTAGCTCCAGGAAAAATGATAAATTTGAATAGTGAAGATTCCCCAGATTCTGGCTGGGCTTTTGCAGCCCTCCAAAAGGAGTTCCAAATCAGGCTCTGGCTGAAGAGAAGACAGCTTAGCAATAGAAACAAAGCTGTAGCTGAGTGAGCCTTATTTTCCAGTTTTAATGTATCCTGTATAAAACTACCAGGCTATATCCCCAAACATTCTTAATAAAGTGAAAAGTGGATTTTTTTCAGAAATCATTACACCAGCCCAGATGCTGCTGAGTATATGTGTTTAGTTTGTCACAGAAGAAATCAATAGCAATACTGCAGTCATGAGACTGCACAATGTATAAATGTCTGCATTTGTTTTCCAAAATGAAATATTAAAAATAGGAGATGGAGAATTAGATGAAACATGCCAGTGAGTAATGGGACTGCACTGGAGTTTCATAAAATTGTAACAAGTTTTGATGGACGTTTCAAGAGTTAATTTGAAGGGAAGTTAGATGTGCAGGTTCAAATGAACTTGTAATATTGAAGAAAACTCATGCACTGTACTCAGTGTGGAATTACACATCTGCCACCAGGAAGCTGCTACAGAATGACTCTTTGGTATGAAAGTGCTAACTTTGATTGGCAATTCTGAAGGCCGGTCCCAGATGGCCGTAACCATGCTCATGGGTGTAGGTTGGCTTCTCTATGTCTCCCCTTTAAAGCAGTGCCCAAGACTTCAGCTGCCTCAGAGTAAGCGTGTAATACTTCTCTACTATATTCATTAACAAATGCAAAGCAGTGCAAAACAAGTGGATGCAGCTTCACTGTTTTGTTCAAATGAAACATAACATTTCTTAGGAAAAAAAAAAGTTTAATCTTAAAATTATTATTAGAAATAGTAATGTCAGAAGTATTACCTTTCCTGCATAGGGGCTATATATATTTTAGTAATAAGTTGAATTTTTGTCAAAAAGCAAAATTGTGTAATGGTTAGTAGGGGGTTACATGACAGTAGTTATTTCATTATTTATCTTGAATATTAACAATTTATAAGACTGTAATAAAGGTACTCAGCTTCATCCATTGAAGACTGCAAGTTAGGTCTGTGAAATTTTATCCTTAATGCCTATTAAATGTGCAGAGTTAGAAGAACATAACAAGAGAAAACAAGCTTAGGATGATATTTCTGAGAATCTAATGACGACGAAAGAAGATTATTCATTAGGCAGTATTTAATGTTATCTTCCTTCCGATTCCTTAAAGGTACCTAAAGGGTTTCAATATACTTAATTTTTTTATAATTTTATACTTTACACTTAATTTTTTATTAAAATGAATGCACATATGTATGTTGGAGACTAATTGGTCTTTCCATTATATTGTTAGAACAAAAATGCTGACTCCATTTTTTTTCAGTGTGGATAATAGGACCTAACTTCTCTGGAGAAATTTGGAGGGGGCAATTTGGGGGGTAATTTCATTCCTTCACAAAGGAATTTTTTAGCTCTACCTGAATTTTGCAGGTGGTGACCACAGCATGCTGAAGTAAAGTGATACACCTCAAGGGTGACATTAAGGTGGGGAAAATAGGGCAAAAATCACCTGCCCATTGCCCTGCCCTTTAGACCAGAAAAGAGACATGATTGAGGGTCAGTCTTCTATCAAAAACACTGTGCACTGAAAAAATTGAGTTATTTGTCATGCTGAAAATCTCCAGAACTGTCTTTTGAACAAAGGCTAAAAATCTGCCATGTTATTAAGTCCCTTTTATAACAAGTAGCCAAAATTTAGTGGTTGCTTGTGCTCATTTTTATTTTATGAGATTGTGTAACAATGAGGAATTTAAAAACTGAACTCAATTAATATTTATTGCTGGCATTAGTATTAAAATTACCTCACAAGGGCATAGACCAGGGCAGGGGGAAGCCAGGAAGGCTAACAGTGCCCAACATCAAAACTTAGTTGTGCTTGTGCCCAGGATCTTGCCATGACCTAGGGTACATCTGCTTGTCAGTACGAAAAGGGAGGAAAAACACCTCTGCCATTTCTGAAAGTACTGTGGCTAGGAAAATCAGACACACTTCATTTCCATCTCTATTAAGCTGTGTTGACAAACCAGACTATTAGCCATATTTGAAGAGGATTAGTAATGAACTAGGTAGCCTAATTATCAGAACTCCTTTTTCCTCCCAGAAGAAAACAATTATAAGTCTATTTCCACATATTATTTAAAATAAAAAATACTTCACAATGACAGATTTTATTGCTTGGCCAATGGTTTGCAAATGAATCACAGAATACAATGCGCTGCTGTTTGAAGTTGCATTTGGTGGCTTTTAATAAAATCCCACTGTTTATGCATCAGATGGAGCATAATCTGTTTATTTCCTTTTTTCCTGTGCAAAGCGTCACTTTAATGCCAGTCTGCTGAGACTGGCAGAGACTGACAGACACAGTTGCATCATTAGAGCAAAGGTGCCAAAAGGGCTGTTTGGCTCTTTCAGAACTCCAGCTCTTCAATCCCTTTTATGCCAGCAGGCAATATTTATTAAATACTCGGAGAACCAATTCAGCCCATTTAAATAACATTGGCAGCATAAACTTGCATGTGATTAGCAGAGAGAGCTGCTGGTGTGGGAACAGGATGGGGTGCAGGAGTCCTTGAGGCTGATTCCCAAACTGGCTGTGGGTGCATGGCCCTTCTTCAGCCCCGCCTGCATGAACGGGCACAGGCAGATCAGAGCTCGTGTTCCTTTGTGTGGTGTGGATGAAAGCCGGCTCTGGTTCAGAACCTTTGGAGATTTCCTGCCTGGCCAAGAGGCTGAAGGGCAGAGCTGCTCACTTTACTGTGAGCTGCTCACTTTAGCTGTGGGGGTTCTGGGGTTCTCCTGCAAGTCTCTGCTCACGTACTGGATAGCATCTTTCCTACCATGGTGCAGAGATTATGTTCCTGTCTCTCCTGTGGTGAAGCTGATGGTGCTTTTTACCTCCTGGAGTTGTAGCTGCCTGCAGTGCTTTTGTATTGATGGGCAGATTCATGCTGGGAATATTTCTCAAGGGCTTGGAAGAGAAATGACCCTCTCTGATGCTCCATGTCCTTTAAAACTGTTGCTTTTCACCTTTAAGGATGAACATGCAGCTTGGTGCTGCTCTTGAGGGCACCATTAATCAGGTCTGAGTGAATGCTCATCAGTTTAGTAGATTTATGTGTATTTATTGTCATTGTAACATTTCATGTGCAGTTACATCCATTACATGGAGTCTGTACAAACCTGCAGACTCAAGATGCAGATGCAGATTCAAGGCTTGTCAGGTGTATTTTTTCTCTGCTGAGTCAGGGGCAGATTTTACACAGCCAAGTCAGAAAGTCTGGGCCAGTTTTATAAATTCAGATATATTTAATATTGATAGTGTTTAGAATAACAGGTGAGAGCACAAACTGAGCTAAGAATCTGTTTCTGGTCAGCATTGTGCGACTACACAGCAAGAGGAGTTTTACAGTCTAAACAGGTATGTAGAGGTGAAGGTTTGTTTGGGAAAATGCTCAGAATTACAAAGTGATGTGCGCACGATAGCACAGCAGATTGGATACAGATCTTGGCTTGAACCCGTAACTCCTGCTTTCTGGGACTGTTCCCTTGTTCCTCTCCAGCTCTCCCTGCCAATATAGAGATATTATCCATACATGGACACACAAATGCCACAGCAGACTGTGAAGCCAGATCTTCAGCTCATTAAAACATCAATGCTTTTTCATTATGCCAATAGGACAATGCTGATTTACCATATATGAGAACTTGGTACCATGTTTATGTTAAAGTTTTCTAGTGTTTTTAAGATTCAGAACTCAAGACTTCCAAAATTTCCTTCCTAATTTAGGCATTAAATCTATATGTGGGCTGAGAAGTGTATGACCTGATTTTTGATGAGTGATTCCAGTGTAAGCAGTGGTTGTCTGAATCCTTCACTGCTGAAATCACTCACATCACTGCCTACATATGAATGTGGGTGCTTAACTTCAGGCACCTAATTTTAAAAATTTATCTCAAGTATGGCTTTTGGCTGCTGGAGATCTCAGTGTCTCATTGTCATTGTTCAGTTCAGCCACCTATCCTTCTGGGTCTTCTTTGTTATGGTGCGTATAACTCTTGCATTAGTTTGCTCTTGTGTAAACACAAAACCTTCTCAAAATTCTGCTTAGTCTTTCCATGGGTTCAGAATAAGAATGGGTTAGTTTCTACTTGTGGAAACTGTTGCTAACTTAAATGGTACAGGGCAAATCATCTATAAGAATAAACTGGCAAAAATGACCTCATTGGATTAAACATAATGTTCTCAGGTTGGTTCTAATTAAGTGGGGTTTCTTTTAAAGTGGGGGTATTTCTGAGGTGCTTACTATCACCTTGGGTGCTAACATCCTTTAATTCTCAGCAGTGCTTTGAAACGACCTCACAAGGTTATATAAGAAGTTTTTACAAGGTGATCTGGAGACTGGAGAACAGGTCAGGCTGGTATTTCACTTGCATCTAGATGTACTGTGTGACATATTAACGCTGCAGACACATCTGCTATTCCTGAGGGGCTGGGGAAACTTCAGTCTCAGGCAGAGGCAATATGTGGGGTTGACAGAGCAGACAAAGAATCACTGCACGTTACTGCAGCAGGTGAGAGATGGACGCAGGGGAATTGAGCAGGGCTTGGTATGATTCTGCTTGCTGTGCAAAGTAACATAAAGCATGTGGCAGTGTTTTGTGGCTTAGAAATAAGGCATAAATAGTGATTCACTAAATACATATTCTGAATATAAAGCAGGGACTCTTTATGGTTTAACTTCTGTCACTCTCCCAATAGCTTCAAATCTGGTTCACAGTGACTATACCTCCATAAGTACTTCCATAATTCTACTGAGCTTGATCAAATCCACAAGACATAAAGGGTAATTAAAAATATGAAGAGTTCCTAGACAAGTCATAGTTTTATCTAGGAGTTCTGAAATGCTAAATCCACATAATCTGTAATATTCCATGGGGTTTGCCATTTGCTTAGTTTTAAAACTCCTAAACAGTTGTTACATGCAGCTGACAGATATGGCAAGGTTTTGGATGCCCATCTTTTATTAGTGTAACCTGCATTATTTTTTAAATAAAGAACTTGCTTCTCCTTTTCAAAAATCTTTTCAGGGTTTTCAGTTCAGTTTGAAATGTAAGTTATCTGAGGTGTAGACTAATCTTTCTGTCCTCTGACTGTGTCATGGTTTCAGGTACCCTTAATAACCAATACAATTACAATCTTTACTCCTTTGTTCTCCTCTTGGTCTTATGTAAAACTCTTATCTTGTACCCTGTGATTGCAATTTGATTTGACTGGTTACTTAGTTTATGCTGATCATTTTCTTCCAACAGTGTTCTGTCTTCATTTTTATTTTGTTTCAAATCTGCCTAGAGTTGAATTTAAAAAAAAAGAGCAGTTAAGAACAGCAAGGTAGTGCCTTATCACCTTATCACATACAGCAAACAGAGTTGTTCATTCCAGCAGTTTTGGTGGCCACTGATTTGACATTTCTGTATTTGGAAACCATTTCTTGCTAACACATGAACTCTGGAGTGTCTGTAGGTATAGGCAAAACCAGCTGCCTGAAATAGCAGATTGCTCTGAGCAGTCCTGTGGTGATGACCTCCTGATACTTTGCCCGTACCAGAGCACTGCAAAATCAGGCCAGCTGCAACATTAAATGAACTGAAGGTTGGTGGTTGATAGGCTGGGGCAGCACCTGTTGTTGGAGGTGAGCACAAGGCTTCTTCTCTCTGTTCCCTGGATACCAAAAGGATCACCAGAAGCAAATCTGCAGAGCTGTAATGCTGGGTCTCTGACCTAGTTCTGTCTTCATCTCTTTTCCTTCCAACAGCTTGGGAATTATGGCTTTGTCTTGACCCAGACACTCATTCTTTTGATGCTATTTTCCTTAAACTGCATAGAAGCCCCAAGTTATAGGAGAAAACTTTTTAAAGCTCCTCAAAACTCAAGAACATAAAAATTGCAGCTATTTTCAGTGTAATGAGGCTGTAAATCTTTTGGTCTTTTGAAATCTCCTCTCTCATATTTAAATTCAGCTGAACTACAGTAGCACAGCCTTGCAGCTTTGACAGTTTGCTTTTAAGGTTCACCCACTCCTGGAAATGTTCTTAGAGGAGCAGCCCAAACCATGACTGTGTCAGCAGGGCTTCATGGGAGGAAGCACCTTCTTTGGGTGCTGTCACATCTGCTGTGACTTACTGTACCAGAAACCCCTTCTATGCTGGTGTTCTCCAGGGGCATTATTCTTTCTTCAGAAGTGAAAGCCTCAAAGGCTTCATTCTTACCAATGGTCCAGGGCCTGTCTTCTGTCTGCTAGTGCACATGACATAGCACATGAGGTAATTCTGCTGCCTCAATAAATGTGGCAACAGGCCTGCAGCTGTGCTGCTGCTTCATGGACCTTATATGCACTTAATGATGGATTAGTTTTTATTTTTTGATATGTGCTAACCTGGCTGTATTTGAATAAACAGAAGAAAGAACAAGAACATAGCAACAAAGAGATGTTGCTCTGTTTGTAGCATTTGTGGGGATATGGCCTGTATAATGTCATGGTACATTAGCCATGAGACACTGGCAAAATATGGATGGTTTCTCAGTTATGCAAAGTATAAAAATTTTGGTAGAAAAGGAGTGAAAGCAAAGGTGGCTGGTTTTCAGATCATCTATCTGAAGGCAACAGGGTAACATTTAATTTCCTAAATTATATTGATACACTTTCCTGAAAAAAAGTCAAAGAACAGGTAATTTTCACATTTCATTTAAATTGTAGAAAGACCTTGTAAATTAATTTATTGGTAGCCAAGTAAAGTTTAATTACACTATGAAAAGAGAAGGTGGCATCTTTCTCAGTACAGCTCCTCTGTGGGTAACTTTCAGAAAGAGGTTCAGAACATCATTAAATTATAGACTCTAGGGACTGAATTGGCTCTGTGACCATTTATAATCCAATTAAGAGGAAATAAATAGACAAACACACAAACAAATCCCAAGACCCATCTGAATTGTCAACACAGACAAAAAATGCATTAAAGTTTAACTCTCCTAATTTTTTCTTTAATGAAAAGGCTGCACTAAAGTAAATGCCACAAAATTGCTGCTTTTAGCAAACTGTAGGTATTACCATATTTAGGATTTGTAACTTTTTTCTGAAGCCCCTGATAGTCCCCAATATATTTCCAATCAACTCCCTGTTATTGTCCTTCTGTTTTTTTTTTTTTTTGCAGAACACAAACAAGAAAATGAAAAACATTGAAACATTTCATCATATGCAGTAGGATTTAAAGCTGCTTTGGAGAAATTGCACCTCATTATCTGGAAATACAGCTACCCAGACTGAAAACAGCCCAAGATGATAGAATGCAGCAACTTGTCTATTTAGAAACATAGGAAACTCATTTCCCTAGTGCTCTGTTCTCCATTGGTTCCTCACTGAATACAGAATGAACTTAAAGATTTCTGCCTTATGTTCAAAAGCCTACTGAGGATTTGCCTTTTTTTTTCCTCTTAACTGTAATAGGGACTCACTATATTAGGTAGCTTGCAAAGTCATGTGTGGACAGCCCAAACTGTGGCACCACTGAGGAAACAAAACAAGAGGACTAGATTGAGTGATAATTTTTGGGCAAATTCACAAAAGAGCTGGGAATGGAGCCAAATCTGTGACATTCGCACGAGTTTCATAGCAGCCAAATCACACTGGCTGCCAGAGATACTCAAGTAAGCACATCTTTCTCTACAAGCATCATTTTTTATAAGAATTTCTGTCACAATAGTGAAGTTTCTAATCTCAGGACGTGAAACAGGATACTCTTTTATGTCACCTGCAAAATTTTAGCAAGCAATTAGAATATCAGCCCAGGGAGATCTGTCAGACATGTTTGTTCCTTTGATTAAGTTTTCCAACAACATCACATCTTTCCAAATCTCAAAACCAAGAAGCAGACGAAAGAAGAAAAGATGCAGAGGAAATAATTATTTCCTTAAAGATCATCCAGCATCTGGACAGCACAGGGCTGAAGGTAATATGCCCAACTAGGTTGCTAAAAGAGAACATTTAGTATTGTTAAATATTAGTTCTTGTTCCTACGTCCCATTTGGTCATCTTGAAACTCTTTCTCATTCCATCTTCTCCATAATGAAACTTCAGCCTGCAAAGACTGCTGTGCATCTTTTGGTTTTACACTTGGTTTTTACATTTTCTGGATGCCTCCACATCTGCACCTGCATGCCCACATAGGCTGATGGCTGCTCAGAGGCCTCCTTCTGCACAAAGGCTCCCAGCTAAATGGGCTCACACACAAACTTATTTTACAACTGTTCTTCCAGAAGACCTGGGAGATCAGCCTCTTAGTTGCCATAGATTTGAGCATCAAAGCTTTACTGACCAGGCACTGAGTATACTTCCCCTGTGCTGGGGACTGCACACTCAAATCTTGAGATGCAGCCTTCACCATTGATGTAGGGCCTACCTCTATCTTAGTGAGTACAGAAAAGCATAAATATTTGTCTTCTGTAAATTCCATTAAGGAGGTAAAAGCTTACCTTAATTATGAATGAAGTGCAGCATCTGCACAACTAGGCAGAGTTACTTTTAAAGGAGTATACATTTAAATGTGTCTTTCTTTGAAATGTCAAGCTCATTGCTACTTATCTTTTTAATTAAGCAGCTACCTGTGTTGGCTATGTGTGTTGATGAGCTAGTACTTCAAAAGAACTGTGATGATAATCCATATTATGAATAAAAACCACATTTGACTGAGACAAATCTTGAATCCCATGAATATGTAACTGCATTGTAACAGATCTGCAAAGAGGTTTGGAGGATTGTAGACAGAAGATGAAGTAATTAATTAAGGAATTACATCCACAAGGTGAAAAGTCTCTAAAGATAAGTATGCTGAGAGCTATTTTAAGGAAAGGATCTCGGGTTTCTGCACCTGAATAATTTTATGCAAATCTTCAGTGGCAGTGTTTGTGTGTGTGCGTGGCTGTATTTTCCCTCTTACACAAGTGCTCTCAGTTCGAGTCTCAAACCCTTTGTAGCCTCATGCACATGAGTGGACCAGCAGTCAATGTCCCTAAAGGTCACAGGAGAGGACCTGCCAGGTGGGGAAGATCAGGATGAATGTTTGCTCAGGAAAAGGGAGCTCATTTCTTTCCTGAGCTCTGCTTAAAGACCCTCTAAGTCACTAAAGCACTACACATAGAAAATCTAACCCAAGGTCACAGAGAGTACCAGACTGTGTCTTTCTGGAGTTGTGAAATAACCAGTTACCATATTTTAATGTCAATTTGGCACAGGTTCCTCTCATTCTGTGTAATGCTTTCCATTCTTCAGCTGTGAGAAAAGGAGATTAAAAAATGTAGGTGCGCTCTCTTCCTGGATGGTATTTTGAAATATGATGTTTGTACTTTAACATGATTAAATGCTTGGCTTAAGGTACCTGAAATATCTTGTAATCTGCACACACACAGAGATGGTAATCTCATGTAATACATATAGAAATGTTCTCATTCTTGTTTCTATCTATTTTTAATGTCTTCCATTGTGTTACTAGGAAAGATCCAAATTTTTACTAACAACTTGTGATGCTTATTGTATTTATTTTTAAAATGTGTGGGTTTGTTTATTTATTTTGATTTTTTAGGTGAAAAAAAGATTTCTTTTATTTTGATGATCTGCCTATTATATTCAATGTGTCTTTCCACTCTTTTTTCACAGTAGATAACACCTTTTAGCCACCAATTAGAATAATCCTCCATACTCCTCTATTTTAAATTACATTAATAGTAACTGTGGTTTGTTTTAGACAATAAGCATGTTGAAAAGATGATTTTTAGATAATTTTTTGCCATTTGTAAAGCAAGCACGTAAAAAAATAAAAAGAAAAAAATAAACAGGATCAATTTCCTGTTTTCCTTTCAGGAATTTCTGGTGAGCTGAAATATTTTATGTTTCTTGTGTATTTCAGTGAGGGCTTCTGCTTGTTTGGGAAACAGGTTTCTCCTGATTCTGAAGTGGAAGAAGTAAGATAAGAGGGGCAGTGTACCTTGCTTAAATGAAAGAACAATCGTAACCAAGCATTGCAATACTAGAAAGCAGGGGAAAAAATATGCAATTCTTAAAATTAGATCTTTTGAAGACTGGGGACATTAGAATATTTGCCTGTCTTGAGCACGGCTTGTGTCAGATGTGTATGGAACAGTGTTGCTGTTGAAAGTTTTTCATGTTTGGACGTTTGCAGCACATCCAGATCTGAACTAGGAAGTATTGCTGGGTAATGTGTCCCAGACCATCAGGGAAACTGTGTGTATCCTCAGTGATCCTGTACCTGTGACCAAACCCAAGCTAAACGGTGCTATTAGCAGAAAATGACTGGGTATTATGATCCTTGTTTTCACACATTTTTAATGGAAGTTCCTGCCATCATCCAGGATACTTTTTTCACCTGGAATAATAAAACCCCATGAGTGGGCTGTGAATGTGTCATCTCCCTGTATTGAAACCTGCCAAGTTCCCTGCAGATCTTCTCTCCAAGTGTACCTAATTCCTTGACTAAGCTCTGGCACTTTTACCACTCATAAGGGTAAAAAAATCCACTCTTCAATCTCATCAATGCAGCTTAGATAGCAAAAGGTAAATATTCAAATTGACAGCCACAGTCTGGAATTTTAAGCTGTGTTTTACAAAAAAAAATGCATAGGTACAAAGCTACTCAAGCAGGTCTTCTTCAATAACCCAAGTAGCCACCACTGTAAAATAGGAGCATGAATTCCTGCAGACAAGTGGCTCAGGCATGTTTTGTACGCGTGAGTGCCCAACATAACTGTGTCTGCTCTGAACACAAAACTGAGCTGTGCTACCTCCTAACACTAATTGTAAATGGAGCTATTACAGAGCCAGGGAAGTCATTATGAGGGCTCTTTGTCTAAGTCATCTGGCAGCCTGTAAAACATGGTGTTTATGACGGTACTAGAAGGCTCTGAGAGCTATATATCATGCCTGTTGCTCTGGAAAGGCACCTGCTGACTTTTCATATGCCAGCTTGTAAATAGAAGTATGCAGACAACTTGGCTACAAAATCTCCCTTTTATGTTTAATGAAACCCATTTGAACTTTGGTCTGTGACCCTGAAAATAATAGTTAAAGAATTCTTTTGAGGGTGTACAGAAGAAAAATAAAATCTTTTCTCAATGCATAACTGGTCCGAGGACAGATTTTTTGGGAAATACTCTTGGAAAGGTCATTCTGTATTTATATGCCAACTACCTTTTGATGCTTTGACACCCAAAAACCCTGCTGAACAGAAACACTTGTGCAAGTGTGCATCTAGTGAGAACAGGTGATGCAGAAAGCCAAGATCTGCATTCCCTGGCATGCCACCACTGGTGATTGTTCCAGCCCCCTGTAGAACATCCTTGCCTTGTGGCTCTGAGGTAAATCAGAGCATGGGCTACAGCCGGGCTGCTCTGTACCCCCAGCCCTGCCTGTTCCTCTCTGGCACAAAGAAAGGTTGGCTTGATCTTTGCTCTCTGTAAGTGTGCTCAGTCTTCTCCCTGCTCTTCTGGGGTCATGGCAGCATTCAGATGCAAGAGAGCCAACACTCCATTCAGCAGAAGTTTCTTAGGAAATGTGGTAAGTGTCCTTGCCCCTGCATTTCATGCAGAGGTGCTTGAGGACACGTATAAATATCTGCAAGGAGTGTTTGTGGGATGCATAAAGCTCTGTCCCTGGCTTTCATGCTCACTCATCCCTAACCCCTCTAGAATTAAGAGATATACTTAATAAATGATTCATTATGAGATTGTCTCTTGGGATTTTTTAAATCTTCTCAAAGCATAGACTATGTCAATCATATGCAAAGTCTCAAATGGAATTATTTCTCATAATCAACCACTCTTAAGTTTGTATCTCATTTTTACTGTGTCATTTTAAAGAGATCTGATTATCTGTGCCTGTTTTTGGAATCGAAAGAAAGAAATAATGTATTTTTTAATCCATATTCAGGACTCTGATATATCAGCTGAACAGCCTCTGGAGTCTCAGGATTTCCAATAAACTTTCATCAACAGAAAATCAATCACCTCAGGGAAAGATACGCGCATCCCAGTGGCTGCATGCAAACACAGGAGTGGTAGTGTGTTAAATTAGATGCCTTATCAACTGGCACAGTAAGAATGGTGCTAATCTACATAGTCCATTGCAACAATAGATGTGACACAGCAAAGTGCACTGTTAAGTTTAATAAATAATATTTTTGAATGTACAACATATTACCAGATCACCTGTGAGAAAAGTAAGTAAAAAGAAAAAAATATCAAACTTTAAAGTCTAATAATGGAAAAGACATCCAGTAATTATCAAGGTTCATAGAATCTGAACTGAAAGTTTTAATTTAAATTCTAATATGTACGTGGGGACCTTATTGTTGAAAAATTAATGAAAAGTAGACAAAAAAGATTTTCTAAAACAACATGAGGGACAAGTATGCAGCCTGGAGTCTCTGCAGAATGAAAATTTTTCTTCTGAAAAACTCAGATATTCTTTTGGCTTAATATATATTTCTGTTCAACCTAAAACCTTTATCATGATTCAAAAGACTGATACTGATTTGGCAGGATTTTGAACCAAATGTGTTGAAGACTTTATTTCTATGTAAAACTTTAGTTATTCTGTGAATTTTTAAAGAGCACTGTTTACAGCCAGGTCCTACACCCATCAAGACCTTCATTCACAAAAAACACACAATGAAGACACTTGTAATTTTATGTCTTCCTGGTGCCAGAACCCATTAAATGGTACTTTTTTTTTACTAAGCCATATGAGTTAAGTTTCTCTTTGTGCCCACTCTCCCTGTAGTAAAGCAATGCTGAAACAGTCCTGTTGGTGTTGTCAAAAAATAAAATAGGGAATTAAAATGAGCTTGGGAAAGGCCACCAAATCTGAAAAAGTACTCAGTTCAAAACATGTTCAAAGCATGTTTCCTTGGAAATTTATGTGTGCATGAAAACCAATGTCAGAATGACAATGCATGTGGGCCATTAAATTTCAGTGAAGTAATGGTGTTCTAGGTAGAATTATACCTCATTTTTCAGTAGTTCATTTAAGCCTTGGCACTTTAAATAATTAAATCACGAAATAAAGGAACTGAGGTAGGTATGATTTTACCAATATTTTAAAAATAATGATTTCTTTTATATTGCATGAGTATGTCAGTGAGCAATGAGCTAAGCACAGCTCAGCCCGCTCTCAGTGCAGACTCAGTTCATACATGCAATGAGAGCAGCACTGAGCTTTGAATCCTTTCAGCAGATGTGGCCTGGAGCCAAGATCCTGGGCAATGCAGGTGCAACTGGAGTATCTGATAATGATTTGGCCCCATGTATGCAAATTGCCAGAACCTGATATTGGCAAGAGGAGAGGGAAGGTCCCACCTGCGTTTTGTGTGCCACAAGTGCAGCTCAGTCTCTCTTGACTCACAGTAGCAAGAGTAGCACCATTATAAACCTCGCCAAGATCTTTGTAAACCTTCATGCTCTGCTGCAGGGAGGGTGCAATGCACAGGCTGCTGCTGTTTCCCTTTGGATTAAGCACCTCTGATTCTATTCCAGCCAAGGCAGAATGCAAAAGAGTGGGAGGTGGGAGAGTGCAGCAAGGCCTTACATCCCAAAGTCTTGTATCTGGATATGTGTTCTGAAGTCATGGAATGACCAGCTTCCATTTCCAGACATATAAGACTACTTCCAGAACGCAGAAATTTTAGGGATTCGTTTCAGGGATTTTAGGATTCCTTTGAAAGGACAGTGTATAACCAACTGCAGGTGTTAGATGATGGGTGGAGCGTGCAGCATTAATGAAATGGAATGATATAAAAAAGACACTATCTGTATAACTGCTGTTCACTAAAGGTCAGACTGTGTGGGGAATCCTTTAATTTATAGATCATATAGAGGTGATTCACAAGAGTGAAGAGAGACAGGTCCTTACACATCCTTCTTCTCGAATGATAGAGAAGGGCATCCCAGAACCTGGTCACTTTTCCACTTTCTCCAGAAGCACTTGCGGGGTACAGAGAAAGAGAAAGACTCATTTCAAAGAAAGTAATGTATTTCCCAGAGCCAGGTAAGCTCCACATCATTCTCCATAGAGACCATTCCCTCAGACACAGATGTTAACTTGCTGTGTTCTGGTTATGTTATTATTATTATTATTAATCTTGAAACTCTGGTCTCATCTCTGGTAGATGATTATGTTTTTGACCTGTGATTCACCTATTCACTTCTAGTTTTCTGTGTGATAGGGATGTTGAACAGTTGCCAAATTTCATACCAGAGGTGTCTGAACAGAAGTGGTAGACTAAATAATCTCTGCTAACCATATTTCTATAAAGGCTTTTAAAGAACATTAGGATCTTTTGGGATAAAAAGCAATTGTAAACTGCAGTTATGATTGTCATCCAGCACTTAGGTGTTATTGGAATAGAATGAAGAAAAAAGAAAAGCTATATAATGATTACTGACATGAATATGTGATGTGTTAACCTTTGCTAACTAGCACAGTTTCTTCCTCAAGTGTGAAGGTACAGAAATAATATCTGACTTGAGATTTAGAAGATTTCATTTTCATCCTCTAGAGGTACTAGCTTGTATTTCTTATTTACATTTATCGTTAATAAGGACCCAGAAGCACAGCGAGAAAGTAGTATCCCACAAGATATTCTGGAGTTTCAAAGAGGTTTTTTTTCTCAATTACAATGAAAATCTCAGTTAGACTAGAAATGCTAATCTATTTTATTTTGGAATGCTGAAAATTTTTATTTTAATAATGCTGAAGAAGAGTATTATATTAAATCAAATGTCTGAAGAATATTATATAAAGAATATGAAACCTTATAATTTAAAGGTATTAACAAAATTGATAAATTAAAAAAAATTACTAAATACTTCCAACTTTTCAAAACACAAGGTTTTAATATGATAGAATCAAAGCAAAATGTGAAACAAGATTCAATTTTATAATTTTCTCTCAAGGTGAGTATGAGAACCGGCACCGTCTTACATTTCTGAATGTAAAACAGCTTTTGACCATGTATGAATTCTTAAGACAAAATCATAAAAAGTCTTTGCTTGGTTCCCTCACTCCAAGTAATAGTAGATGACTGCCTGCAAAGCATTTCTGGTGGCAGGTGTTGATTGCAGTAGAGGAGACATCTCTCCATGAATTCCTGCAGGCTGTGGGCCAGGATCAGAAACTCTGCTTGGCTTAGATGCAGGTCTAAAGGGATGTAGTAATTAAGCTGTTTTTTATCCTTAGGTCTTCACTTATACAGAGTTACTGCTAAGCAAAGCTAGAGTGTGGAGTTACAGTTGGTGTTGTACACAACTCTGCCTAAGGAAGAAAAAGGAAATGTTTGTGTGGCTTTGTCTTGTCATGCGTTTGGAAAACACAAGTACCACACAGAGTGCTATTAGCAGAATGGGAGTATGGAATAATAATGGGAGAATAAGAATGGGAGTAAGAGCACAGATACATTTTCTTGTCAGTAAATCCAGCCTTAAGCTGGGTACTCCAAACTACCACCTTGTATAGATATTTTTATGAGCAATGAGAGAGGTAGCTTACTTAGAAATGTGCTTCCTAAGCTGTTTGGCTCCCAAAGCTATTTTGAAAGCTTAATGTCTTTGAAGATAGGTTGAAGTGCTTCATTCATATTTGTGGCATTAATAAACTTCTCACAGAGCGTGATTGTGTAATGGCACGTGTACAAACCAATAATAACTTCCTGACTTGTGCAGCCCTCTCTTTGGCCCTAATTCCCTCAGCTCAGGGCTGACACAGGGCCACTGGCAATATTGTCTTGTGGTTAACATGCCATCCCTCTGCCAGTCTCAAGAACAGACTAGCATCAAGCAGCTGCCAGCAGCAGCTGTGGACATTCAGCACCTCTGAAAATTAGCTGCAGGGTATCTTGAGTCTGGTATTCCAAAAGTGGTGAATCATAAATTAAAAGCTGCAGTTGCAAACACGACTCTAGTTCTTGAATTTTTCATAAGAATTACTAGAATTAAAGGCTTACAGAGGATAAAAATAAGTGAGAAAAATCAGAAGACTTGCTGTACCCACTTGAAAAGGAGAATCTACATGAATGATACTCTAATTGTTTCAAGTAACATCTTAAAAGCAATGTTGATAATTTTGAAATAATAAAATGATTAGTAAATCATCTGTTAAAGTGAAGCCACACTGCAAGGCCAACAGTTAGAGTCGTACTACACTAAACAGCAAAATGAACAAATGTGTTGCTTAAAACAATGAACAGTTGGTTGATAAACTTGCTGGGGACTTGGCAAGAAAAGCTGAACATCAGTAGAAGTTAAATTTGGATGAAAATACCTGAAAAAAAGAAAAAAAATTGCAGAAAACTAAGAGTTGAAATGCCTCATTTACCCTATTTCATTTTAGTTTCTTACCTGAGATCTTCCATGCTTATCACATTTTACAGCTAACATATGTCATTCTGCTGAATAACACAGTTTAAACAAAGAGTGAAACATAACCCCCTTTCTAAATTTATATTGGTTCTTAATTTGGTGTCAGATATCACAAATAGTATTGCTAGAATCATACTACATGTCACAAACTATGCCACACAAGTTGTAAAACAACATGTCCAGATCTAGGACACCCTCTTTCCTCTAATCAGGCTTGATAAATAGGAAGTCCTTCAGCTGCTGGAGTCAGTGAGATAATATCAAAATCAGTTCATGTCACAGAGCTGTCTGAAAGATCTCTGACTCTTCTGCTTAAGACTTCATGGATGGAGCCACATTTTTGGTTCACTTTGGGGCTTTGTGGGCTAGATTCGGGGTTAATCTACCCATTCTCCATGCCTAGCAAACTTTCAAATCATGAGCAAGTCTGAGAGTATTCAAAGTGGATTTCTTTTGGATGAAACTAAGCCAGGACACATGCTCCAGTCATGCTTCAGATGCAATGAGCTCAGTGCATGGGGCCAGACCAGAAGTAATTTGAAGCTCTCTAAAGTGCAGCTCATGCAGATACCAGTTCCTAAGCACCAGCTGTTCATGTCTAAAAATCTCCTCTTGCTGGCCTTGCCTCTCTGCTTGGTGAAGCAGACATGGTTTGTCTGTCCATCTGCATTGCTGCCTGGACGCTGCCCATGGGCCAGGCTGCCTACAATTCGTGTGCTCTGACTGCAGCATCAAACCCCTTCTGAGACTTGTTTGCTTCTAAGGGTTTTGCAGAGAATAAAATGAGTGTACAACAGCAGGCAAGGCAAGCTGGAGTCCAAAAAGGGGGTAGACTTGAGACTGAGAATCTTTGATCTGACTCCTTGTGGTCCTGCACTGAGTTCTTAGAACCCACATGTCCACTGGAGCTGCAGCAAGGGAGTAACAGTGATTATGGTACTGTTGGTACCAAATGGCTGGTACATATTCCAAAAGAGCTAAAAAACATAATATGGTGTTCAGCATGTTTTTTACAGGATGCCCAATAACATAGACTTTGGGGTGGGACAACTTTTTGGAATGAAAAGTTTCGGTTAAAATGGGCCTTCCAGAATAATCACCTTTTTCTGTCTTCTTCCCAGAAAAAGAGTTTTCCATTGACTCATGAAGTTTACTGTCCCAAAAAGGACATTTATTAGCTTACCGTTGCTAATAAATATCCATGTGGCCTCTTAAAAAATCCATATGGTTTTCCTATATCAGAATCAGCATGTGTAACCCACAGAAAGCATCCATCCAGTCCTTAAAAATGCATCAAGTTCTCCAGAAAGAAACAAATAATATACAGATAATATAATTGGCTCTATGGTCCTATGGAATGAGATATTGTTGAAAGCGAAGGAAACCAACCCACCTTGTCGTTGATCAGCATTGACTTCAATTTATTGATTAAATCAGCCACTTTATATAACAGTGTTAATTAACTTCATGCATATTGCAAAATCCAAGCTCACGATAGGTTAACAGAGAAAACTCTAACCCCTCCTTTTGTTTTACCATACCCATGATTGTTTATTGAAAACAGGACCAGCGTTCTCACTGTGATATGAAGGGTTCCCAAAACTTCCACATCTGTTCTCAGAGTAGCTATCTTTTCCGAGAGAGCCCAAGGACAGAGTGTTTTGCCTGTTATGGGAAGACTGTCTGAGAACCTTATTGTTTATAAAGTGGTGCTTGAGAGAGCCTAATTGTTTATAGAATCAAGCCTGGGAATTGCTTTACACTACCTTTTACTTTTCCCTCAACTGTATGCCTTCATGGCCTTTTTCTTTAAGCCATGCTTGAACCAGACTCTCCACAAGATATTGGTGAGTTCTCCTCTCTGGGTTTTGTCTGAAGGCAGAGAAAGTTCCTTCCCTGATATAACTTCACACTCCATACTCTGGGGTTAGGAGTGTGCAAAGCCTCCACAGGTACCTGCCCAGTGGAGAGGATGATTGTGGCCACTGTGTGATGGATGACTCAGTGCAGCTGCTGAACTGCCTTGAATATGCCCTACTCATTTTGTGATTCCTGCTAGCAAAGAGATTTTTCTAGAGGTTTTTCTTATATGCTGGTATTGCATCTTTTTCAGATCTACTGTATCTGTGAGCCATTGCTGACCAGTGAGGTTGTGTGGGCTTGATGAGAAAAATGTCTTTTAAAAATGGACTGTGGGGCTATTTGTGTTCTTACAGCCCATGCAGCAGCAGTGCATATTTAAAACACAGTGGTGGTCTCTTCCTGGCACCTGTGAATTCTGAGGAATGTGAATTACTGATCTGCTTTGGTAATTTTGTTTCTTTTAGAAAATTAATTTTTGGTTTGTTTGGGTTTTCTTCTTTTGTAAAATGGTTGCATTAACAGATTGTACTTCCTTCTTAGAAGCCAATTAATACTGATATTTTCATGTTTATTCTCATATCTCACTTGACTGTCAAAAAAAGTAGTATTTAGCAGTACACTTCATTTAGTGCAATGTATGACACTAGTACTATCTCAGAATAAATACATTATGCCTCTCATGCATGATATAAAATTTAGAAAGGAATCAACCACTAGAAATAAATGAATGAAAGGGGGGAAAAAAAGAAGAAAAGAAAGAAAAGCCATGGACACCCATAAGCCAGACTGATGCAAATTTTTGTAAGTTTCATTGGAAAAAGAAAAGGGAAAAAAATCAGTTTTCATAAATAATACTCGTTCTGCTTGCATGTTGATATTGTTTAAAGGAGTGTTTATATGACTATTTGACTGGTTACTGGTGTCTTTCATTGCTTTGGAAAGGGAAGTTTGTACACACTCTGAAGAAGAAGAAGAAGATAAAAAACAGCAGCCATAAGGAATATGAAGGCCTCTGCTAGTACTCCCTCAGTACAAGGAAAATGTAAGCAAATATATGAAAAAAATGTCCAGTGTTTGCAGACTTTTTCTCCATTTCCCATAGAATTAGAGAAGAGTGGGTTAGGAAAGATCTAGAAAGGTCAGACTGTGAAATTTGAAGGCAAAAACATTTGGTGGACCATTCAAAAGGAAGCTAAAACTAAGGGAATAGATTAAAACAAAACTACTCACAAATTATTTGGAAAAAATGAAATGTTCCTCACAGTTGAGAGTGTTCTCTGTGCTTTGCACTTGTCCCCCATGACAGGATGCCCCAGAGCCCTGATCACTGCAAATCAGTCTTATACCAGTGCTTGCCCCTTCCTTCTTTTGCAGAGGGATGTAGATCTGTAAAGTAAGAAGCACCCATGTGGACAACTTATTTCATTGTGTTTAATCGACTTAGTTGTTTCCAAAACAGTACAGTGCAGTATTTTCTGATACAGGACATGCAGAAATTCCTTTCACTTTCAGCCAACATAAAATTAAATATTCATTTTTTGCTTTGTGACATCGTAACAGAAAATGACATGATACTAATATTATTCTACATTGAGTATGCACAAACAGATAAAGCAAGCTGTAAATCCTCTTTAACCTAAAAAGGTCTTTTTCAAATTTCTTACGAGGATTTTCTACTCATAACATTTTTTTTTCAGAACACTGATGCAAAACCATCACGGGATACATGTATATTTGATATTGTTTTGTTTTGGAATGCACAATAAGTGGGAATCTCAAAAGCAACCTGGGATGATCTCATTCAAATCTTACTGTCATTGCATGTCTGCAAGGACATGACACTTTGGAAAAAATCCACCTCAGAATCACTTAAGCTGCCACATGACAGTAAATCTAATTTTAAGGAGCACTGTAGAGAAACAAAACACCACAGCCACATGACATAAAGCCCTGAAGCTGTACAATGTCCCCCTGTCAGTCCAAGTTGTTAAAAAATACTAAAGGTGAACCTTTGTTTTAGCAGGGTTTAGGTCAGAAAGGCATAATTTGTTTGTTTATAGCTGGGATAAAGCTGAAATGCAGCTCAAGATGTAAGCCCCACGTTGCTGGGCCTGATGTTGGTGGTTCTGTATGGCAGTAGGAACCTCAGAGTTTTTGCATTTAGTGCTATGGGAATGTGGGCTCGTAGCTGGGTGGGCATGTGCTGTAAGGGCAATGGAGAGCTTTACCTTTCTGCAGCAAGAACAAAGAGAAGAAAAGCATCTTGTATCCAAAGCAGTGTAGCAGGTTCACCTATTATTTTTCCTATCAAAAAAAGAGGAGCTCTTGGGAGCTTTGTGGTAGCATGACATGGGTGAAGGAGTGCCTTTTTCCTGATTTTATTTTGTGTCAAAACAGAAGAATCACACTGTGCTGTGTTACTGTGGATGCTCATCTTTAGAATTTAATCTACTTTACCGACTACAAAAAGATCAGCTAATGCAGTAGAATCATGCCAACTATCAAACAATAATCTGAGCAGTCAGTGAGCTGGAGTATGATCTGCCCTGTTTGTCAAATTTGTGGAGTTAGGGCACTTTCTTGCTTTCCCTCTGCCTAGATCCATTGTAATAAATTTGGATTGCGTGTCAATTATTGCAATTTATGACTACCCATCTCTCCATTCTGAATATGTATGTGATTTTAATTTAAGGCTTCCTTGCTGTACAATATTTATTATCAGTTCTCTATTTTAGCCAGCATTGAGATAACTGCTATTTTACACTCTTCTAATGTCTTCTCTTTTCAAGGTCATCAGTTTTGCGACATCGCTGAAAATGAAGTAGGACGTATGGTTCAGTTTAATCAAATTTCATGCTCTGTTGCCTCCTTCTTATGGCCTCTGTGCTAATTGATCAAGTTTTCAATTAAAGTCCTCCATCTTTGTTTTAATTCTTTGTTAAGGTTTTTATTCCATTACATGGTTTCATGAGATCTAACTTGCTACAAGTGCAAACTGTCTCTGCTTTTTCAAGTGTCTAGTTACAATAATTTAGCTATATAGTTATAATTTAGCTATATGGTTCATCTCATTTCCCCTTTCTTTTTATTAAAACCCTCAGTGGATTAGCTTCATCTGTTGGATTTAGACTTAGAATCCAAAAATTTGGTTCATTTGTCAAAACAAGATTAGTTTACTTCATGAATTGTCATGGCTAAAAATCTCTCTGTATCCCAGCAGTTTCAGCCATTTTGCTTAGCTACAATTAAGCAAATTGCTGCTCCTAAAGAAATAATGAAATGACTCTCGCTAATAAATGGGGCAATGTCAGGCATGGGCAGAAAATTCTGCCTTATAGAGAGGTTTTCCTAACAAGCAGTGATTCTGTTTTCATTCCTTTATTGTTTTTGTATGGATCAAGAAAATGTTAATATGGTAAATGTATATTGCTAAGCGAGGTTGTTTACTCATTCTCTAGTTCATAACACCATGTTTCATCCCCTGAGTAATACTATATCAAGAGTTTTTTGAAATCCACTAACATCTTCATTTTTAAAAATCAAATAATCTTTTGATTCAAATGTTTTTTAAAAGGCCAAAGAAAATGTGCTGGCAGAATCCATATAACTACAACTTTTCTTTTATTTTAAGGGAGGCTTTGTTCAATTAAGGACAGTTCATTTCCACCTGTGGACTTCTAACTTCAGTTCTGATGCTTTCAACTCTGATGAAAATATAGACCAGATCATTCTCTGAATAAAACTGTGATAACTGTCAGCAATCATAAAAGGTTTATGGTTTACACTCTTTGTGGTATGAAAAAAGTCTCACTTTATGATAATCTTCAAATAAAGCGTGAAAGCCTATAAAACATTTTACATTCTTCTCTTTAAGATGCAAAATCAGGTTCGCTTTCAATGTCAGCTATCTGAATGTTAAAACAGAGCTAATGTGTTGATGAGACTGACTGTAGCAGACCAATTCCATAGTCATGGTGCTCCTACATTTTTGTATGCTGTTTTAGTATAAAGTCCTGTTTAGTAACACTTCCTCTCACATTGTGTTGAAGAGATGTGTTGTGATTTAAGCCCAGCCAGCAACTGAGTACCATGCAACCACTCTTTCACTCACAGGGTCAGGAGAGAACTGTAAGAGCAAGAGTGAAAAAACCCATGGGTTGGGATAAAGACAGCTTCAGAGCAAAGCTGTGCAGGAGCAAAGCGAAGCAAGGGATTCATTCCCCACCTCCCCTGGGCAGGCAGGCAGGCTGCAGCCATTCCTAGGAAAGCTGGGCTCCCTCCCGTGTAGCAGTGACTTGCAAGCAAACGCTCCGAACGTCCCCCTTTCTGCCTTCCCCCATGGTGATCATGGTGCCATAGGGAGTGGAATATCCCTTGGGTCAGCTGGGATCAGCTGTCCTGGCTGTGTGCCTCTCGTGCAGCCCCAGCCCACTCTCTGGTCAGGCGGTACAAGCAGCACAAGAGGCCTTCACTCTGTGCAAGCAGCAACAACAACATCTCTGCATTATCAACACTGTTTTCAGCACAAATCCAAAGCACAGCACCATAGCAGTTACTGTGGAGAAAATTAACCCTACCCCAGACAAAACCAGCACAGCATGCTGCAAACTTCTGCACTTTGGAAATCTTCTTGTCCTTTCATGTTGACTATTCTGGCAGTCACCAGGAGAAAAGGTGATATGTTGGGAGGACTTGAGTCTTGGGAATCAGGTAGAATGAGGTAAGATCCTGCTTCTACTGCAGGGGTTGCCAAAACTTCTGCAGATTTCAACATAGTCAATATTCCATCCTTCCACCCAAGAGGAAATCATTCACAGATGTTGGTATCATCTATGGCATCAAATTCTGTTTGGGATCCATTGGGTTTCTTTGGGCAAGTCCACTGACCACAATAAACAACAGAAGTATCTGTATCAGCAAAAATAGTTCTATTTGTGGAGGGCCTCTTCAAACAACTGAGGCATTTTTTAAGGGGTGGTAAGATTCATCTAGCCTGTAGCTGGCTTTCAACAGTAGTCAAGTACTTAATGATTGAAAAAAATCACAATAACAGGGCAAGTATACATCAATGTATCCCTGGCATATTCTCCCTGCTTCCAGCAATCCTTGGATATAAACATTGTTTTTGGATTTACCGTCCTTGGTGGAATAATTTTCATGAATTGACCCTGTTGCTGTTTGAACTGGTAAGAGTAAACATTATTTAGAATAATCTTGGTCAAGAAATTTCTCAGTTTAATTGTGCTGCTTATAAAAATGCCTTCTTTTGTTTGTTTCTTTTCAGCCTGTCATCTGATAATGTCATTTTTTCCCCTATTTCTTGAGCTGTGAAAAATCAAATAATTTCCTAATGATCTTCTTGATGTTATTGACATTTCTATTAATTTGTGTCACATCTACCCTTGGTTCTCTCTTTTCTCTGCAAAAGAGTCTTAATCTAGTTATTTCTACTTTGGACATTATTCTTGTCTATGTGACAAGAATATCAGGTATTATCTGAATGTTTTCTCACCCTTGTACAGCTTTTCTGACCAGAAAGTCAGAACTGCAGGCAATGTTGAGGTATGGGCACACCATGGGTTTATAAAAAGAAATAATTACATTTGCAGCTTGATTCTCTATTTGTTTCCTGGTATTTCCAAGCATCCCCTTGTGTTTTTCTTGGGCCAACTGATGTTTTTATGGAATCAGCTGCTGCGATTGGGAGCTCTCAGTCTGGATGAAGGGCAGATAGTTCAGAGCCTGTCCTTGCACATATCAGGTTAAATTGTGTCTCCTGGTGCATCACTGCATATCTACTGACACTGCATTTTGGCTTTCATGTTTTTCTACACTACGGTGCCATACTTCTGTGTGCTTTTACAGCATCTTTTCCTTTCCACTCTTCTGAATAATTGAGCATTAACAAATTTATCCTCTCGCTCTTCCCCCCTTTTCTTTTTTGAGTATTTTTGAAAATATTTATTAAAAGCCCTTTAAGAGGGAGCTTGTTGAAAGCTTTTTGAAAGTCCTTTCACCATATGGCGAATTCCTTTGAAAAGGCTTTGTACTCTCTATGAACAATTCCTACAAGTGGAATTACCTCAAATAGGCAAATGCTTTTGCCTGAATGTCTCCGCCCTTCACTTCTCCTCCTCAGAACAACAGGTCAATAATGCCTCTCTTTTGCAAGTTATTTTAGGGTTTTGGGGAGTAAAGATCATACACATGCTGGCCATTAGTATTTTCTAATCTAGCCAGTTCAGTAATGACTTACATGGTGAATGCTTGAAGGGAGCCATAGGAAGAGCACAAGCTGTTCTTTAATTCCATCGGGCAGCCATAATAATTAATAATCGTAAAGCAAACGTTGTCTACATTTGAAATATGCAACTACTACAGTGAGACAAGATTATAATGTTTCTTTGCTTTGAAAATCCCTCAAAGCCATTATGTTCTTTAATAAGCATATTCTGAAGTGTATTTTCTTATGCAAGTGGGCAATTCAAGAACTGCAGAGATGAATACACCGCATTATATATTTAAATCAAGATTAAAATAAATTCAAAGACAATTGAAATTATTATTAAACTTAATAAAGCAAATCCCTGTATCCTTCCCGTGGTTATTCAACACTGCTTAGCTCACAAGAAGAAGAGTAAAATAGTCCATTCCCCTTACTAACAAATAAAGATGGCAGCAATAAACCTCTTTTATTGAATGTTTGATTATTTTAAGAAAACCTGCTTGTTTTTTAAAATGTATATTCTGTTCTCCCTCAACATGGTGAGCCACAACACATAATAAATTTTAAACCAATTTTGTCTGTGAATGCACACAATCGATTTAAGTAGCACTTACTTGCATTGGATTGTTTCAAGAGGACAGTAGCTCAGCAAGTAGGAAACTTTGTGAGCCTCCACTTGGTATCTGCTGAATGCTAGGTCAAACCGAGCTGGGACTGGTCTGGTTTTCTCATCCCAGCCTGAATAAAATAGAACATTCAGCTATTTCAGAAGCAGATTTGGAACAAGTCTGATGTGTGAGTCGTAACCTGGAGGGTGCTCCCCAGCACCCCTTCTGTACCAGGTGTAGTAGGGACAGCGTGGGTTGTTTTCAGCTCTACCTTATTTTTTCACCCAGTCACATGTGAGTTGGAAAGGGCTCTGTGAGAGCCATCCATAAACACAAACAAAGCTCTCGAGTTTTCTTTGGCAACCATTAGCATCAATATCACCTCTTCTGCAGACAGAGCTTAGACAAACTCTTATTTCTTTCATTGTTTCACCTTTAGCTCTGCTATCACTCTGCATTCTGTGTATTCTAGATCATGTAGGCACTGTTCTCTGATCATGATAAATCCAACATGCACAGATGAATTTACCTTTGGCTAGAAAACAATAATTTATTTATTCCTTCCCCTTTTCATTGTGCATGCTTCTCTTCTTACCCCTGAGATTCCTACCTCCCTTGCAAAAGAATAACAGAGAGATAATGATTAACCTTTCAGTGCCCTTGTGATCTTTAAGGGTTTGATTAACCATGGCCAGAGTGCAGAGCCTGCAAGTCTCAGATGACACAGAATGCAGGGTCGTAACAGCAAGTACCAATCACACCTCTGAATGACTTTGGATGGCTTTGGATGTGGATAGGAAACCCCATTGCATTTAAGGTTAATACTCTCATTTAGCCTAATAAACACATTTGGTACTAGCTACCCTATGTTATCTATTTATGGTGACTCTTTTAAGCTAATTTGCCACTAGTAAACCAGCAGAAGAAACCAGGCTCCTTCTTAACAGCTGAAGAATATACTTGTAATCTCTATTTCAGTGGCTGCTGTGGGGAACAGCCACATAGCTATGTCTTCTTCAATCCAGCTGGCTTCTGCTAAGCTGATGGTGTCTGTATTAAAAAACAAAATTTACTATTCTTAAATTTAGGTTTTATTGAATTTGATCATTCTATTTTTAAAGCTGCACTTCAGTTAATGGTCAAAACAGATCAATATTTATAACCGGAGTTGTGCAAATGAAATACATTAATAAGTAAAATATATACACTTGTACTTTCACATAAAACTTAATTAATCTGATGTGATTTGTAGACTTTTTAATTGGAATTATCAGCTAAGGAAAATAAAGTCTTTTCCTCTCCTTGAAAGCAAGGAGAAATTCTGGTCATTTACAAAGAATAGATACCAGATTCTGATTTAGTAGTGCTTTATCATAAGTTAATTAAGCTCAATTTCTTCAAGCAGTGTCTTCAATTTAATGAAGTGAAAGACCAGCACCATGCCTTTAGGAATTGGTGTCAGTAAAACTGGTCCTTCTGGTAAGGGTTGTCAAAGAGTCAGTTGAAGGTGTAGTAACTTCCTCTGAAAAGTGAGATACTGTGCTGCATGTGAGAAAATAAGCCTAACCACTCAAAAGACTGAATGTAACTCAGGTCTGGAGTTAGTTGGGTCAAACCTGGCTCTGCATTCTTTGCATGGTGCTCTTCCAAGATACGTGCAAACTAATCTGGAATAAAATTGCCCTTGATATGTTTGTATAGTCACCCTCTCCATTGAGATATGTCAAGGTCTTCCACAGACATGCTGAAAGTGTCAGTATACTTTGCAGTCTAAAATAAATCCATATTTGCCATATGCATTTATTTTTTTTCACATGTTTGTGGGGAGTTCTTACTCTTTCAGTTAGGCAGACAAGAATAAATTTCTGTCACCTTTCTATTCTTTCTTTATTTTGACTCCTGGGACAAATTTGTCTAATCTGTGGGCTGCTTCATTTAGGCCAGGAATACTGGATCCCAGATGCATCCCTTGCTGTTCCAGACAGTCAGAATTCTCTCTGGATCTTGGGAAAGAGAATTCAGGGACACACAGTGTCAGGTCATCAACCCTGGCATTATACAGTCAAAAAATCTCCTATCAAGTGTAAAGGGTGTTACACACACTTGTGAGGATCAGGATCTGTACCCATAAGTAGGATGAGAATAAAATATCTCTATTATATATAAAATATATCTATATATATAAAATATTCTATACAACCAGAAGTATGTAAGACCACAGCTCATTTGCTTTTGCATCTAGGAAAACAAAAATATCCTGTTTTTTTCTCCACCTGGGTTGTTAGGTCAAGAACTTCACAGTAGTAGCTGCCGTGTTGTCCTTGTCCTTATATACTAGGTAGTCAAAATGGATATTCTAAATCACAAGTACAGGTTTGTTCATGGAGAGATTTAATTTCTTCCTAACTGTTTTAGGGGCTGGTTTGTCCATGTTAAGTTGGCTTCACACACACACACACAAATTAAAATTCATTTTCAGCAATAGTTGTCAGCAAGAGAATCCCTCCCTTTTCACCTGCCCTCAAAATCTGTTATTAAAAACAGCTGAACTGCTAATGAAGATGAAACAAATCTCTGAGACCACTTTAGAGAATACGTTTGTCAAGTAGAATTTTAGACAAGCTGTTTCATGAAGGAGTATGCAGGGACTTGCTGGTGTAACAAAAAATCAAGAGTACCCATGTTTGCCTCCTGTCTGTTGACTACCAGTTCCCCAATGCAAAAAGGAATATGGACAGAACCCTTCCCTCCTTGTTTTCCTTTAGCAATAAAGCTCTGGCATCTTATTAACTAATTAAGTTTTAGATTTCCCATGCAGCAAAAAATCCATTCTGAAATTCACTCTCAAATTAATTTCTGAAAAAGCCATGTCTGTGATGCTGGTAGAAGGCTGGACACTGTAAGGCTTTTTGCAGTTTTGAATGGTGCAGCTGGCATTGTCAATTCAGTTTAGACAAATTTAAAATACCTGAGCTTCTCTGGGGGAAGTTGTTTTGTGGTTCAGTAAGCTTGGCAGGGGTGGCAGTCTTGTCCAGGATGCCAAATTCCTTTTGCTTACTCATGGGGAAAGAGATGCCCATGTGTGAAATGTAGCACTTGATTTAAACTAAAACGGGGTAAGTGTAGATTAGATATTCAGAAGAAATTCTTTATTGTGAGGGTGGTGAGGCACTGGCAAAGGTTATCCAGAGAAGCCTGGGATGCCCTATCCCTGGGAATGTTCAAGGCCAGGTTGGCTGGCATTTTGAGCAACCTGCTCTAGTGAAACCTATCCCTGCAGGGGAGGTAGAACTAGATAATCTTTAAAGCACCTTTCAGCCCAAATAATTCTATGATTTTTTCCACCAATGGCTAGATAAGTAATAGTTACAGGCCAAACTTGGCAAAGAACTTCTCCCCTTGCCAAGGTTTGCTTCTAGGACCATCAGCCCTATGCATCCTTCTCTCTGCTTTGTCTCCATTTCTCAGTCAAACACAGAGACCAAAACGTCTGTTCTTGAAAACTTGCAGTGTTCAAGATTTCATTTCCAGCTCTTATATTCACTTCAGGAAAGCTTCACTCTGCTGTCTCCATTTTTAATTCCTTATTTCCATAGTATTTAAATCCACAGAGAAACTGGTTGCACATGTGGATTTCATTGTGACTCTTAGGTGGCAAATGGAGAAGGAAGAAATGGCATCTGTGTGGTTGGTCCTTCATGACTGTAACTGCTTGTTCCTAGAAATGAGGAACAGGTGCAAGAAATCAAGAGGCATGCAAGGGCCAAAGTCTTCCTGTTCAGTGCAGATTTCTGTGGGAAGTTTGCAGAGGCCTGCAATGAGCTGTTTTGTGCCTGGCTGTCTGTCTTCTGGGATTCTTCAGCTACCCAGCAACATGGGAATCTGACCTTGTGGCAAAATTTAGCTTCTGAAATTGAGCTTTTGTAGTTTTGCTTAAGTTTCCACCTTTTCTGTTTGCACAGTACCTGATCTTAATGCAACCCAGTGCTGTATTATCTTTCCCAGCCTACACTCTGACAGCTTTTAAAAGAGGCGTGAATTTTCTCTGTTATCTCCGTGGGATGTGTAATGCCCTACACCTAAAATTCAGCTTACTAGCTCCTGCTCATTTCAGCTAATGGAGAGAGCTAATAAGGTTCTTTTACTGTATGTTCCCAGAATATGTTACATAGCCTGAGTTAGAGTCTCTGCATAATTGTTTGATGCAGGTACTGGAAGAGTGGGAGTGAAAGAACAGGTTAGGAATTTCAGCTTATTTAATGAGCTGTTTTTACCTTTGTCTGACAAAGGAGGTAGAAGGAGAGCCTATATCACAACTCTTTCCTGAAGATCAAGCCACCTACCTTATTGTGGTGTGATTAGTCTGAAATGGACTAGTTTGAAATGGAACCAGCGTTTCCATTTCTTGCTTCCAAAAATTGTTTTACCTATTTTTTGATGTGATTTTGCATCACAATGGTGACAGAAAATAGATTGTACTCAAATCCTGAAGTTTACTCCATTTCAAAGTTAAATTGAGATAAGAGAGGGTGACTAATTAGAGACACTTTCTAAGAATGTTTGTTGAAGATGCCACAGATGTCACTGTTGCACAGGATTGTCTCACGGAATTTAAGTCTGAAGATTTGGAAACACCACCCACATTTCCCATACTGTAAGAACCTGAAGGTTTTTGTTGCCATATGGTTATGTTGCCACTGGTCTTCACTTGGACTCCTTCAGGTGTGCTAATAAGTTATATCATGAAACAATAAAAAATGAAATCATGGTTACTGCTGCCCAGGAGTGCTGAGCATGTGTGTACTCTTATTGCTACAACCAAAACAAATCACAACCACCTTTATGACTCTAATCGAGTTATACTTGGTGTTAATACTGGGAAAAGCTCAGGACCCCACAGACTTTTTATCAATGAAGGAAGGCACACTTTTCCTATTTTCATATCTCTTTTTTCTTCCTAAAGGTACCCAACCCAAGAATTGATTGGATTTTAGCTGACATAGGTTCCAATGTCACAAAATACATTGCAGTAGAGTTTTCTGAGATATGAAGATGTGTTCTTTCTTTTTCTTTTGAAAAGTCATCCATTTTATACAAGGAATACTCAGATATTCAGACTGAGAAAAAGAGTTGGAGTATAGTATCTACATCTACCAGGAATTTGTTACTTCGGTCAGTGTTAAGAGCTGAAAAATTAATTCTTCAGAGCTCACCTGATTCAGGTCCAGCTGACTGGTAGCCTAAGTAAATAAAGTAATTTCACTTCAAGAGATCTTAGAAGATCTAATTTCATCACCAACGTAGGGATTTCTGAGGGCATGAAGAACTCATATTCTTTTTACATCACCTCTGATCATAATTGCTTTCCAGGAGAATGAGATTTTGTATTTTACTGTGTTACTTATATCGTGGTTTGGATGATTCAGAATGCAGATCATGCCTTTGCTTTTGCCTTTTCTTGCTCAGAAATTCCCTTTGTAATCAGCTGCTTACTCTCATTGACTGAAATGGAAGGAAAACACTCCTTGACACAGAAGGGAGTAATGGGAAAGGTCAGGTGAATGAACAGATCTCTGGAGCAGAAGCTGGGTTTGAGGAACAGGACAAAGCAAGATACAAAGCCAGGACAAGGTGAGCATCCCAAGTGGATCTGGCATTGGCCTGTAGGCTGATGCTGCCCTGCTTCAATTTCCAGACAAGGCATGATTATTTGGGCAAAGGAAAGAAATCCCACCAAATCCTGCTGCTGGTAGAGAGGCCTTTTGAGTCAAAGGTCTGAGAGATGATTCTCTCATCTTAAAGGGAAGGACTCAAACCAAGAACAATGTGCTTTCTGTTCATTCCTATCGTTCTTTCCCGATCCTAAAAAGCAATTTAACATTTCCTACCCAGGCTGAGCATCCTCAGGGTAACGAGCTGACTGACTCAGCCATGTATCAACTTGCAATGTGTATATCCTTGCAATACAACTCAACAGGCATTTGTTTTCTGTGTCGTAAAAGACCAAGGAAACATATCATTATTATTGCTATTAGTTTTATTGTCTTGTATTTTAGGCTTCTATAGGGGGACTGTGATTTTTTTTTTGTTTGACGAAGGAACTGGCAAAGAAGATTAAGTGATCTAATAATTTTTAATAATGAGTACTGCATTTGTGGGTACTGCAGGGTGTTATATTATGGCTTTTAGGACCATGCATGCATTTTATAGGGGAATAAATAAATAATCATTTGTGCCTTCAAAATGTAACAGTCTTCAGCAGGGAAGGACAGAGAAATGAAGGTTGATTCAGAAGGGAACTGCTGCTCCAATTTGCCATAATTTTAACAAGAGATCTGTTGAGTGCTTACAGGAGAACAATGTGTAGTTAATACTTCAAGTTAAGTACTGGCTTGTCTTTTTTTCCTCTTTGTTCTTGGATCCAATTATGAGCTATCTGCAGAAATAATGAGAAATTTTTTCAAGTTTTCCAAATTTCAGACCTTTTTTAAAGTGATAAGAAGGAGCCCTACATTTTAATACATTATATCTTTCTTCACTTTTCAAATCTCTGTGAACTTCCCTATACAATTCACCTCTGAGCTTACATAGTAAAATCTGATTTATTACTGCAAATTATGGCCCAGTGGATATTAATTTACACACTACAAATGATAATATATGCTAAGAGCAGTCCCATAGGGCATACTTGTACCATAAATGCAACTTAGATTTTCAAATTCTGGACTTATAGCAATAAAATGGGTTAATTTGAAAGGCTTTATGGAATTTAGGAATTATTAATATTCCCTATTTTGGTGAAAACTAGGTTGAATTGTTCATAATGAAAATATTGTTGTAACTTTTGTTGGATATGAGATCTTGCTATTTACTTTGGATGTTAAAAAAGATGGTAAGTATTCTACTTCCCTTTCTGAGAAGCAGTAATTCACAAGAATAGTCAGTGATACTGCTCACAAAGGGGAGCTGAATCCTCTTCTGGCCTTTAATAATGATAAGTCATATTGTGCCCCTGGCTGTAAAACAGATCTTCTCACTTCAGGAGGTATACTGCTGACCACTGGTGTGAAATTCAGCTTCCAGCTGGCGTAGTTAGCTGTGTAAGAAGTGAGTGCAATTATAAAAATGTTCTAAAGGATTGTTTGTGGCTTTTTCTAGGCATGGAAGGCCCAACCTGTCACACAGGGAATTTCTGGACTTCCAGGATGAGTGTCAGTCTAGATTCTTTGGTCCCAAAATTGCTCCTAAGGCAGAAAATTATAGCTTAATCTATGAAAATTATATTATCATGTTTCCAGTTCACACTAACAGGACATTTGTCCCCCAGTGAAGTTAATAACACAGTTTGAGTAGCAAATCAGTAATCAGCTGCAGCAAGTTTTTTTCTCAGGAAAGAACCAAATTATATTCAGGTGTGTAGAGAGCACATTGCGCTGGTGGGGGAACATCACTTATCACTTCCCAGTGTTGCAGCCACACTTCATCACCTGTGCTGCAGCCAGGGGAATCAGAGGGAGGAGGGGTTTATATTCTAACTACCCATGGAGTGTTTTGCAGGACAATGTCTAGCACTGCACCATCCCTCAACCATATCCTACCTTTCAGGGTAAAAACTTACAATTTTAGAATGGTTTGGGTTGGAAGGGATCATCCGGTTTCAAAGCCCCCTGCCGTGGGGGTCCCACTAGACCAGGTTGCTCCAAGCCCTGTCCAGTCTGGACTTGAACACTTGCAGGGATGAGGCATCCACAGCTTCTCCAGGCAACCTGTGCCAGTGCCCCATCACGGTAAAAAATTTCTTCTGGGGACAGAAACTGACGGAAAACCAGCACTGCAGAGGAATAGGATCCTTTCATGTCAAAGTCAAGACTGGGGAGCGTGAGGTCCTCTCAGAGTGTGCCTGTCCTGCATTTCAGACCTGCAGAAAACTGCCATAGCAGACATTGCATTACTTGGCTGGGGATCCATGCACTGCTGTCTGAGGGGTACCTTTAGCAGTGTGGGTGCAGTTTTTGGTACTTCCCCTGATGCTGGATTTCAAGTGTATGGAAGGTGTGCTAGCAAAAGTTTGCATTAGCACTATGTAAAACCACTCCAGTTTTGAGAAAAACTATTAACAACTGAGCAGATACAAGGAGTTTCTGCCACTGGAGGCTTTGTGTGATTTATATTCAGTTGCTTAACTGGTGCCTCTTTGCAGCATTTATCGGTATTTTCAAGAGTACATTGGCATTTTGTGGTTAAAGATTAGTTCACTGCATGGTTGCACTTGCACGTATCCTTCCCTTTTGAGAATTCCTTGTGGGATGTTAATTTTCCATTTCTAAAATGTTATGTCACATTTTAGGAGAGAAGTATTACACAGGAACTGGTGGATACAGCCTCCAGGTGATGCATTTATCATTTTAAAGCGTAGAGATCAAGGGCAATATTTGTTGAAAGTGCCAGATAAAAGCCATTGAACAAGAAAACAGCAGTGGCACTTCCAGGGGGGTAGACACACTTGAAATAAAAAGATTTTGTGGCATCTCATACAAAGAACTGAGGGTCCTGGCCATTAGCTAATGCCAGAGTCCATGGCTCTTTCCAGGTGTGCAAAGCACAAGGGAGTCAATGGAAATGGATATCACAAAACAAGAGAAAAATGGCCAAACTCGACTCTTCTGTATACTCTGGCTCAGAGCAATTTCACTCACATCAGGGGAAATATTCCTGTCAGTATTATTAGTAGCAATATTTGACTCAAACTTTGGAAAGCAATGTAAGTCTTTGACATAGTAAACATTCAGTTTTCTGTTTGCCTTCTCCATGTTAATGTTTTAAAGTTTATACTGTAGTAAATAATACAATAGTACATTTTTATTAAATTGAGGAGACACTTTTACATTCAGTTATTAGCTATTTGGACATTGGTAAATGGGCTGTTCTCAGAGCTGCTGATCTTTGGATATCCTTTTTCTTTCCAAATGCACATTTCAAACCACATACCATTTCCCTTCTTTAAATCTTGCTTTTTCAGCCTTTTTCACCCCCTCATTTTCTGTCTTTTCTTGGTTTTTTTTTGACTTGACAGGAGATTTTATTTGTATCTGCAGTTTTTCAGTGTGTTTGTTTTTGTTGGGCATGGTATGCATGGTTATTTTATTAGTGTTCAGAAGCAGCGTTTTTTATGATTCCTTATGGTTCTTTCTCTCTTCCTTCAGATCTGAATTAGTGGAAAGTAATATATAGGTAATTTTTTTGGGGGGGGTTTATGTGATCAGTAGAGAACTAGCACAGAGCCTTCCAGAAACTCTTGGCAGGACCCTGAGATGATCATCACAGACGAGTGGCTGATTGCAGAGCTGAATAAATCTGTGATTACATTACAATATAAGGGCCAGTTTCTGCAACCCCTTATTCATGCAGGCAATCCTAATGGAGGCAAAGTTAAGAAGGAGAAGAAAGCTGAAATCATCAAATTCCTTTCAAGCAGAAAAATCATCCTGTGGAGTGAAGGGGTTAATGCCTTGAAAGCTGCCTTTTCCCCCCATTTCCCATCAGCTGTATACAACATGAAATGAAGAGAATAAATTTAATAGTTGCTAATGGCTTAAGCAAAAGCAACCTCTGTAAAATAGGCCCCAAAAACACTGAAGGTATTGCTGACTCATTCTGCAATCCAGAGAATGTTTCCTCCAGTAATTTATTTAAAGGCAGATGAAAAGTTCCTTAACCAGGAGTCACTGCTACAGATGGAAATTTTAAGGCATACTGATCTGAAGCATTTATTTGAAAAAAAAAAAATTCTGATGTTATGTTTTTGATGCTATAGAAAGTATAACTGCAATTAACACATTTCTATCACTACCTCTAGCCCAGCTTAAAACTATGGAGGTGTGACATGATGAGTTCAAAAGGTGGAGGAATATACGTTCAAAATGTAGGCACAAGAAAATATATTGGATTGGGCAGTATGCCTCCAACATTGCTTATTTCATTATTGAGAAAAGCATTTAAAAATCTACACTTTAACTGTGTTTTTTAATAAAGCCTATCCCTATGGAAAGCATTTCAGTTTATGCTTATCTTGAAGGCTCTGGTCAAGTTGCACTGATATGAATAGAAAAGGTGCATCTAAACCCATCAGAATGAAAGCAAATATGGGCTGATGCAAAGCCCACTGATTCCTGAAGGGATGTATTTAGAGCATTTCCCAAAAAGAGATAATTCATTTGTTCATTCCACAGCTGTCTAATATATTGCTAAACAAGGGAAGGGCAGTATTCAGGTGAAAAATTATACCGGGGATGCAATCTTTGCCCTACCTGACCTTAGGTTTCTCACAGGGATTGGAAAAAGTTTTTGAAGCCCCTTCTATCAGGAGAAGTATCTCTCATTTCCCCTCAACTTCTCGGTCCCTTATTATGGGCAGTCTGGTTTCTGTCCAGGTTCTCTGCATTTCTGGAGACTGTCTGCAGGCAGCCCTCCAGGCTGCTACCACCAACCAGCCCCACATGTGGGATTAAGGGAGACATTTCAGGGTCGTCTTTGGGGCCCGTGACAGGTATTGAATAATCAGGACTGTGTTTACACACTACTTTGCATTTCTGTTCAAATAAGTTCTCCTCAAGTTTTAGGCATTCCTGCAAAGCTACAGCAAAAGTGATGGAGGGAGGATGTAGAAAAAGGAAGTTTTTTAAAAATTTCTACTTTTTTTAATGGATATAATCCGTATATACAAGTATGGAAAGGTCCCATTTCAGCTGTTAATGTTGTCTTTTTTACTTATCCAGCACACAGCAGAGTTGCCCTGAGTGCATTGAAGAGTATGGCTCAGTATTTCCATTGCTCCTTCATTTGAGAAGCAGGTGAGAAACCAATCCCACCAGACATTGGTCCAAGGGTTCAAGAGGGATGTGTGTATTCAGGGATTTGTGCAATACAGGTACCTAAGCCTTCATGTGTTCTCAGTACTGGTCCTACAAACTCCTACTGAAAACAATATAAAGCTTCCAGTCTGCTTTTTGAAGAGGCTTTAAAGCAGACTTTTGAACATGCACGTACTGCAGCAATAAAACAATATAAGATGCAGGGGTTCAGGGCTATGGATAGATAAAGGGTTTTCTGACCAGAGTACAAGGAGTTAAACAGCAGTGGCACACTTACAGTAGTTTCATGCTGGAATGTTGCAAATCCTGTTGTTTGTCTCAAGGTCTTGCCCAGGAGAAGTTATGAGATGCAGTCTGATTCAAAGCTATGCGAGTTAGCTGAGGTCTGGCAGCCTCAGGACTGTGTTTACACACTGCTTTGCATTTCTGCTCAAATAAGTTCTCCTGAAGTTTTAGGCATCCTGCAAAAGTGATGGTATATTTTCCATAGGCTTCATGGCTCTGTAGGAGAACCAGCTATGCAGCCTGTCTAGTGTGCAGGGAATTCTGTCATGAATTGGAAAGGAAGAATGGGAGAATATCACAGAAATAGTCTGTCCTTTGGGCTGCTGTAATTTTCTGTCACTGGCCAGTAATTGGGGGACGTTCAAGCAAAAATGACTTAGGGCTGTGCTCGATAAAATGTAGTAATCTTGACCAAGGAAATTCACTCAAATATTAATAAAAATGGAAAATTGTGGAATCAAGGCACTTGCAGATGAGTAGAGAGGCTTCATTTTCCTTCCCACAATTTACTGTCCATCATTGTTGGGGCTCAAATGACCATAAATGGAAACATGGATAAATTACTATTACCACAGCACTTGGCTCTATTTTTCCTGTGAAATGGTAGGAGGAAAATTAATACAGAAACAGCAACCAGGTGAAAGCCATTGTAACAACAGACATTCTTTGTGGTGTGCTGCATCCTAAGCTGATTTTTGCTAAATGTTTTCACTTGTGTATCACTCGTGTATCACTGAGAGGCATTCGTGTCTACTGCATGATTTTGCCAACTCCTGCAGCCTGAGGCACCACAAGGCACTCTGAACTCTGCCAGTAAAAGCAGATATATTCTCCGTGCAGGGGCATTGCACAAGACCCCTTCTATCTCCCAAAAGACAGCTACCCCGAAAGCCCTCAGGACTTCTAGAGCTCCTGATGTTTCTTCTTGATTTCATCTTTACAGGGGAAAAAAAGGAGGCACAGTTGAATACTGCACTGGAAAGGGAGAGTTGTAAGGGGAAAATATGCCTCTAAATGTTTGGAAGGATAAAAATTGCCTCCTTTTTTTGTGAGCTCCATGCAGCAAATTCAGTCCAGAAATTAGTTATCCAAATTACCTCTTCCTTTTATCTAATGCAAAAACACTGTCACACTCTTAACTAATGTTTCATTTTTGTTTGTAAATGCAATATCGGATACTTAATTAGGCCAATAATTATTCACACATTAGTGCGAACTTTTTGAAGTATAATGGTAACTTGTTAAATGTGTAATTATTACTACTGATAATTAGTAACCTTTTTTTTATGTGCATCACTGGTCACAGAAAATATGTTTGCAGTAGTGGATGGTGAAATTCAGGGGAATTTACGTCTCACAAAACCTTGGCCTTCCTCAGCTAGAATTTTCCATGTCTTAGATACTCAGTTATACTCTACATTTTGAATTTCCTGCTATCTTCATAACTTTCTGTTGTTTTTGAAAGAGGAAAATTGCATCCTTTGTGTCATTATTATAAAAATTATTATAAACTCTCCTTTGATGCAACTAGTTATGTGTGAAATCTTTGCTTTTCTTTTCCTTGGAAGTTCAAATAGTAGGCATTTGATTCCGCAGCTTAAATTCTTTATGAGGAGGTATATATTTAGAGATCCAAGTTTGATGCATATTTTCCCTTTTGCTCCAGAATTTTGAATGACAAAATACTAAAGAAAACTCGAAGATTGAATATTAATTCCTGCTAAACACTTTAGAAGTACTTCCCTAGCCTGACCTATTCATTTTATTACAAGACTGCGTTGCACATAAATTTTTATGTGTGTCTGTCTATATATATAGGAAGGTACCCATCTACATGTGCTCCCTATATATACAATTTATATGACCATTATGTGCAGAACCATATGTTTTAGAATACTATGGCTTCTCTATTATTCAGTCAGAAGTGAAACATTTCAGAAGCTGAGGTGCATCATGCAATCATAGCTGTGGTCTTTTGCCTATGGCAGTCCTTAACAGGGTAGTCATGCATTACTTCTCAAATAATACATCCACGTGCAGCTTTATATTTTTAAATGTGATGTATTTTGAACCTAAAAAATTCTCCAGGTTCTCCCCCAGGAGTTTATCTTACATGATTTGAAGTCAGTAAAAACATTCCTACTGATAACATGCAGAACTCCACTCCTTAAGCCTGTCCATCCTCTGTGCAAAGGAAACTTTAATGTGGTACTTCAAACCCTGAACTGTCAAACTTTCCCTTCATTATTCCACAGGTATAGTAGCATTTTCCTGAGTTTTATTTTGAACCACTTATTCCTTTTTAAAATAAAAATTATTTATGAAAAACATTTACTAGGACTGCTGATCAGTTCCTTTCTGATGATACAGAAGACTCCTATATTTACTCATCTTTACTCATAGAAAGGGGTCATAGTAAAAAAATTACTATCCGATTTATAGAGGAAGCTAAGGTTTTTATTTTATTGACATACATTTTCAAAGGACAATTTTGACTTTAGTTTTTAAAAAAGCACAGCTACAAGACTGTTGTAAATAAAAATGTGTTTATTAGGTTGATTCACCTTAGTCCTTAGTAGAAGTCATAATTGAACCCTTTTAAATTCACAATTCTCTTTTCTGGGATTATCTTCAGAGATGTAATCTTATTCATATTGCATTTTCCTATTGTCTTCCATTTCACCTAAGGAGAACCTCTTGTATGCCAAAACCTGAGTATCCAGCTAGAGAGGTGCCAATATTTAAAGCTACTTAGATTTGAGAAATAGTATGGACCCTTAGTAAAACAGCAGTTATAAATTTTGGATAAATCTTCAAATTTGGATTGCTTATTTGAATGAGATATAAAGGACCTTAGAGGTGTCATCTAAATACAGTGGTTCCCTAACCAAATTGCAAAGAAGATGAAAGGAAATAAAACCAAGAGAATGATCAAGAAGAGCAATGAAGAGCTAAATAGTTCCCTGTTGCATTAGAGTGGCAATAACTTTTGTTGCTTTGATTTGCAGCTTTGTAAATTGGGAATATCATGGCTGTTTGTGATGTTTACACAGCACTTAACAGATAATTAAAACTGTCTACATGCTAAGTATTTCAGCCATACATGGTATTTTAATGGCAATACCCAGACATGCATCTCAAAGCAGCATAAGACCACAATTTTTTTGTACTTCATCTGGGCAAAGAAAGGATGGCTTTTTTTCAGTTTTCCATAACCCATTCTCTTTGCTCTGCTTTGCAAGTATGAACTTGGAAGAGCTGTACCTGGAGCCATAATGGAATATTAAATACTGCATGTAACCACTGGCCTGTATTTCTGGGGGGGGTTCTTTTTATTTTTTTTTTTCCTTTTTTTTTTTTTTTCCATAAGGGTGATATGCCAGCAAACAGATAGTAGAACTTCTTTTTAACTCTTTCAGCCTTGCCTGTTCTTTGGCTGGCTTGCTCCTCTGGATGGCATTGTGCTGTAGGAGATTACTGCCTGTGCAAGCTTGGCTGGCAGCAGAGCACTCTATCACCACACTGAGCCCTAGTTAATATATGCTGCCTCTTAGTAAACCTTGCTAATTTGAGTTCAGCACTGTGCTAACTTTAATTAAATGGCTTCTAATTCAGAGTGGTTCATACCTTGGCTCCTATCCCCATTCATGGGAAGAGTCAAATTTGTCTGCCCATGGTGATATGACAAATCCCCGCAGTTATTACTGAATTCTTTACTGAGTTGGTTCAACTTGGCACTGTGACTATAGTGGCCTGGCTTACCAGATCAGTGAGAATGTTTATTTTCCATCAGATGTTTAGGAATTCAGGGAAATGTACATTAAAATAGATCATCCTTTTTTCAGAAACATAAAATAAAATATTGTATCCGTTCCACTTTTTACCTCCAGAAGTTACCAATACAACAAGACAAACTTTCTGATTAAATAATATAAACATAGGAGAAGAGCAGCCAATAGTGTAATAAAGTTAATAAGAATACATTTTTATTTAGACTGGAAATAAGGTAATTTTCCTATTTTTTTTCCTTTCAATTATTATCATTTCTGTTTTGAAATAATGATGAAAGCAATTGACATCTGCCAAAAGCAAATGATATGCTAGCTTACCACAAATTGCTTGTCCAAGTCTAGGCAAGTGTAAAGATGCTAAATGTAACATTAATTGATCATTTTAAAATACTAGAAATTCTAAATTGCTCCATACGATAAAAAATTCTCATTTTTGCCATGTTTAGAATATCCTTTTCTAGGGCAACCACTTTACCACTGTTCAATGACCATGCAATAGAAATTAATTTCATATTCTTTCTCCATCATTGCAAATTATTTTAATTACTTCTGCAAAAGATTATTGGCACAATCATCAGAGGTTAGCAGATAATTTGGGAATGTTTATTTTGCCAATTTATCCATTCCTGAAATATCAATATGAAATTATTTTATTTTTTGTTACAAATATCTATGAAAGAGTTGTACTTTATGTGAGTGGTTTCTAGGAAAACCTGTGACCTCACGGTTCACGAGTTAATACATTTGTTCTGGCTATTAAATCTTAACTGAATATTAATGCAACATTTCAAATACTATAATCTGAAGGCTTTTGTAAAAACAATATTTTTGTATTCTACCATGGGACTGTAGTTATAAAATGAGAAAGCACAATGTGTTCAAAATATTGAAGTTCTTGACCTCTTGCTGAGCATTTGATATCGAAATATACTTAGTTATAGACTTTGAAATTGATGCCCCTTTTCATTCTGGGTTGAATTTGCACCTTTGCTACAGTAATTTCACTTTGCATCTCTGCACATAATTATTTTGAGACTGATTCAACAGGGGAACAATAAAGACAGACATCAGACAGTATTATTTTAATGAAACTTGAAAGTTTGAGGGACTAAAGCAATAAACACTGCAAAATGCCCAAACCAGGACTTCAGACAGACATTTTTTTGGTTGTTTGTTACCCCAGCAGTATTTGGAGCTGTATTTCTGTAAAGTGAGGTATAATGTAAAAGACAGCAGAGGTTTGGCCTCTGTGATCACTCCTGCAGCAGAGCAAGGAATCCTGTATCAAGCACCCATCACCTGCCGCCTCCAAGCACTTGACTGCTGATAAGGACACCTGAATAAGGAAATGCAGCAAGGGTGGAAGAAAGACTTATATCTCCCTAATCCCAAACTCAGTATCAATTTCTCCTTATGCATTCGTTCTGCTGAGGACTCTTAATTAACTCCCAAGGCAAATGGACTCAAGAAGGTGACTGGCTCTTTTCATTCTGCCCTGAATCATCACTGCCATAAGCAGCTACAATCTTTTGCTCGGTGAATGTGAGTATATTTTTATTGTTCATGTCACTGCTGAAGTGCCCTCAAAACATTTTTATATTGCATTGGGATAATGAGCATCTCAGGGAGACATTCATAAACTGAGTAGATCTTTAGTCCCTTGGAAAGTGTTGCAATATGAGCACTTTGAGGACATGCCATTTTAACAACACTCTGAAATTTGGCATTTCATTTCAGAAGGCATTTCATTTTGGTGGCTTTCTCACAGAGCAGTTTGCACAGACTGTGCCCACGGGACAGTCAGACCCCAAGCATAGTCCAGCTGAGAGATTTGTTGGCGTCAGGCAAGTTCTTTCCATCAAGTCAAGAGCAGTGCATTTGTCATTCATTAAATTTTGGCCTCCTTGAAGCCAATAGGTGTCCTGCTGTCATCTTGCAGCATGAAAGGTGTTTAAGCTCTGAATCTGCAATAAGATAAGTGGTTGAACCAGAAGGAAACCTGACAAATTTCACAGAAATTGGTAGTCATATGGGATTAGTAGGGTTTTTTTGGGAGGGAGGTTTTCCAACATACTTAGAAAGTTACTCCCATTTCAGCTGAATCTAACTACTGAATTTCTTCTTTGTATAACAGCAGATCTCTCCCAATGTCCTTATAATGGTTCTTTTAATACAAGAACAAGAAAAGTGTACACAGAGGTCCAGGTCCAGCTGCTTGGGCACTGTCAATTCATCGACATCAAGATCTGCTGAAAATTCAAACCATGCACAGGGAGGTCTTCAAATTTGATGTATAATTAAATTTAAAAATTAATAAAAAGTCTGCCAGTTCAAATCCTCATGCTGCAAACTGACATCAGTAAACTGACATGCCAGCACTGATGTTGCCAGGCTTTCATCAGTCACCAACCTGATTATCTCATGCATTGCCCTACTGATGCCAGAAACATAAAATGAAATTCCAGAGAGTGAAGTTTTTCAGTGTAGTGAAACTAGAGCCTTTCCAGTTCTCATCAGATCACTTTCTTAGGACACATCACCTTCTAAAATTTAACTTTGATTTTATGACTTGGCTCACTAAGGGGGCAGAGTGGCCAACGTGATGATGATGGATTTTTATACTAAGTCAGTATCACTTAAGCCTATTGTTAACTTTCTCCCATCAATTTGGACATTCAGGTTTCCTACAAATATTTCTCTGAAAAATATCTTCTTTAGATATTAACAGTTCCAATGATATTTCACAAAACATGTTTCCAATTTCTTTTTCCTTACCTTCAGTAATGTTGTAATCAACTTTCTTTGGAAAAATACTAGGGGCTACATTAGTTTCAGATGGACTCCAGTAACAGCAGCTGTGACATGTTGTGAAGGAGGGACTGGGTTGTTCCACTGCTGGCTTTCATTTGGCCCTCTGACTCATAAGGAGCTTTTGGCATAGCTGTTTTCAAATTGCAGTCCTCTTCTTTTCCTTTTTTGCCCAATGCAATTTCTGTACACTTGCCTATTGATTGGCTTCTCTTCAATAGCTTTCCTTCTGCATGAATATAGGGTTTATATTCCTGTCGTATTTTCCCTGACTTTGCATTGCTGTCTTCACTGCCCTTCACTTTGTTGAACCCATTTACATCTCTGTAAGGAGTGAGAGTGAAATAGCACCCTTCAGTGCCCCATTTGCTCATCTCATTGCACAGGTGTAAAAGACAAGATATGAGATTGTCAGGAATTAGGTCTGGCTCAAGCTACTCAGGCATTGAGTTATGCTTGCAGTTTGAGGTTTAGAAAACATGGAAACCGTCAATTTTCATTTTATGCAGTTGTGCAATGGTATGGAACAGCATAAAATCTTACCTTGATCCACAGTCACTACTCACTTCTGCGCTGTAGCAAACTCGAAATTAAATGCATGTTTGTAAGCCCTGAATTGGGCAGTATATGGTCTTTGAGACACCAGGTTTTGCTGCAAACAATCCATGCTACTCTGTAAAGCAATTCAGTCTTTTGGAGGCCCCCAGGTATAGGTTAGTACTGCTGGTATGAAAAAAGTCACCTCAGCTGGCCATTCTTCCCTCATTACAAGGGCATTCATTTGCTCCCCTACCAATTTCTGAGCTGTGCAATTAACAACTTGATAGAAAAGTGGGACCCCTGTTCACTGTGATGGTTTAGAAACTGGGATCACCCAGCAACTGCCTGGAGAGCACCTGGGGTTTGTGTGGACATGGAGGTTTGGAACCTGAGAGAGAACAAAGTAGACAGCTGAGGAAGGCAATCACCACAAGTCTTGGCTGGTAAATCAAGATCCTAACATGTGTGTATATTTTGAGATATTTCTTTATTTTGAATTCATGAGTTATTCTGTCCATTTATCCAAGCTTTTATTCACAAATCCAGTGCATTTCAAAGTGTTGGTTGGATGCTGGTTTACGGATAAAGTTATTACACTGAATCACTTGAAAAATGTTGAGAACTTTGCACTCAGACTAAGCTTACACAGTGACCAGAATGACATGCAAATGTTTTGTCCTGGTGTGAAATTTATCTGCATTCTGTCCTTGGAGACACACTCAGACCTGGCTCCTGTGGGGTTCATGACGTTGCACAGTGGCTGTGGTTGGCAGGGGCCCCTGGAGCTCTGCAGGTTCCAACCTCCCTGCTCAAGCAGAGTGGTCCAGAGGCTGCTGGCCAGGACTGTGCTTCCCATCCAAGGAAGGAGACTACACCACTCTTCTGGGTGATCTGTGCCAGGGCTCAGTCACCCTCACAGGAAAAAAATATGTCCTGATGTTCAGAGAGAGCCCCACATGTCTCCATTTGTGCCCATCTCCTCTTGTCCCGTCTCTGGGCACCACAGGGAAGATCCTGGCTCTGTCCTTTTTGCACCCTCCCTTCAGGTATTTGTAGACATTGATGAGATTCTCCTGAGCCTTCTTTTTTCAGGGCTAGACAGTCCCAGCTCTCTCAGCCTTTCCTCATAGCAAAGATGCTCCAGTCCCTTAATCCTCTTTATGGCACTTCACTGGACTGTCTCCAGCAGCTCCTAATTCGCAGTCACCTACACATTTTTAGAGTAAAATTTAGCACTGTGGTTTTTTGTTTATTTATTTGTTTTAATAGTTCTGGCTATTTCAGGAACACTTAAAGTGGAAAAGTAATGAGAAAATAAGAATATCTAATTTACCTTCAATTTCTTTTTTCCTGCTAGATCTCCTTAAGAGGCTGTGGTCTTGTTCTAAGTCATTTAAGAAATGAACAAAGGAACAACTTATATGGGAGATTAATGAGCGTAAGGGACTTTGGTAATATGGTGGTAAGTACAATAGAAATGTTATAAATACCTAAAAAATCAGCACAGAGAAGTATGGGCAAAGCTCCAAATTGTTGTCGCTGTTGTAAGATGGAAAATAAAACCCTTAATGGGCAAAACCTCTGCCTTTTATTGGTAAGAAGCACTAAAAGTAGCCATTCTTAGGAGCACTTGTGGTTGACTAGTGCTTGTTATGCTACAGGAGAGGAGTAGTAGTCCTGAGGAAGAGGTTTTTCTTTGTCATATCAGCAGTTTTAAGTAGAGCACACATACTTTATGCTTTCAGGCTTGGTTACATTAGAAGATGTACTGAGTACCATGCAGAGGGTTTTTTTTTTAAGTAAGAGGTGTGCTAGGAATGAATAGTGTGACTAGTGAAATTTTGCTTCTTTCATTTGTAAAAAAACACAGCCACTGGTCACATTTGCACGGTTCCAATCAAAATAGGTGCCAAGTCACCTTTTTTCCCACAAGTCAAACAGGCCAGAGTGTATAATAGCAATTAAGTTTTGAGGGTGCATATGAGTAATTAATTAGTGCCATGGGAAAACATATGTTTTGGCTTCTTCTTGGAGCCAATTACCACATGCCTGTGTTCTAAGGCAGAATGAGAAGCAGCCCCATGCTGAAATAGGAGTGTATTGCAAAACAACATTGCAAAGAAGGAAGGAGGTATGTGCTGACCAAGCCAATGGGTACAGTGACAACAAAGGAAAAAAGTATCTAGGAAACTTCTGCGCTGAAAAAAAGCTCAAGCTGCCTTCAAGGGACAGCTTCAGATCATAGGTGCATACCTTTTTAATTAATGTACAATGCTTAAACATATTCAGCCCATGGTGGAAACAATATATATATATATATATATATATATAGTTGGAGCAGAGATAAGTTTTATACTTCAATTTTTGCTTTGTTTGAGTTCATATTCCTGTATTTATAGTGTCATTTTAATTCACTCCATGCTCATTCCTGAAATGTGCTTTACATCGTTGCTTTTGCAGCCTCAAAACATCTCCTTCCTCCTGAGAAGGAATCTGAGGAAAACTGAGCAGATGTTTTATTCAGCATCAGTATTTTCATATGCAATAGGTTTTTGGCCAGGATGCTTTTAAGGAGTCAGTAAGGATGCAAGTCTAGGCTCGCCAGCTGACCCAGGGGCTGGGATTTACTCCCTTCTGCACTTCCCAAAGACAGCAGAGATTTCCCAATTCTTCCTCACTTTTAGAGGATGCAGGTGGTCCCTTTGCCAGTCTTTATTCTGGTGGTATTTCATTATCCTTGGAATATTGTCTCCTTGAAAAATGCTCCTTAAAAAAGAAGCAGAGTTGCAGAAGTCAGGTACAGTTATAGGTCTTGGTTACATCTGCCATGTGAATTATTTTTCAAGCAGGATTAAGAGAATGTCAGGTCATTGAGAATGTGGACAGAGTTCAGCTGAAATTTGGTAGCCAAATGCTGGCAGAAACTTTGTGCCATATTCATTGAATATTTGCACAAGCTGGGATTACGTCAGTAACAATGGCACAAATTTGTAAATTAAATACAGGAATGCCTCCTAGCAAATGACAGAGCAAACTCTGTGATTTGCTTCAAACTTAGATATTATCTTACCCAGCTCCTGACATGAAAATGTGGCCAGTACAAATATGTTTAAAAAAAAAAATCTCTTCAGAATTCTTTATGCTTCCATTTCCACTTGCATGAAGACATCTCACCAAAGACATTGCTGCTCTATGATAATTCTTTCAGACCTAACTGAACAGGATTTAAAAAAAGCTTTAGCATGGCTTTATGGCAAGAATATTCATGAATACAAATCTATAGTTTGTTCACATCTAGCATAATCCAGGTACACATTTTTCTTGTGCATTCATTCATGGAAAATGTAACAAAGATGAAAATCCCATATAGAACCATAGTTTTTATATTTGACCATCTGTACTTCTTGCTGCCAAGAAAATGTCCTTTGCCTTTTCTCCTATCATTTTACTGACATTCTTGGCAGGTGGGGCTTTTATGACCATTTTATTATTTTACCTACTTTTAGTCCTTGTGTCCCCTCTTTAGGCTGTCTTAGATGGAAGTATTTAAAGAATATGCTCCCCTATTTCCTGCTGCTTTCTTGCAACAGAGCATTCTGTTCACTCATTTTGTTTCTCACCATGACAGATGCAGTCCCCTCTGGCTTTTCTGCTTCCACCTTGTGGCTTGTTATGATTGCTGCTTTAAAAGTGAGCACTCCTCATTCCTCCCCCACCTCCTGTGCATTGACTCTGGGAATCTGTTTATCCAGCAGGCAGCCTGCTGGAGCTGTGGATCTCCAGGGATCACCCCGCTGCATTAGCATCATCCTCGTGTTTGCTCATGGCAACTGTGCTGGTTTCAGCCGGAACGTGGCTCTGCCCCGAGCTCCCTGCCAAAAAGGGGTGGAAACTCAGTCACAGCTGGAAGAGCAAACACAAAGAGGGAAAGGAGGACTGGCCATCAGTGTGGAATTGACCCCTACTTCTGTTTCTGGGCTTGTTGAAGACCTTTCTGTGTTTTCATAAGCACAACCCACCTGGATAACCCAGAGGAAGCCCAGCTCAGGCAATGACCCATTCTTCCCAGCAAAGTCACTCAGTCTTTCTGGTGGAGACCTCTCTTCTCCAAAGGAGGGATCTCTGGACATGCCCCAAGCAGCATGTCACTGTCTAATTCCCACACTGCCCTGCCAAGGACAGGCAAGGATGCCTGATGGCTTTGAGGGCTGTCTTTGCTGGTGCTCTGCCCCAGGTGTGGTGCTGGGCAGAGATGAGTCCAACCAGGCTGCACTGGATAGATTCAGTGCTCACCTGGAATCTGGTCCTTAATGTCAAGCTCTGAGCCACCTCCACCCCTAGGCTTTTCATGTGCTAAGTGCTGCTAGTCATGTTCTTCAGCTTTCATTTTTACTTCCAAACTCTGTTGGCAGGGCACTGCCTTGTGCATTTTAAGATGAGCCTCAAGAAGGTATTAATAAAACTACATGAAGGTGCTGGGCATAATCAGGAAAGGCCTTTGCTTTCTTTCAAAGAACAAAAATTAAGTTTTGATCCAAACCCACAGTTGGTACTTACAAAATCATCATGAAAAATGTTGCCCAAGCTCTGATCCATATACATTCCTGTATTGTTTCTTGGTACATCCGTAATCAGAGGGATGTAACAAATGGGTAAACAATTTGTCACATCCTTAATAAACTGCACAAAAGAAAACTCAAGATCATGTTCCAAACCCATTTAACAAAAACTCATCAAATTATTTAGTGTAATTGTGGTCTCCTGGATTTTGATTTGTTGCCAGACTATATTATTTAATGCACTCAGAAATGAAGAATTGGTATTCCACTGGCACAATGTATCAGAGCAACATCAAAGACATTTATAGCTTGTGTACTGAGCTGCACATGAGTTTCAGGAAAATATTCTGTTTAAACACATTTAGTTGTGGGTTTTTTTTAATATTGAGCATTATCAGGGATAACAATATTTCATTGGAGGCAGATGACTATCCAGAAACATAATTAATCATGATTATTTATGCCATACCTAATTATCAGGAAATAGCCCCAGGGATACACTTCAGTTATATTTCAGAACCTTCAGAGTATAATTACTTTGCTTTGTATTAAATATTCTTTCCATACTCTTGAAGAAGTTTAGAATGTATTTATTAAAAATAAGCTCACAAGAATAGAAATAAATAATGTGCAAGCAAGTAATGAAAATATGTGCATTTGGGGAAGTTCTGAGTTATTATGAGGAAGTACAATAATTTAATTCTCTTCATAATTAGGTAAAAGAAATAGCTTTCTACTGTATTTTTTAATATGTAAGCACAGTAGCATAACAGCAAGGACTTTAAACCATAGACCTTTTAAAATTCTGTTAATATGGTGCAAAGTGGATTAAAAGTTGAGGAAAAAGTACAATGCTACCTAAGGGTTTGAATGCGCAAAGACTTTTAATTTGTAAATTTTGAAACCTATTTTTCAGTGAAGACCTTTCATATACTAAGGAGTTTTATAGCTTCTGGTGTTGCTACAAAAATATTTAGATGCATTTCTATCTTATTATTTATAACCCATTGTGTGTAATTAAAACATTTAACAGGAGTTGTAAAATTAGATAGGCAATGTACATGAGTGTGTATGTCTATAATTTACATTCCTGGTTGTTAACATTATTGAATACCTTTAAAATGAAGAAAGGATAAGATTCAATATAAGACCTCAAAACATGCACACACTTGTGGACCTAAGCTATAATTTTATTGAAGGACATACCACACAACAAAGTCATTCCTGTATAAATGAAAACCTGGACCTTTTTTTTACAAAAAAAAAAAGGGTTTTTTCACTGTGTTTTTTTGGTTTTTATGAAAAAGTCAACAACATATTTTCAGCACTGCTATAGCCAGAGGCTGTTTTTGGGAACATGGTTCTTGCGTAACAGATTTGCAGAACTATGCTGGAATGCATGTCATTATACAGTCTGGGTAAGTAGGCTGGGGGAAGAGGGTTAGTTTTGGTGGGGGTATTTTTTGTTGGTTTTTTGGTTGTTGGTTTTTTTTTTTTTTGTGGTGGTTTTTGGTTGTTTGTTTTTCTTTCATGCTTGTGTCATGATTGGGAAATTATGTATGTCCAGGCAGTACATTTAGTAATTTTATTAGCTGGCAGAATATGAGCTCGGAGGAACTCATTCAGTGCACCTTTTTGGTGGTGCTCCTGACCTCAATTCAGGTTGGTCACGGTGATGTTGGTGGTTAAACCTGCCTTGTATCAGCACCAAAAGCCTCAGCACAGCTCAGTGAACTGCCCTGGGAGCTTCCATGGAGTGAGTGCTGATCTCTGGGGCCTGGCAGGAGTGCTTTAGGGTCTCTGCAGCTTCACTCCTCAGCCTCATCTTACCCAGGTCCCACCACTTTGGGGTCAGGTTGCTGAGGCTTGTCTGTGATTCAGTGAACCACAGGTGAGGTGCCTTGGCAGCCACATCACTGCTGTACTTAATGGCCATAGCCTGGTTTTAATGCCCATGTGGTTTGTGACACAGTTTTGAAACCTCTTCAGGGTTTGTCGTTGCAAGAATCTAATTTCAGTGAATTTAGAGGATTATGCTCTTTGTTAAATTATTCAACCTGCTTAAATATTATGATGAAAAATAAAAATGGGTATTGTTTTAAAATGCTAAGGAGGACTGCCTGATGTAAGAGTTGAAAGTCAGGAATCTCCTTTTAACATTGGGCAGACAAATACAGACATTTGCTAGAATTTAACATAGAGACAGCCCTCAGATAAAGTCCATTGTGGTTTAATGACAGCACAATGTTTATCTAAACCAGTGATGAAAAACAATGTGTACATTTGAACTGCCACCCTATTCCTCATGTGAATAATCTTATGGGAAACTGACTGTTACTTGGTGAAGTATTTCCTTAACAAATATCTGGTTTTTTCCCATCTCCTATCCCAAATTTTTATTCTCTGTTTGTTTCCTAGCCTCAGATGGACTATTTGTTTTGTTGGGGTTTTTTTGCCTATTATTTGAAACAGCATTAGCATAGAAGGCAAAGTGTTTTGGTAATTGAACATTCAGTTAATTAAACCAACTAACACTGAATGCCAGTGTTATGAATTGACCACTTTCCCTTGGCATTTTCTCCCTGTAAATTTATCCACTTCCCTGAGATTTCTGAGCATTACTGTTGAAGTGTGCGCTGCTTCTTGATGCTGATGAGCAGAAGCAACCTTCCTTTAATAAGGCACTAAGGTGGAAACAGTGATCAAGTGACTTTTTAGAGAATATTAAATGTTTCATTTTAATTTATTCCTCCCAGTATACCAGCCTCCAAAGGCAAACCCTAAGAAAGGTGCAGCAAAACTTATTTATCTGATGTTGATTCAGTTTACACTGAGGTGAGCCCAGGTATTTCCCTGAGCAAATTCCCTGAAGCCGTGAGTGGTTAAGGTGAGAAGCTATCCATCTCCAAAAGGCTTAGAGGAGCTCAGCTGCCAGCAGCATGTGGGAAATGAAAAGAGAAAAAAAAATAAAGAAAGGAAGAGAATTCTAGGAAAGAGAAACTGTTCTTCATAAAATCTTAACATGTTTTTATTCAGAAGGAGCCATCTTGTGTTTGTCTAAATACCTTCCCTACCATTACATGGCTGGTTTGATCCGGAGTTTCTGCATAAATTCCTGGGCTTGGCCAGACACCTCAGCTTTTGCCACATCTTCCTTCCCCAGTCTGAAAGATATTTCTTTCCTCAGCTGATTTGAAATGAGTGCCATAGTCTCCAGAAAGCCTCAGTTCAGTTCTGGCTAGAGAGGAATGGAGGGCAGGATAGCTGTGAAGGAGAGGAGTTTGCTAAGCTGGGAAAAGTGGACACTGGAGATCTGAATTTTCTCAAGTTTTGATCTGGCATGTTGGGAAAAAGGGGAGAGATCAGGGTTGCTTTTCCCAAGGACACAATAGAAGAAGGGGGATTTTTTGCACATGAAACAATCCACAACAGAAGTTTCTTATGAGATAGACATAGAATGTTTTAGATAAATCTTTTCCTCAAAGAGAAATTCTCAATCTTGTTCTAGTGTTGCTGGTAAGAGCCTATGGCACATCCTCTGGTGTAAACAAATACACACTGCCTTCCACTGAAGATTTCAGGAGAAAACAGGTTCCCCCCCAGAAGCACTGTTTTCCTTTATTTGGAATTGTGAGCAGCTTCTGCATTATTAAAAGAAATTATTCCTTGACCATTTATTTTCCTCACTTTCCATTTATTATTTTACACCACCTCTATCTCCCAAGGGTTTTTTTACTGCAGGAGGAGAGATTTGGCTTATGGTGTCCATCATGTCTAATTGATCTCTGTGGTTGTACACCCTGGAGTGTGACTTCACTGAGAAATACACTCCAAGCATAAGCTGGGAAAATAATCTCCTTTCTTTCAAGAAACTGCAAGCTCAGTAGGGAAAGAATGACAGAATTCTGGTAATTATTCTGCTGTTTGTGTACATATTGTTTCCTGGCGTTTTATTTCAAATTTTTTCAGAGTGGAAGTCCATCTTTTAGCAGCCAATTCTCTCCTCCAGTCTTGCCAAGCCACAGCAGAATAGAAGAACTATTTTTGAATTACCATCTAATCAAATTGTTTGAAAACCTATTAAAACATTACATATAAAATTTGGAGATAATTTAAAATTCTTTCTGGAACCAATTTGCAATTGCTGAGGCTCAGAAACAATCCAAGGGAAAATTGATTTTATATGGTACCAAGTTGCCTATTTCTAACAACCATTTTAGCCACTGTAGGTAATCTCATATTTGAATATTCAGTGCACAGTAGAGACATCAGTACAGGTATTCACTGCACATCCATCCCAAAGGAAGGAAATAGGGAAGCTTATAGAAATGAGCACCTTTTTACCGTTGTTCTCTTTTTCTGCCTTGTCCTAAATTCAACCATGACCTTGGTTTATTTGCACTAGTGCATGGCAGCAACGACCTTGACCTCCCGTCATCCCAGCTACCTCAGGTCCTTTGGAACAGGAAGAACCTAAAGGTCACAGAGCTGTGCCCTTAAAAAAAGGCTTAGGTTTCTCTGTATGAATCCTCATTAGCATGTAGATGTCCTGTGATCCTGTAGGATTTCTGTGTAATTTTAAAGACTTTTCTTTAAGGTCTCAGTAACGGTGATAGACTTTCGTACTTGACCCTGTTTCCAGTTGCTTGCCAGACACACCCCCAGTTATCTGGCCACTGCAGGCACCTCAGCTGTGAAGACAGAAGAGAAGAAGTAATCCCTACGAATGGCAGCTGAAAATTTCTGCTGGAAACTTGCCAATAACAGGGCCATGAATATGAAGGTAATTAAGGATGGCCTCTACATCCATGCTACCTGTGAGAATATGAAGACACCCATCAGTACCATGACTTTTCTCACCTGATAGCTGGCTCAACTACTTTGCTGAGGTATGTAATTTTTTTTTTTTTTTTTGTAACAGGAGAGGCTCATTTTATGACATCAAAAATATGTGAAGGTATTTTTTTCATTTCAATACTGAAAAAACCTAGACATTTATATCTGACATTTTTAATAAGCCTTTCCCTTTAAAAAATCTTTTAAAATGTTAATTTCCATTAAATATTAATTTGGAAATATTTTTCTGTTTTTTTGTAGAAGGAATAGCAATCTTTTATAAAGTTCTCAAATTGTAATTTAAAAATCCTGGTTTGGGTAAAATGAAATATTGTATTAAGTGATTTATTTTTTATTTTTGGGCTTTTTGATTCACTACAAATTGTCATCAAACTGTCAAGAACAGCAGCAGCAAGAACATCAAAGACAAGAAGCAGCACAAGAAGTGTTATCTGCCAAAAGCTGTTTAGACAGGAAGGTTTCTTTATTTCTAATGTGTCTAAGCTAGGTTTTCACTTTCCTTTTTCTTACCTTTTATTCACTCATTAATAGTTGCATATTTTGCTAAAGAACTCTAAATGCTGGTTTTTCTTTTTATTAGTGTTAAATGCAGAACAAATCCAATCAATAATTCTGTCTGCTGTTAAATAGATCTAGACTCTGGATGCTGTTAAGAGTAGACAAAATGAGCATTACAGATTAACAAGTATTTTGGTCACATTGCTTGTTAAGTTCAGCTAAAATACAACAGCATTTTGTATGCTTATACAGGACTTTTATAAAAAGAAGAATATACATCATACCTGGCTTTTGCTTTTTGGCTTCTTTTTAATTTCATATCTTTGCAGGTGTTACACTCTTTGTTTTCACATAGTCACTGCAATCATCCATTTTCTGTATTTATTCAGCATTTGATTTCTGTATTTATTAGCATTTAGATACAGGGGGTACTCAGGCAGTCAGTGCAATAAGTTTGAAGAGTCTCACCAAAACCTATTGAAGTCAAGAGAACATCCTACATTGGCCTCAGCAAACATGTTGTTTAGGAAGAAGTTGGAGATGCCAATTGAGCATTTTGATAAAGTCTTTCAAGTGTAAATTCAGTAGCTGCATGTCCCCTTCTCCTCATGTCACTTCATTACATCTCACTGCAAAAGGTCCAAGCAATAGCAAGTGAAACATTTCCTTTTATTAGGGAGCAGTGACAAGGAGCTATGGCTTATGTTATGTTTGGCCTGACTGTTACTCCCAAAGTCACTGAAATACAGCATGGAAATTAAAATATTGAAAAGAAATACAATAACTGTGAGTTTCTGCTCTTATCTACTGAAAAGTGAAGCATTTCTAGAGGCTGTGCTCCCTGTGGCTGGTGAGAAGCTCTGGTTAAACGTGAGTGAACATTAGAAATATCTTTGGTTTTTAAGCTGAATCTTTATATCTGAATAATTAGGAAATCTCCAGGGCAGGGAATTCTTCCAATCAAATATATGCATCAGAGAAAAATATTAATCCCACAAACAAGACATGAGATAGCACATCAGTCTGTTTGTAACTCTAACACATCAGACTCTTTTGTAACTCTGTGATAGTCTTTTCCTGACCCATAAATGTCACTCAAGAGCACAAAGTATTTTCCACTTCCTAAATCACAGAAACTTTACATACCTATATCTGAAAGCTGTAATTTTATAATTCTATTGCAGTCTGTATTAAAGACTTGAAAATTCAAAATCCCCAGTGAAAAGGGGCATTTACACAAAGTTTATTGTTAAGTTAGGCATAGCACTATTCTTTTTTATAAAACTGAAACACTGTGCAGGACTTTGGACCCTTTTATTTTATCTTGTGTCACGCTACTATAGCATATGATGTTATGTAATTTATTCTGAAATATGAATTTATTTTGAAACCCAGCCTCAAAGCATGTATTTCTGGGGAAAAAAAAAAAAAAGAACCTCTAATTTTACTGTGTCAGGAAAAGATAATTTTTTTCCCCAAAGTCAAAGCTCTTCTCCAGAACAAGTTTGAGACCATCATGTGTTCCCTCCAGTTATTTTCTAGTAGGTTTAGTGTTTTGACTGCAAAAGTTTTGCACAGAAGTTGCCTCCATCCTGATCTGGATTTTAGATGCTGCCAGAGTTTAAGTAAGGAATAGTAATAAAGTAAAATAACTGTAATCAGAAAAAGTAAGAGAAACAAGGCAAGTATGCATTTGCTTTAGTGTAGGCAGCAGCATGCCTCCACACATTCAATTCCCCCGTGGCCAGGTTCCATTTAGCACTTAGGCTGCTTTCATACATATATAAGTTTTTCCTGAGGTACCAAATATTTCCTCTTCTCCTTAAGGATGACTTTTAGGTGTAAATGAACATGAAGATGTGAAAGGTGCGACTTTGAGGGTTGCTGAGCCCTTTGAAACATTTAAAAACTAGCTTAGATAAGTGGAGGTGAAAAAGCTACAACAGTAATGTGACACTGGGCAGCAGAGAAGGCTTTGAGGGCCTCCTCTCAAAAGGAAGAGTCAGCTAAAATTCCCTATTGAACTAGTGGGGAGAGAATGCTAACGAGGAAGAACAAACAAATCCTGCCTGGTTTGCCAATGTCCTGATTTATGTACTCCCTTTTTGTTTCCCCTCATCTTTCCAGATCTATTGATGTAGATGAAGAAGATTTCTATAAAGGAAGTGAGCAGCAGAATTAACCTTGTGCCCATGAATCAAGCAAAAAACCCCAAAACCAAAAAACCCGAAAACTAAACCAAAAAACCACCAAAACCCCCAAAAAACCAACCAAACAAAAACACCCCCCAAAAAAAAAAAAAAACAATCAGGAAAAAAGAGAGAGACAGAATGCAAAAAAGACAAGAGAAACAACATATGAAGTCTTGACTCAGGTCTTTATTAGCCAGAAACCATAGTAATCATTTAGCTGTTGGTATTTGAAAAGAAACAAACTAGTTCTGTACAGATCAAAGCACCAAGGAGAGAAAAGCAGCAAGGAAAGCAAATTCTGGTATTACCCAGCCAGTTAAAATGCCTGCCTTATCAGAACATCCACCCAAAATTTGAAACTAGCAGCATTACAAAAGTGGAAATAGGATTATTTTCACATTTAAAATAGACATAGGTATTTCTGATTGCATGTGACTGTTCCTGCAGGCAGCTGGCAGGGAGCAGCCATCACCCAAAAATGTAGTGAGACATCAGCATGGCCATGTGGTGCATCAGGCACAGCTGCCTCACGTGGTCCCACGATGTGCTCTGTCATTGTGCCAACTCCACAAGCACTTCTGAGCTGTAAATTGATTTAAAAACACTCATAATGACCTGCTTGCATCAGATCAATCAAAATTCATTACCGAGGTAATAAAGGTGCGTTAGAAACTGTCATGGATTTTCTTAATCACTCCCTTGGATTTCCAGGTCTTTGGTATTCAGGCACCTTTTCAGCAACTGAGCACTTCCTAGTAACTGTGTAAAGTGAGTGGAGGTGGGTCCAGAAAAACCACAAAAATATCACACACCGAATATTCAACAGGCTGCTTCTAGGCTACAGAACAGCTGGTTGGAAACAGACTTGGTGGTGCTGTGGTACATAAGAGTGAATATTTAAATGGTGTAGAAAGCCATGCTGAAAAGGGCAGGTCCCTCTGAGAGCATGCTGGTGCCAGGGAGTGCTGGTCTGACCTCAGCACACGGTCCCTCACATTTGGCATTGACTGATATTGACAGCGATGCATTTCCTTGCATTTTTCCTGCACATGGTGATATTGCTGCTTTCAGCCCAAGTCAGTATAAAAAACTTCAGAACCAAATCTCCCCCACTTTCATGAGCTTTTTCCACTTCTTCCTTTGACTCCAGTCTAGTCACCTCTCCTTGTTAGTGGCAATTTCCAGCAAGCTGCCCAGTTTCACTGAGGTCACAATGCTCACAGAATTAGGACAAAATATGTTTTTCTTTTTGGCCTAACACCGATCTCCCTTCACTAGGCAGAGCTGTTTCTAGATGTTAGAGTAAGTACAAGAAACCTGGAGGTGAGAAAAGGAGTCTAGAAATGCTGAGTGATTTTGGGGTGGCACTGAAAAATGTGGAGGAATATGGAAGAAGAAAAGGATAGGACGTAGGGAAGAGGATAGGAACAAACAGAGAAGTCTGTCTGTGTTTGAGGAGTGTGGAGCTACATGTTTTTCTGAGAAAAACAGGAAACATTATATGTGTTCAAAGGTCAGGGGTGCATGGTGATAGCTGGGGAAGGTTTGAATGGCCTAGGGTGGGAGGCTGAGAAAAGACAACAGGGCAAAGCAGCAGAGGTAAATTCAACTCCTGGCTCTTTTATCGGCTCTTGGCATGAACCAAGACACATTGTTTAGTCTTCTCCTTATTTTGCCACTTCTGATGTCCTTATTTTGTGAAGTCTTTGGGCCAAGAAATATGCATCAAAGATTATGAGGCATTCAAAGGGCTTGGATGCAACAGCAGCACAGGTAAATCCTGTCTGTGCAGAGCTCCTGTGGCATCAGGTCAGTGCCTGTCCCTGAGGAGGAGACAGAGGCCCATGGCCCTGGCTAACAGATCTGGAGCTGGCAGCCCAGGCAGCAGATGCTAAGATGATCAGAATGGAAATCTTCAGTTCTGAAGACCTAACCTGTCTATGGAATTCTGGAATTAAAATAGGAGAGGATAAGGCGTTTAATACCTTTTTCTATCTCTAGCCAGTAGGGAAAAGTACATGAGTCTGAGCATGAGTAAATTTGGTGGAAAGGGAGTTTGCAGCTGTGAGCAGATTCTGGGGCAAAGCAGTAATGCCTGGGAGAGAGTTTTACATTTAGTGAAGAAAAGGCTGCCAAGAAAGGAAAGTGTGTCTGAGAGGAGGCAGGGATCAGCCTTTCTAAGGCTATGAAAAGATATTTTGTGAGAATTTTGGTAATAAAGGAGATAGGGTAAGAAAGAGAGTGAAGTGTGGTAAAAAGAGAGTAAGCACAAGGAACCACAAAATGGGAACATGAGAGCAGAAAAAGAGTTCTCTAAAAGGAGAAAGAAGTGTTGAGAAACACTGGGAAAAAAAAAAAAAAGAGGAAGAAAAAAGGAAAGATAGGAAAAGAAAAAAAAAAAAAAAAAGAACAAATGGCAATTAATTCTGCATTGGATAGAAAAAAAATGACCTTAAGGAGAAAATTAATTAGAAGGTATCTGCAAAGATAAAAGATGATGAGAAAAAAAAGAACAGAATAGAACGAAGTACCAAAGAGAAAGAGGGAGACAAAGTACATGTAAACGAAGATTTTAATTAGCACAAAGGATAAAGATATCTACAGGAAAAAAACATATGTATGAAATATCAGACACTCATTTATGTAGGTCCCTTCAGGCTCAGATTTTTATGCCTCTTTTTCACTACTGACATTTTAAAGTTGAACACAATTCTCTCTTGGTCGTTCTGACCATTTTATTCCCCTTGTGACTATATCATTACTTCAGTACCACAGAATGATGTAATACACATCTTACACATTTGTATTTATGGTTTTGCTCATTTTTTATCACTGTTTTCTACTGACACTGATTTCCTCATTAAACCAGATTTTTTTGTATCTATACTGACAGTGTGTTTCTCGATGACAACTTTTCTTTTATCTGGGGAATGTATTTTGGTAGAACTGTTGTACCCAGTCACTGTGCATTTGCACTGCAACTCTCAGCATCACTTACCACATGCACCTCTCAAGGAATGACAAATCTTTCTAAGGAAACAGCAGTGGTGGAAACTTATTCAGACTACATTTGCCATGAGTTTCTTCATGGGCAATATGTTTTATGAATATTATTGCAGTTATTTTTCCACACAGATGACTCCTATGAATTAGCTTTTGTCAAACAGACACAGAGTCATAAGTTCCCATTTCTGTCCCTGACACTAGCACAATCTGTGAATTTGAACTCTTCATTAAAGAAATTGGATGATAAAATACATCTGTCTCAGAAAGATGTTTAGTTAATGGTGGTAAAATATAATGAAAATTTAAAAGGCCTGATAACTTTTTTTTCCTTTTTTGAAAAGCTTGACATGCTGTTTTGTATTGTAGCTTCCTTTGATTCCCTGTTCTTGTTAGGAAAGCTGGTGTAATGAGGGAGGCAGAAGGGTGGATAATAACCCTGCCTTTAGCATCTGGATAGCAGTGTAGATTTAAACATAGTTTTAAAAGGGTACCACAAGTTTTCTTTGTGGTTGTTATGCTTTTTCAGGCTTTGAATGAATTTGGTATACACTATGAAAAATTTCTAAAGCAAACTTTGCATGGAAGGTGTATAATGAAGGGACCATTTATCCCATCTCATTAAATCAAATGGGAAACTTGGGATCATAATTCTGTGAATTTTATATGTTTTAATTTAAGGAATGACCCCAGAATGGGCAGGTGCACTTGCACAGACTTTGGTCTAGCTGGCACAGGAGGAAATACAGTGGAGATGTGGTAGTCCATACCTCAGCACTAAATGGGTCCTGGAAACTTTGTCCAGCTCATAGCAGAGCTCGTGTCACCTTGTCTTCTTGGGCCCTGCATTACACATGGAGGAAAAGCTGTAACTAGCCATGAATAGAAGATAGGATTTCCAAATGGCCAGGGCATTCCCAGTGTTCTTTCCCCCCCCCTGCTCAGAGGCAGTGAATGATGCTGTCCTGAAGTGCACATCATGCAGAGCAGGCTCTGCTTCTGCCTGGGCAGGTTTTAACAAAAACAAGGCACCTTGGACTTCAGCTGTGATTAGTGCTGAGCATGCATGCTCATGCAATTCCGTGCTCTTTGCTTGGGGCAGAAGGTTCTACTCCCTTGGCAGAGTCACCCAAATCATGGAAATACCTCGGCTGTATTTCCATGATCTTCTGCCACCACCAGCAACCTTCTTATGTGATGTTGCTGGAGTTTTTTTTCATATAGGTGGAATATCTAAACCCTGCCCTTCAAACCAAGAGGAAGGAGACCCAGGACTGCAGTGAACTTGGAAAAAGCTTGCAAGGAATTTTCTGTTCTCAATAGGAGGACCATGGAGTGGACAGTAGATGTGAAGGAAAGTGAAAGCTCCAACCAGCCAGCTCATGGTTCAGGTTCTGAAGCATTGTCAGCCAAAAGAGAAGCCTGGGAATATAATCTTCTGTCAAAGATCTCCCACGGCAACAGGGTTTCAGGCCTCCTTGCCAAACCACAGTAGATGATTGTCATATTTGGAAGGGGATAATTTCTTTTCCTACTTGTAGTCTTGTTTTGTGTGGGACTGGTGAGAGAGGCAAATATATTAGAGGGGGAAAATGAATGTTCAGTCCTGCAGGAGATGGATATTCTTTCTGTCTAGGGCTTAATTACTGACAGCAGTAAGTACTGTTAGATTTACAAAGAAATATGGACTTGCTTATCATCACCACAGGTAAGATGACACATGAAAGCTTCTTGAAGACTGAAGAAGTAATTCTGCATGTCACAGAGACAACATCCTTATACATATACATACAGACATAATACCTTCCATTAGGCTAAAGGAAAAAAAAAAGTACTGTTTTCCCATTCCCACTCTTCTAACTGTGCAAAGGGAGCAGCAAGTAGAGTGAAAAATAAGTGTCGTTGGTTTTACACGTGCACAAACACATTTATTGTGTGTATGTGTATGTATACAAAGGGTTCTACTAAAATAAAGCCAGCCTGGCCAAACTGTTTGTCATCCCTGGGAGATTTTGTATTAAGTCTTGTGTTCTTACTAGCCTCACAACGATCTCAGATAAGGAAACTGCACCTTTGTGAACAGAACAGAAGAAAGTCTATTGTTCTGATGTTTATCTATTTGCATATTTGGAAAGAAGTGTGACCTCATTCTCCATTCATTTCTCTGTTTTTTTTCTTCAGTTATCTCTGAATATATTTTCTTTGACCATCTCTCTGATGAAGATTACTTAATCTTAATGAGTGGAAACTCACTAGTTATTATTAAAACTGTTTAGGCAATGTAAGGTTTCATTTTCTTGTGTAGGCTCCTCATATTCTTAATTGTAGGGATCTTATTCCCTTAAGTATCTGTGTTTCCATTATTAACTCCTATTAATAAATTGTATTAATAATGTACCACCCAGTCTGAGCTGAAACACTGCAAAACAAACCAAGGCAGGGAGGAAACAGTCCTCATGTTTTGTTTTAAAAGAACCAGAAGTATTTAATTTAAAAGTAAAGAAAGCCAAAGACAATATTGCACCAGATTCTCCATTTTGCTGACACCTTACTCTTCTTGTCCTACCAAGAAGCACTAAACATGCTCTGAATAACAGCAGAGAGACCCTGCTTTGAGAGGCCGACACACTTGGGGCATGAATTGAGCGTTAAGGTCAGACTGCCCTTGTGCAGAGCAATGCCAAACCTGCAATCCTGACTGTGGGATCTTCAGTTGAAAAAAATTGCAATTCTGCCCTGAATTTCTCAAAGTTCACCAGCACCAACTCATAGAGCTGCAAAACATGAACAGCAATTACATGGTAAGGGTCTGCATCAAAGTGTCACTGCTGTGCTGCTGTAGACAAGCACTGCTGCAGCAAGAGGCATCCCCGGGCTGGCATCCCCTCCCTGCAGCCGAGGGAAAAATTTACTGCATGGAGGAGCCAAGCTGTGGAGTCGTCATGCAGTGGGAGGAAAAGATGGGAGGGGAGAGGGGAAAGAAGACTGGGAGCAGCTACAAACTCACTGCTGTCCTGGACATGGAGGCAGGCAGAGCTTGCACCATGGGCAAGGAAATTAGTGCTGGACCTTGTCCTGTGCACACTGGGGCAGGAAAGAGGCACTGAAGTGTCCAGGTGGCAGGGTGGCAGAAGGAAAGCTGTGCATAAACCTTCATGAAGTGTGGACAACATATTTTGCTCCACTAGGACGTAAATACTTTTGTAAATAATTGTTTCTAAAATTAATGTTCTGGATTTTTTTCCTGTATTGGTTTCATATATTAGTTTTCCAGTTCTAAATATGTAGGTGGACAATTTCAGCATGTTGCCTTTTTTGTTGGGTAAAATTTTTCCCCATGCATCTTATGAGGGCTTGAGCCTGCATTTCAATTTTAAGTAGCATTTTTGCAACATTCCCTTTCAGCACTGCCCATGGTGATGCTGGGCAGAGAGAAGCAGGGACTGATCCCATACTGAATTACTGTGGGGCAGCTGAGAGAGCCCTTGTTGAGCTCAAAGCTCTGCTGACTCCTCTTGCCAGGGAAAGGCCTCCCTGCCACGTGTCAGGGAGCCTGGACATGTCCTGCAGGATGTGCTATCAGCACAGAGCCTCCGCTTCCACCGCTGGCAGAGCACAGCGAGCACAGGGATGAGCAAACGCCAGAGCCTGTGCCTGGTGCAGAGCTGATCCTCTTGGCTCTCCTGCTAAATATTTCATTTGAACCAAGTTCAAGGCTCAGCCACACCGGCTCCAGAGCCCTGAACATGGCCTGCATGAATGAGATGACAAACTCAGCTCAGCTCAGATTGGCTCAGCTCATGCTTTCCAGATCAGCTCAGCTCATGCCTCCAAGAGAGCACTTGCCGCCCCAGCTCATTGGAGTGAGGAATATGCAAGGGACAGCTTGCTAGCTTTAGTGGTGTCCCTAATAAGGCGTTTCCTTCTTTTGTGTCAGCTGTTGCTTCTCCCTTTAGGTCTTTTCTCCCTCCCCTACCGTGTTTCTAGTTTGCTTCCTCCTGAGGCTTTAATAAGAAATGAGGTTGAGGGAGGCAGAAGTAAGAACAATTGCACAGAAAGGATATCAGGTATCTGAATTCCTCTTGTGTAGAAAAGCACTTCTTAGCAAATACGGTCAAAAATGTTTGGAAGTGGCTTTATGTTTGATAGTATCAGCTTGTTATAACTGGAACATTTTGCAGGAAATATTGATTATAATGATATTTCACTTTGAACAAAACGGAAAGTAACGAAGGCACCTTCTTGCTTTCTGTAAGGCATCATTTCTCTAATGTTTTGAAATGACAAGCTGAACAGACTGGAACCCCTTGGCTCCATTTTGGAGGGTTTTCTCTGCAAATTTTCCTTTTAAATGAAAAATTCTAACTGACAAATGTCAAAATAGAAAGTAACATTTTAATTAAAAACATTTGTAGGGAAGATTCTGAAAATAAACATTCTGTTCTGATCTAATATGGAAAGATTCAAAGTCCTGGACTGTCTCTGAGACAGAAATTCTGGCTCCTGCACAGCTCTGATAATATCCAGTGCTGAAGCAAAGCATTGATCCTGGATTCCTTGACCAGTAAAACTGCTTTTGTCTGTGTGTGTGTGTTTTCTGCAGATGGCTTCCATCCCTCTTTATTGTAGCAGTTCCTAATATCAGCCAAAAATATCTGCACAAAAGCCTCTGTTATGTCTCTGGGCTTGAATTCTGGCCAATGTTACATATATGGAGAATAGAAACCCAGTATCTTGAATGGCTATCTTTTGCATTGTACTGACAGAGCCCGAGCTGGATAAAATGCAGTGTGCAAACTGATATTGAATGAGCCATAAAGTCTGAAATTATTCATTTGGGAAGTATGTTCTGAGCGTCACCGCCACCTTAGAGATCAGGGAAAAATAAATAAAAGCATTTTCTCTTTTGTTATTAGTTTGTATTTTTGCTTACTGAACTGTGTGCCGAGAAGCCAGAAAGGTCCAGCAAGGGGCAGAGAACATAAAATTTCCATTACGCTGTTGCTCTGTGGCAGCATTTGGTATAGGTGAAGTGCCTTCTAAAAGCAACCTCTGCACAGGGCACGCAAAATATGAAGCAGCTTGCAAACTACATGGCTTTGTCTTTCATTATTGCAGAAATAAAACTTCCTTTCAGACATTGCCACAAAAACAGTAGTTCCAGATGAAGTTTTGTATTACAGACTAGCAACAACAAAGACATGTATTTCCTAGAAGTGCCCTTTTCCATTCCAATAACCCTATTAAATTCTGTAGCTATATGTGTTCCTTATTTTAGAATTAATATATCTGAGAAGAGGATTGCTTGTCTGAGTCCTTTACAGTGCAAGGGAAGAAAAGATGTCGGTTTTTAGAGTAAGATGTCAATTGGAGTACTTGGGCTTTTCTAAGCTACATGCATTTTTAAAAAACGTCTATCTGGTAGTCACCAATTACTTGCCATTGCCTGTTGTTCATAGGGCAGGAGAATATACAGCTTGAGAAAACAAAGCTGAAACTATCTGTTCATTATTCTGCAGATTTTTGCTGCCTTTCCTTACAATACCGAGGGGTTTCCCATGGCATTTATCTCAATAACCTCTGCTCAGCCATGCAGAACTGCTCCTGGCAGGTGGGCTGCTCTCAGCAACAGGGCAGCCTGGTCAGCACACAGCCTCCTCAAATGGTTGGGTGCCCCAGCAGCAGAGGATGTGCCTGTCCATCAGTGCTCCCCAGACCTCCAAAGCTGTCCTTGCAGTGCTCCTTGCTGCAGCCCAGGCACTGGGATGGGGCTAAAGGGTTGACAGGCTCAGGCATTGCACTGGTGGGCTAGTGATCATTACAGATTGCAGCAAACCCTGTAGTATTTGGAGCATGTGCAAGCTCCAGCTGAGAGATTCTCATCCCTTTTGCTCAGCTGAGCCCAGGGGATCCTGGATCGTGCAAAGGACTGCAGAGTTTAAAGTATTTTGATATCTCTGGATTATGTTTGGAGAGAATGGTCTCATGCTGAAAGCTCCAAACCAGCATGGAGGAGAGCAGTTTGGGCCTGGCAGCAGGAGGGGATTTGGCCTTAGAAACATATGCACAGGCACCAAAGAGAGCCTTGCTCTCTGTCCAAATTGCAGTGCTGCCCTCGTGGGAGCCCACTTCCCCCACCTGGGAGAGGCTGCAGGAAGGGATGGCACAAGACACCTTGTCAGACATAAGGTTTCCAGCACACTGTAGTGACAGGGAATTTTTCTCTGTCATGGGATCAGGCAGCAGCCCCTGTTCCACCCACCTTTATCATTAATGAAACAATGGATGGCATACCTTGCCTGCTATTGTCTGGGTGGCAAATCCACATCAGAAAGGGAATGAAAAAGCTTGACTGCTATAATTGTCTCCTATTAGCTTAAACATTTCTCCCTCTTTTCTGCACTTTGATCCAGACTAAAGATAAGGGAATGAGTAAAGATGTTATCTGGGGTTGGTTCACTTCCTTGTTTTGTGTCCTGGTTGTTGTTTAAATTTCTATTTTTTAAATTGGAAATGAATATTTATACTATCCAGTATCAATTGTAGTTTCAATGAAAACAAAATCCTTCAATGCTTTTACCGTTGTTTTAATTTCTACCAGTCCCTAGGAAGCTCCCCTCAACAGGCTAAATGCTTAGATTTAAATGACATTTCCTTGTTCACAAAAGCAATGATTTCTTATGTGACTCGTGTCACTGGGAAAAGTGACATAATTCTTGAGAGGAATGGGATCTTGTAGGTTAGGTTATATTAGTCTTGGGTTATCACATGAATCTTATTATTCTGTGTAAGTTCCTCATCTTTTTTTTATGATTCCATCATATGCCGTTGAAGACTTTGATGTGCATTCAGAAGCAGATTGAACTGTGGCAGTCAGTTTCCCTCTCTAGCTTCTGCCTTGCCCTTTTCAGGGAAACGTCTGTCCCTGCAATATGCACTGTGGGGCTTCTCCTCAATTTGTGCAGTTAACTGCTAGGCTTCTAAAAGGAGATTTTAATCTGCTATGATTCGTGGCAACATACAGCCCTGCACAATGTGATGGCCAAGAGGTGGCTCAAAAGCCACCCAGCCACAGGGACAGCAGCTTTCAGGAGGTGACAGAGTGGGCAATGAGAGAGTAGAGACCCCTTCAGCAGCAGGACTTCAATCTGACAGTAAATGTGTGGAAGGATCCTTAAAACCTCCTGAGGAACAAAAGTTCCAGGACAACAAAATATTCATATACTTGCTCTCCCATCAATGCAATGCTTCTTTCCCCCATGTGCCTGCAGAAGTTCTTGGTCTGATGACAAGGATGGTGTGGAAAGCTTAAGCCATTGTCTTAGGATGACAGCCATCTTCAGCTCTTTCCAATGATATTCCAGTATAAAATCCAAAGGAGGAACAGCAGCATTGTCTATCATATGCAGCTTCTGTGAAATTGCGTGACACTAAAGCATAGGAAGGAAAACAAAATCTTGAAAGCTGATAATCCCTGCACGTTGTTGGTTACAGAAAAGCCAGGTTAATCCCAAAATATTGCTGCTGTTTCTGGTGCTGACATACCATCTGCTCTCCTTCATGCTAGACTTGACCGGGTATGAACTTTAAAGCCCTTCTTGTAGATTACACTTATTTGTGTCTTCAGACATTCTACCTGCTTGTAAACACGCTTTTGCTGTTGGTTGTAGAAACCCATTTGCTTTAATGATGTGATAATTAGCAGCAGCAGACACTAGGGGTTGGTTTTGCATTCTTTCTGGAAGGCTTTTGGTGGAGCCTGTCGTTAGCTCTCAGGTGCAGCAGTGTGCTCTCCTGCTGGCTTGGCAGTGTGTTTGCCTTGCTCCCAAGTGGTAGACAGAACAAAGACCATTTTATTTTGGCAGCTATGAATAGGAATGGGTAAAAAGTCTTGCTGCAAACCGGCTGAAGTGCTTAGAGCAGAGGCCCCAAGAGCTGATGGGTGAATCCCCTGCAGTGGGCTGTCTATTAACAGAAGTTGAACAAGGATAGTACAGTGCCATTTCAAACAAGAGCTAATATTAAGCTGAGCTAGACTGCAAGTAACCCAAAAATTACTCTATTTCTATAGTAGGACACATTTTGAATGCAGCTGCCTGACCAAACTGAAATGGAAGCAAAAAAAAAAAAAAAAATTCTTTTGGCTTAAAGGAAGTTAAATTCCTTTCTGAGATCATTATTGCATCTTGCTTTAGAAAGCGTCCTATTTTTGAAATTTTCTATAGCAATAAAGCAATTTATTAATTTATAGCAGAACTCCTTCTAGCAACCCACAACCCAATTTTCCTTTCTCATTACAAGTGTTTATGACAAACACATCACCCAGGATTTTTCTGTGCATGCAGACATGAATACAGCTTCCCTAAGTAATGGGATTGCCTGTTTTATGCCAGATACACATTTAACACATACATTTGTAATGCAATTATTGATGTAATGGATTAAATATGGAAACTACTAAACCCTAGAAGAAGCTAATTTTCAATCATTGATAGGCTAGAAGGATTCATGTAAGCTAGGAGGAACTAGTGCAACAAATAGAAAATGTAAACTGTGACAGTATTTCTTGATTTATCAAAATTATTGGAATAAGTCTGCATGCCAAAAATAGACCAGTTCAAAGCTGTATTAAACCACAATGTTTTAAATAAACATAAATGCAAGTGTGGGCAGAAATTATGTTAAAAGAATAGTTTTAACATTGCAGTCACTTTACCAAAAAATCAGGAAGTATCAGAATTGCAATGATTATCAGGAGATAAATGTCCACTCCACTGCGTCTATGTATCATGGCATAGTTTTTAATGACACAGTTGCATATAGATTTTTTCCAAAGGACCATACCTCATTCATCATGCAGGATGGATGCTGCTCACTTAATCAGCAGTTATTCAGTCTCTTGTTTACTCCATATTACACAGATGAGAGGACTCAAGCCTTATTTGCTGCACACTATTCAAAACCTTCTCTAAAGACAGAATTTTCAGTTGCCTCCTGGGCTTTTCTATTGAGCTCATCCCTCATGTGGTATCTGAGCACTTTGCAATGAATGCATTTATTTATACAAGACCCTTGTGAGAATGAGAGATATTATTAGCCCTATTTTACAGATTCACAGACAAAATTCTCCTTTTTCAGTCTGAGGCACCTATGGCCAGATTTTTCCAGTGTTCTCAGCTTTATCTGTTTAAAGCAGAGTTCAGGTCCTATTGAGCTCAGCTGCAGCTGGAATACTCAGCATTTCAGGAAATCAGGCTCCAGAGTATGAAGTCAGATACCCAGAATATAAAACACAGAGAATTTCTTTCTGCTTAGAGGAGCTTTGCTTTTTGCTGTTCCTGACTTCTTGTCCAATCCATTCCTTCCCCCTGACCCCTTTCCCTGACTGCTGCCCTGTCTCTTCTCAGGCACAATGAGGGGAACCAGGGTCAGGCATGGTCAGGAGATGACTGAGCCATGCAAAAGGCTGAACTCAGAAGGTAGACAGCAAAGAGGGGCTCGAAGGAAGGATTTAGAAACTTTGTCTGGGCAGGTAAGCAGTGTTAGAAAAGCAGTGCTCAGATGGAGTTGATACACGTGAAGGACATCAAGGAAAACAACAGAAGTTTCTGTGCAACTCAGCAGTAAAAGGATGAACAAGAAAAACGTGGGCCCATTGCTGAATGTGCAGGTGATTTAGTGAAAGGAGATGGCTCTTAGGCTGGATATAAGAAAAAATGTTTCCCAGTGAGGACAGTCAGGGGGTGGAGCTGGTTGCTGAGAGAGGCTGAACAGGCGACATCCTTGGAAGTTTTGAGGGAGGTTAAATGGATACAGCCCTGATAAGCTTGATCTGACTTCCTGACTAACCCTGCTTTCAGCAGCACTTAGGACAAAGGAAATTCATGGTGTCTTTCCCACATAATTACCTGCAGTTTCATCACCACTATTTCACAAGCATGTTTTTCCCAAAAAACAAGTCATCTAAGATTTTACTGTGTTCTTTTTAAAATTTGAACTACGGTTTTTCAGAAACTTTACTGCAATAATCACACTTTAGTCCTGAGCTGGCTCATGTCCAGGAAGGCAGACATTTGGCATTTACTTAAATTTTCCGTGCAGTTATGAAAACAGAGATTCTTTTCCTTTCTTGCAATGAGGTGAAATTTGGGAATTTTATTTGCGAGAAGAGGAAAATTACGTTCCTGACATGAAGACCACAGTTCCTTTAAAATAGGAGGAAGAGGGTACTTTTCAAATTGAGTTTGGGTGAAGGTGCCAAAAAACAAAAAACCCAAAACCAACTAACCAATCAACAACAACAACAACAACAAGAAATCCCACAAAAAAAAAAAAAAACAAAAAAAAAAAAAAAACCAAACACAAAACCAACAAAAACCCAAAAAAACCAAGTCACCACCAAAAACCCCCCAAAAATCCAAACCAAAAATCAACAGGGGAAAAATTGTTTTCCTCTAACCTCAGATAAGGAGTAATCATATTAACCACAAATAAAGAAAACCACTAAGCACCATCACCACCACCACTAGTGGAAAGAATACTTTCACTGAATAGTTGTAGCCTCACAAAGCTGTAAGGTATCTATGTTGGTACTGCCTAATGTTGAGAAGAGTCTTAAAATATATTGTGATCACCAAGTCACCTAGGACAAGGGGTTTTGTAGGAATCTTTCTGCACATTACTTTTCCATGATAAAGATACAGCAAGCAGGAAACACACTGCCAGAAAAGAGTGACAAATGGAAACCTGCCTCAGCTGTGGTTCTCTTGAGTGCACAGCCTGAAGCATCTCCTTGTTCTCACAGAAATATTTCTGCATATTCTCTTTTTGTGTGCTGTACTGTGGATCAAATGAAAATAAGAAAAGTCCTTAAGAATTTTTCCATCTATAAATGGATTTCAGAAATTTCAAAGTGCATTGCCAATAAAGATGTAGTTTAAAGGTTTGAAAGTACAGAAGATTGCATAAGTGTAAAGTTGTGCCCTATTGAGTCCTTGCTCATTTTCTCTCAACCAATAGAATGGTTTTAAGTTTCTGTGAGGGCAGAGGAGATGTTATTTCTGTATGAGTGCAATTTACTTTAGTTATGTATACATAAACATACCACACACCCACACACACACAAACACATGTGACTAAGCAGTTACACTAAACTAAGAGAAGGCACATTTACCTGAGGAACACATTAGAGCAGACAGATTTCCATCACTAACTAATTTTAAACCCATGAATGTTTTTCACCCTTCAGGAGATGCAGTGTCATAAATATTGCTTCCTTAGTTGGTGCTGAAGTCCATTAGGCAGTTATTTCTCTTCCAAGTGGAGGTCCCTGCAGAACCAGTGTTGCTGCTGGGAAGCTGAAATCCTCCTGTAGTGACATGAACCTTTACATCTCCTTTCCACTCCTCTCCTAACATTACCATATTTTAACATGAGCAGTGCTCTCAAAGTGGATGTACGTGCGAGTCCAATGAGATCACTGGGATCTAGATGGGGCTGCAAAACCTCAGCTCCTCAGCAAACACCAAGGCAGTCAAGTTGTGGGCAATATAATCTTCACCAACACCCTCAGGTTTTAACATTTACAGCTCTGGTCACCATGAGCAGTGATGATGCCCTTTCTAGCCCACACGAAATAAGCTGGGACACCACTTTGGCCCTTTCTGAGATGAGCTCAAAATTTCATGCTGGGCCATGCCCTGCAACACGACTGAAGTTCAGCCAGGAGATGAATGAATGAATGCCTAGATGTCACAGCAGGCTTAATCCCTATAACTTTAATTTCCTTTACCTTTATAGACTAGCAAAAGGAAGATGTAACTTTTTAATTTTTTTTAAAGGAATGAATCCTGTGGCTGTAGGGGATGGCCTTCATTGAAGTAACTTTTTATTTACTTTCAAAAAAAGAAAGCTTTAGTTATATTGGAATGATTCAGTGAAAAAGCACAGAAAGACCAGGTCATCCTCTTATCTCTCATTTCCTCTGCTTCTTTTCTACCCCCTCATATGGCTTGAAGAAGACTTTTTGACATCTGGCCTTCAATTTGGGGCTGTTTTCGGCACTAATTTTTAGTTTCACTAGGAGCATTTGAACTCTTGAATAGCATTTCTCTTATCTTCACCACACCAAGTAGTTACTGCTACAAAAGGGGTGAGATAGAGAGAGTACTTCCCAGCTGAGGCAACTGCTGCTACTAACTTGCTTTTTGTACTGAACACTGAGTCATGCATGAGGGTCAAAACAAGATTTATTTTTCTGAGTTAGAAGAAATAAATAAAAAATTGAGAACAAACAGACAGTTGTCATTGACAGTCAGTTGGTACCTAGTGAATTATATTCTTCAGTTAGCAAGGATTCATATGTGCACTAAGAAACACTTTTCCTAAGTACAATTGCTCTTGGAGACATCTGTGATGGTACTAATTCTATAATTATAACCTTTTCTATATCTTAAGTCTCTTCACTTTCTGCTTGATAATTTTGCATCTTCAGAGAAGGCCAAGGAAAAGATCTGTTTTTCACAAGAAGGAAGGATCAAGTGCATGGTGAACATCTCACTGACATGTGGCTCCTAAAACCTGTGGCCTCATAGTCAGTTTACAATTCTGGGTGGGGCACATACAGCTTGTCAGACCTTGCTGGTGACTTGGTGTGGACATTTTTCAGGGTTTTTGGTTGTCAAAGTGCATTCATTAAAAAGATGAAAGCATTTAATGAAAAATTATTTGTTACAATGCTGCTTGCTGTTTGTGGATCCCTCTTGGCCCAAGGCAATCAAACGAGGGAGAGGGCTGGTGTGGGATATTGCTGTGAAGAGGAAGGTGCTGGAAAGTCATGTGGCTCTGTGCTCCTGGAGAGATGATGTTGGGTAAGAGAAAGGAAAATGGCCAGGCTAGAAAGGTTTCTTCAAATGGGAGGTAGATAGCTGAGGAAAGGTTTATAGGTGGAGGCTGTGCAGCAAAGGGAAGAAAGATTCACAGTAGTTTTCAGCAGTAATCTTGTTCTTCGTTTTTTAAACAAATGCCTTTGTTCATTCAGAAGAAAAATGAATAAGGGGTACGATGGTAGTATAGAAAGCAGTGAATGCTAGAGGAAAGGTAAATCAGTAGTGGCTACTTACTGTAGTACAAACACACAAGATAATAGGTATTGGAAACATGTCTGTCAAAGCAAAGAAGCCACAGAGAAAGGCCAAGTACAAGTGAGAGGTACCTATTTTCTGAGTTCAGTATCCATAACAGGCATTCATGAACAAGCCTAGAATGTTATTTTTAAGGTCTGCAATACAGTTATTGCACATCCCATTGATGCCTGGGCAGAGGTGACTGGGATTTGTAAAGGGACAAAAGTGCACCAGCTCAAGGTGACAACTCAATTGTCTAGATCTGTTCAAACATGCTACAAAGGCAAAGAGGATGTGAGTGACATCTTTGTAATGTGGTAATCCAAGGTCCCTGTACCAGCTCTTGCAGGTACAGAGAGGCCCTTGGGCCTTTGCTTTGTGGAAGTGTGTGGAAGCGTGTACTTCATGGGGGGCTGCTGTGGAAGCTGGAAGCCACCCTGTATAGTCAGCAATCCCACAGGTCCCCATGAAAGGCTGTTCTTGGGCAGAGAAGAAAAAAGGTCCTAACCATGCAACAGGGAGGGCAGAAAGATTGCTTGGGCTTGGGCTCTGTCTCCACACTGCCTCATGCATCAATACAGCTTTTGTGGGATGCATCTGCAGCTTCCACAAAGCCCTTGTCCAGTCTGGCACAGCAGCTGACAAAGAGGGATGTTGGGGAGTTACTGCTGCTGCAGACCCTTGATCTGAAGGGAAGTGAGTGAGATGCTGCCCAGAGGGCCTAAAAGGGAGTAGAGGTTTATAGAGATGACATTTCACTTTATGGCAAGCAAAAGGAAGGACATGATGTAATCACTTCTGGATATTATCTTAAAGGCTCCTGGACTCTAGTGGAATGTAGAAAAACATAGACTGTCAAAAGTGAGGTGCTGGCATTTAAAGTATATCACTGCTGAATATGGCTGGGGAGCAGATCAGCACAGGCACTTTTTTCTGAAAACCCTGATGCAAGCTTTAGCATGTTCCTGAAATGGACACTCAGAGAAATAAAGAGCTCAGAAATTATGCTGCTTGGGAGCTTTGATTGGAATAAATTACAATCAGGAACATTATCTTTCATAAAACAAGCTCTTTTTGGTTCAAACCCCTTCTGCTCCTTGTGAAGCATCAGAGAGCAGTAGAATTACTTTGGTGTAAAATTTATTTCCAGACTTCTGGTAGGCTGCAGTGCATTATAGTTACTGAACCAGCTTTTATCTAAGGTTCCTGAAACTGAGCAATTAACTTTCTGACTTTTACACTAAAGCAATTCATGTAAACAGATTATGGGTATGAAGCAAAATGTTTAGCAAGTCATAAACTGTGAATCAGTTGTTGATTTGTCCTTTTTTTTGTTTCTTTTATTTTCTGAACAAAACATAAATTTTCTGTCAGTAGTGGAACTTTTTTTCCTAATGTATTGAAATGTGTGTATCTTTGGGGTGTAGAAGAATCCCCAGAAAGAGTCTCAACCCCTGGCAGTTTACCATAAGGGGTGAGAGGATGCCTCTAAGGAACAGGCATTTGGGGAATTGTTACAAACAAGATTCCATCGGTTATGATGGAATACAAATTTATAAGCAGGAAAATATTACCTTGCATTTACCACAAACAAGAAAATGTGGCTGTGCACTTAATATGAGGTAGGTCAGGTGATATAAATGGATCTCCTTTCTTATCCTTCCTACTTCAGTGAGTAGCCAAGCCAAGAAGATAAGTAATGTATCTCCTTTGCATGATGATACCTCCAATCCTTTGTCCTTGCTTTGCAGAGCTCACCAGTATTGCCACATAAAGTGTCATCAATATCATAGAAGCTTGTCCCTTTTGAATAGAGGGGACACCTTCAGAGTCCCTGAAGATACAGGCCTTGTTTAATGTAGACCTCGGCTCACAGCTGCCAGGGCTACCTCGATGGTAACTTCTAGAGAATAGTTATATGCCTATTGACTTCTCTAAGACTGGTCCTTGCACCCTCCCCAGAAGATATTGCACTATGAAGATTATGGAGCAGAACATGATAAAAAGGACTTCTCTGACTCCTTTGACTGCTTAATAATTAATTATATGACCTCTGTTTAGAAGAAAAGCCAAGCTAATTAATGCATACTTCAATAGATTGTATTGCCTATAATACAACTATGATGTATGATGTAAATTTAGAAAATATGAAGATGGAGTGTGGATAAAATGTTCCATTGTGCACCATCGCAAGGATTTTAAGAGTACTTCTTTGCAAATGTCTTCACTCATTCATTTTATGGCACTCTGCATCACTATGTAATCATGTATAATTGCTTGAAAAAACACTTAGACTTCTGGCCCCTTGGGGTGCAACTGAGTCAGAGAGAGACAAAAAAAGGTCAGTGTTTGAGCAAGGTCTGAAATTTTCTGCAGTAGTACAGCATGTTCCCTGGAAGTGGAAGCGTTTCTGCAATACCTCCTGCAGGAGGGCTCATCCCAGCAGTCTACACCCTACGTACTTTTAGTCCAAATCACACAGCTTTAATCCAAACTTGAAACCTTTTCTGCCACCTATTGCTTTTGCATTATTTTTGTACTGTTATCTGAAAAAAAAGTGCTTCTGATCAATTAGAACTCAGAAATGTCTTCTGTCAAGTTCCTGAAAGCAATTTAAAAAAATCTTCACAATGTCAAAGGGAGTAAAGCAAATGTTCTTATTTCTATTTTCAATGTAGAGATGTGGAGGAAAAAGTGGAATTAGTTTTCTCTGGGTGCAGGGTTGTTACAGGGCTGAGGACGATCTGTTGTTGTTGAATCCTGCTTTGGGTTGGACCAACAGCCATGCTCTTAAACTCTCTCGTGAGTTCATACATTGTCTCCATGGCAGGTTGGGTTTTTTTTTCCTTTAGGTACTCTTAGAAGCACAGAATTGACTTTCTGTGATGGTCAGCTGGAGCCTTTTGGCAATTAACTGAATGGTTAGTGTAGGAAGAGAAGATAGGGTCCTTTTTCTTTATGAACCTTTTCACAGGTGCAGACTATCCCATTGCTTAACTTTGTTATTTGACAGTTGTGAAAAGTGTCATGAGGTCTGAATGACTGCAATTACTACTCACCTTGTTCTCTGTGCCTTGACTCAAATGCCTTTAGGTAATTTGCAAAATCCCGAGATAAAGGCTGATATGCAAACACCATTCCTGAGATAAATGGCAACAAATGTTCTGTATGACAGGCTTTATTTGTGAGGCACTCAGATAACACAGTGATTGGTGTCTGGTGAGACAGATGGGGTTTTATTGTTTTTCTCTGATCCTTTAAAGTTGGATATTCTATTTTGAAAACTGAATTGACACCTGGTCAGACTGCTCAAACCAGGGGCTTGAGAGAGAGGGTAACACCATTTCAGTGTTACAAAGGTGGGCAAAATGCACAAGAGTGGTGAGGGCTAAACTGCACTTGCCTTGAGGAGTGCCAAATGACAAACAAAGCCCAGACCATATGAAATCTAGGCTCAGTATGTCCTGTCTGGGTGAGTGAGTGGTTAGAGGTGTCTGTCTTTTGGCTGCAGGTCCCACCAGCCAGCAGTGATCAGGGCTCTGTGTCAGCTTTTGGGCTTTTGCCTTCATCAGGAGCCTTGTGCCTGCAGCTCGGCTGTGCTGAAGTGCTGACCATGACCCTGAGACTGTGCACAGGAACCACCCTGGTACCTGCAAGCAGGGATGAGCAAATCAACACTCACACCATCCAGCCTGACATCTGGCCAAGTTCTGCATCTGCAGTCCCAAATCAGAGCATTCCGTGCAAATATGAAAACTGTTTCAAGGTCAACTCTTAGTTGTTCACAATCATACCATTCAAGTCAGAGGAGTGCTGAGAATTAGCTGTGTCTCAGATGTAATTGCCTTTTTTCTTCATCCAGCTTTGGAAGACATTTCTCAAGCAGTGTTTCTGTTGTGAATTTGGAGTGATAGCCCAAAATGAGGAAGCCGCCTCTTAAGTTATTCCTGGTTAATGCTTGGTTTTCTCTCTAGACTAAGAGTAACCCCGTATTTATCCCACTTTCCTTTCTCTGTTCCCACAGAAGAGTCGTCTCTAACTTTGTAACTGCAAATCCAAATCTGAAATCTATGACAAGATCCTTTCCCCACCAGACAGTGGTTGGCCCTGTAGTGAAGTTCCATGTTGCATGACTTGAACAATAAAAAATTCTTTAATCCATGAGGTTTAATGGCCTGAAGATATGCATGGTAGGCCCATGGTGATGAAAATGTTGCAGCCATCATCTGTTTTGGTTTTGGTAAAAAAGGCAGGGGTGTCAACCTAAATGTGTGTGGGGAAAAAATATGTTTTGCATGCTAAAATTAAAATGGGATACTAGGACTATGCTGTAAGTACCTTCCTTCCTTCCTTCCTTCCTTCCTTCCTTCCTTCCTTCCTTCCTTCCTTCCTTCCTTCCTTCCGCCACTTCCGCCACTTCCTTCCGCCACTTCCTTCCTTCCTTCCGCCACTTCCTTCCGCCACTTCCTTCCTTCCGCCACTTCCTTCCTTCCGCCACTTCCTTCCGCCACTTCCTTCCGCCACTTCCTTCCTTCCTTTCGCCACTTCCTTCCGCCACTTCCTTCCTTCCGCCACTTCCTTCCTTCCGCCACTTCCTTCCTTCCTTCCCTCCTAAAAAAAGAAGAGTTGAACAGAGATACTTTTTCAATCTCAGAGAGACAGCTCTTCCTCCGTTTTTTTTTTTTTTTCTATTAGCCTACAATAATTAATTTCAGCAGAGTGACACGGTTTTAGAGGTCACACCAATGAATTTCAGACAGCTGAGACATGTCTAATTTAGCTGGCCTGTCTACATGGGCCGACTGCACAATGCCTTTGGAAGCCGAGATGCCTTTGCAGGGGCACCTGAAATTTGAGTCACCTCCCGGAGGAGTTGTCTTTCTGGGTTAGTATGTTGAGGCTTATGAACACAGTGCTGGTGAGCACCCTACTTTCACCTGAACGTGAGCTTGCTTCTATATCTTTCATGCCAGTTATTTTTTCTTTTTTCATCCTCTTCTAACATTTTGATAAAATGAAAAAGCAAACTCTGATAGTTAAGCAATATTGATATACAATATTACATTTTACTGCATTTCTCTCTAGTTTTTCTGGCTAAAATTATTTTATAAACCCTGTGAGGGGTTTTTTGTTGCCTTGGAACTCTGTTTTCTAGCAAAGTCACCAGTCTGCTGTCAAAATATTCACGGTTAAAGCCAAGTATAGAATAAAGCAGATAGCTTCTGTTTTTACCATCGTCTTGTTGGACAAACACAAATTCCAGGTTCTCAGGCTGTTAACTTGGCATCTTTTACCAGAGGGGAATTCAGAGAGCATATGAATAAAATGCCAGATAAACAGAGGAGTATCTTTCCCCTTTTAGGATGCTGACCACACCTTGGTCAATCTCCTGGGAGGGAAGAGAGTTGAGTGTACAAATGACAAAGTGGCAAATGTGCAAACTCCCTCAAGGAGCACTTAAAAAGCTGCTTCATCACAGCAGTGTGACACAGACATGAACAGGGGATTGTTCTCTTACTTCAGATTCCAAGCAGCCATCAACTTTACTGCACATTTCTACCTATGTGAATTACAAATTAGTGACAAATACGTTTGAAAGCTAGTCATTACTTTAATCAGTCAATTATGCAAAAGATGTATCAGTGTGATTAGTTGCTCTCAGTTAATTGCAGGAACAATAAGTAGCTAATAAAGCAATGCCATCATTCATATAATATGGATTTTCATTGTTTTGGAGATACTAATTTGAAAAGTCCTTTGAATCTGTATATTGAGAAAACATCCAAAATTACTTTTAAAATAACTTTTTTAAGGCTACAGGCAGAGTTTTACTCTCTTGTAGTTCTTTCAGACAAACTTATGCTTCTGCCATCTTCTCAGCAGTGTTGAAAAATAATGAAATGATCTTCAAATGTAGTCTTAGTAGTGAATTGCATTAAGAAGGTTGAGTGAAGGACGATTAGACCACCTGCTGCTTTTAATCACTTCACTCCCATCCAAATCTAAACTGATGCCAAAAACTGGCAAAGAGAGATGGCTATGTCAAAGACATTGTATTTCATTCCTATAAAAACACAATTTGCTCTGAAATTACAGATGCAATACTGTAGGATATCATAATTCTCCTACCTAAAATTAGCGACTGAGGGAGAATGCGTGCTGAAGGCACTTTTTAAAACAAGATCGTCCCAGTTGGTTCTTTTTATTTTGTATACCCTGTACTTTCTTCCCAGGACCTTCAGCCCAACTTGGTAGATCTTTATAGCTCAGTCACGTTCCCAAGCTTGAAAAACTCTGAGAAAAGATGCATGGGTCCAAAAAAGCCATCGTGACACCCCACAGGGTAAAGCTAAGGACAATAATCCAGCATTGGATGATGGAGCCACTAGAGATGACCTTTTAGAAGACCTTCCCCTTCTCCCCAACTCTCCCAATATTTAAAAAACTGTATGATTATCTAAGGTTTTTTGTTTTAATATTTTAATTTTCATTTCACCTCTATCTTTACTCTGAAATTCTCTCTTGATTCCTGTTCCAGTTCTAGCTGCCCTGGGCAACAACTCCATTAATGTACCCTCCATTTATTTATTAAAAGGAAAAAAAAATTGAAAAAGCCCAGTTCAATCTCAGTAGACTATGATCATCTTTAACTTAGCACAGTCTAGTGGTTAAAGCAATATAATAGAAGGCAGGAATATCTGCACCTGACAAAAATTTCCTCAGAAAATCATATAAGCTCTGTATCACAGCTCCTTTATATGTAAGGTAAGATTAATACCTGACAAGGTGTTGTGAAACATCTATATATGGCATGCATTATTTTGCCCCTCTTCGTAACCTTATTATGGCTGCTGAATACTAATTTCATGACTTGGACTCATGGTTTTGGTGAATCCCCTTGCATGATTTTAGAACAAAATCACCCTTCATTATTGGTTTATCTTTCTCCATTGTACCAAATAAAACATTGGAGGAACACAGAAATTCTGCTGTATTGAACTAGTACCTAATCCATTAATGCTTTAATCATCAAAAACATAGTGGATATATAGTTTTCAGACTGATTTTAAAGAGGTCTTCTCCAAATAATGAGAGTAATACAAACCCTTGTACATTCAAACTGATGTTCTTCAATGCATAGTTCAAACCACAGCATTGCACTGGATTCTTTGTAAAAATTTGCAAAAGCCTTCAAGTTTCATCTGCATAAAACACTGTAGAAAAGTGAAAATTGTAGGGCTGATTTGAGCATTTTTGGTCATTTTGTCTGGATGGATGTGACTCTCTAGCAAAATTGCGCTGCCTCTGATTTCACATTACTGCTGTTGTTTTTGTTCCTTCTATTTTCTTTTTTTTTTTTTTTTTTTATATTTCATGAAGCAGGCATGGAAGGACACTGATGAGAGGTATTAGTCCAGGGAGGTGCTACTGCTGCTGCGAAGGTGAAACGTGTGTCACTGCTGAAGAGAGGGACTGACAGATGTGAGTGGAGACATCACCATCTCTGATACTGGGTACATGCCGGGCAGAAGAATACAGTGTTGTACATGATAAACTGTTGTAGGAACAACAACTACATCATTCCCCTTGTACAACAATGCAAGGGAAAAGGACTAAATTAATTCTTTTGGAAGCTGATGTATTCAGGATATGGACAAATTGGGGTAGTCAGAACCAAATTACACCCCTACTGCCATTTCCTTTATACAGCACTTCAGGAATCACCACACTAATGAGACTCAACATCTTCCTCCTGGCTGTACAAAAGTCCTTTTCCAGGCCAAATTTATTATCTTCTCACACTTCTTCCTGCTGGCCCACTCCTGAGGCAGAAGTACATCATTGAGTAAACACTAAACTCAGTCAGTGCCGTTGCTGCAAATGCTCATATTTGTCATGACAGTGATTCACTGGGATTTGAAATGATGGCATATTCTGAGCTCCCTGAGCATTTCTCTTGTACAGGCCCTGTGGCCTGACTGAGGCCAGTCTTACTCACTAATCTTACTTCTCTTTGCCCAGAAGGCTGTACACCTGTATGACTAAATGAAATATTCATTTCTTTTCCTGCAAAAGCATACCTTCTTATGCTGGAAAACAGAAGCAATTCAAAGTGTGATTGGATCAATTTGTTTCAATTACTTTGTGTAATCTTGGATTTAATGTCATTTAGAGAAACTTAAAAGAAATTCTGAATTATTTTTCCTTTCTCTTCCTTCCTACGCTCAGTTTTGACACTGGAAAGAACTAATTTTGTCTTTTTCACCAAACAATTGTGCAAAAATACTTAACCTATTTTAAAAGCACTTACATTTATTTTATCAGGAGTTCCTCTTCTTCCAGATGCTTTTATAAATACATACAAAACTCCATCCATTTAATGTGGACTAGACAAATACTCACAACATAAACTTCATGTGTAAAAGATTCCCTATAAATCAAATCCTTCTTGGATGTTAGAACAGCCACTCCAATGAGGAAAAAAGAGAATAATGATAATGTGTGACATAAGAACCTGAATAAACAAAAACTCTGGTGTAGCCATGATATTTTCTGAAAAATCCTCTCCTTAGGATTTTTCCTCCTGAGAATCTGAGAGGCCTCAGGAACAAAATGTAAACAATAATGATCTGAGGCTGTGGAATGCAACAGGTGGATCTGTGATTGGTCTCATGTGGTTGTTTCTAATTAATGGCAAATCACAGTCAGCTGGCTTGGACTGTCTCAGTCACAAGCCTTTGTTATCATTCCTTTTCTATTCTTGGCTAGCCTTCTGATGAAATCCTTTCTTCTATTCTTTTGGTATAGTTTTAATGCAATATATATCATAAAAAAATAAATTAAACCTTCTGAAACATGGAGTCAACATTCTTGTCTCTTCCCTCATCCTGGGACCCCTGCGAACACCACCACACTCTGGCATGCTAAAAGACAGAAGAATGAGGAGAAAACAAGTCAAAGGCCCCTCTCTTGAAATCTCTCCTGACTGGCAAATCACTCCTATACCATTATGCTATTGCAGCACCACGAGGAGACAGATGCTCCTTGAAGCAGTCAGCCTCCAAACAATTCAGTATATTTCAGGCCAAAGCAAATACCCTGGCTTCTGCTAGAAAACTACCCAAACTCCAGAACATTTCATGGTAAGCACATCATCTGCTTCCTCTTCAAAGCACTATGAAACAGGCAGAAAAAGATGGAATTTCTACCCTTTTTTCAGACAAGAACTGTATAAAATGTGTGCAATTATTGAATCTTTTAGATTAAAAAGGACCTTTCGGATCATCAAGTACAATCATTAACCTGACACTATCAAGTCCACCTGTAAACCATGTCCCTAGCACCATTACTGCACATCTTTAAAATATTTACAGGCATGGTGACTCTGCCACTTCCCTGGGCAGCCTGTTCCAGTGCTTGGAAACCCTTCCTGCAAAGAATTTGTTCCTAATATCCAATCTAAATCTCCCCTGGTGCAACCTGTCTCTGCTTCCTCTTATGTTGTCACTTGTTATCTGGGAGAAAAAAGCAATCCCCCACCTGAATACAACCTCCTTTCTGGTACTTGTAGACAACAACAAGGTCTTCCCCTGTGCCTCCTTTCCTCCAGGCTAAACAGGGAGCCACAGCTCCCTTAGCTGCTCCTCATCCGAGTTGTGCTCCAGACCCTTCACCAGCTCCATTGCCCTGGTCCTGCTGGTCACATTATTTTTGATACAGGTCAGGGTGCCTTCTGTCCCTTTTGGCCACCTGAGCACACACTGGCTCACGTTCAGCTGCTGTTCACCACCATGCCCAGGTCCCTCTCCTGTAGCCCTTCCTGGAGTTGTTGTGACCCAACACAGCACTTGGCCTTGTTGTACCTCATGCAATTGGCCTCAGCCCATGGATTCAGCCTGTCCAGATCCCTCTGCAGAGCCTTCCTGCCCTCTAGCACATCAACATTCCCACCTAGCTGGGTGTCATCTGCCAACTGACTGAGGGCACACTCAATCCCCTAGTCCAGATATTGATAAAGATATTAAACAAGACTGGCCCAAATAATGATCCCTGGGGGATGCTGATTGTGGCCATCTGCCAGCTGAAGGCAGCACTCTCACGCCCCTATCTGAGCCCAGCCAGACAAATTTTTACCCAGAGAAGAGCACGCCCATCCAAGCCCCGAGCAGCCAGCTTCTCCTGGAGAATGGTGTGCAAGCTGGTGCCAAAGGCTTTGCTGGAGCTCAGGTACACAACATCCACAGCATTTCCCTTACCCATCAGGTGGGTCAGTGTGTCATAAAAGGAGATCAGATCAGATCAGTCAAGGAGCACCTGCCTTTCACACACCTGTGTTGGCTGGGCCTGATCCCCTGGCTGTCCCATACATGTATGTGGTGGCACTCAGGATGATCTTCTTCATGATCTTCCCCAGCACCGAGGTCATGTGGACAACCCTGTAGTTCCCCAGATCTTCCTTCCCATCCTTCTTGTAGATGAATACTACATTTCCTAACTTCTGGTGAACTGGGACCTCCCCAGTTAGCCAGGACTGCTGGGGAATGGCAGAAAGTGGCTTTTCAGCCAGCACCCTCAGTACTCTTGGGTGGATGCTGCGTGGTCTCATAGACTTGTGCCTGCCTAAGTGGCATATTAAGTTGCTGACTGTTTCCTCTTGGATTAAGGAGTCTTAATTTTTCTCTCTTTCCCTCACTTCCAACTTGCCAGGGCTGGGTGTCTGAAGAACAACTGGTAAATTGTAATAGTAAGACTGAAGCAAAGAAGACATGAAGCACCCCAGCCTGTTCCTCAGCTTTTGTCCCTACGTTTCCCATGCAGCCAATAAAGGATGGTGATCACCCTTAGTTCTCCTTTTGTTGTTAATGTATTTACAGAAATTTTTAAAATTGTCTTCTACAACACTAGTCAGATTAAGTTCTACTCTCTAATTTTCTCCTGGTATAATCTCATAACATCCTTGTAGTCCTCCTATGTTCCCTGCCCTTTCTTTTAAAGTACAGGGGTCCCTTCTTTAGAAGTGTATTTTTTTCCTGAGTTCCAGACAAAACCTCCTGTTTAGCCAGCCTTCCCATTTGCGACTTGGGGCCAGCCTGCTCCTGTGCCTTTAAGATTTTCCCTCTTGAAGAGTGTCTTGCCTTCCTGGACTCCTTCCCCCTTCAGGACTGCTTCCCATGGGACTCTGCAAACTAGTTTTCTAAAGAGGCAAAAGGCTGACCTTCAGAAATCCAAGGCATTTGATAACTCCTCTCCTTACTTCTCCAGGAATCAAAATTGTGATTACTATGCCCAAGCTCCAGCCCTTCCCCATTCACAGCAGGTCCAATGGGATGCCTTCCCTAGCTGGCTCCCTCACCAGCTGTGTCAGCTGCACATAGAACATTTTGCCTGCCTCTTCATCCCGGTTAGGTGGTCTAGAACAGACTCCCAACTTGATTTCTGCCTTCTTGGCCTTCCCTCTGATTCCTGCACATAAACATTCAGCCCTATGGCACCATGACAAAACACAGGGCTACCCCACCACCCCTCTTTCCTTGCCTATCACAAAATCACAGAATGGTTAAGGTTGGAGGGGGTCACTGAATGTCATCTAGTCCAACCTCCCTGCTCAAGCAGGGCTCCCTAGAGCACATTACTCAGAAATGTGTCCAGACAACTTTTGAGTATCTCCAGTGAGGGACACTCCCCAGCCTCTCTGGGCAACCTCTTCCAATGCACAGCCACCTGCACAGTGAAGCAGCTCATCCTCATGTTCAGGTGGAACCTCTGCACAGTGAAACAGCTCATCCTCCTGTTCAGGTGGAACCTCCTGTGCTTCACTTTCTGCCCTTTGCCTCTTGTCCCATTGCTTGGCACCACCGGGTCCACCTTCCTGACACCCTGCCTTCAGATACTTAGAGACATTGATGAGGTGCTGTCTCAGCCTTCTCCAGACTAAACAGTTGTCCCTCCTGAAGAGTTTATAGCCATCCATTGCAGCACTCCAGGCTGGGCCTCAAAGAAAATTGTCATTTGATGGAGAGAGCAGAGCATGCTGTAAGCACTCTTGGAGTGCTCCTCCACATCATCGTGGTGAGCACTTGCACAGCAAAGGACAGAATGGGTCCCTCAGCTGAGGGACTGGCATAACTCTAAGTTTGGTAAAACAAATGTGCATTTTTCAAACACAGGACATTTCCTATGTTGAAGCTGGTCTAGAAGAATTTCAGCAAATTCTGTGAGTGCGAGACACTTTAGAGACCATTCAGCGACATTCACATGTCTCTCCAAGCTATTTAATTTACTGCTGTCACCTAAATGCTTTAGCAATTCTGGAAATATTTCTTTATGCTGATACATTTTGGCAGCTGTAATAATTGATGTCTCTGGAATAAAAGGTATGTCTATAAATTGCTGTATATTTTTGTGTAGGTGGCTGCGCATGAATGCAACCACAGGCATTTGATAATCATAAAAAAGTATGAATGCTGAGTTCTGATCCAATGTGCCTATTGATTAAAATGCCAATAACAGCTATGTACTGTAAAAATTAGGGACAGATTGCAAGATTATACATGGAGCACACAAGGAGATTACTTGTTTAGATTATGTTATTATCTCTAGTGAAAGTAGTCCGCATAATTGTTCTGTCAAGATTTTTACACTGCAAGTTAGAAAAGTGTGGGGGAACCTGTTAACCCCACTTGTCTGACCTGTTCCTGTCAGAACTATCTTTAGTTGGAGCTTCAGAATGAACAAACCACATAAAGTCTATACCCCCTTTCTAACATTGTTATCCCCCCCGCTGGTTTAATTTATGTGTTTAATTTTGGTTTGCTGGGTGCAATATGGCTAATTGCTTGAGAACTGTGCAACCTTACAAGTGAAATTTTGCTTTTATAATTTGTAGCACATCAAGTGTAATAATATTCATTTAATTTCTGAAAAAGGTAATTATGCTAATAGAATTATTTGAATAAAAATTCACATAGTACGCAGGATAATGTCCTCTACCTCTTAATTTATACTAATGTAGGTCTGCAAGGAATTTTTAATAAGGTACTTCAACCCAGGGCTAGGAAGGGCTAGACAGAAACAAAGGACTGACAGGTCTTAAATGGGACATAAAGGCAGCAGAGACAGAGAGGTCTTTGCAGCAAAATCTGTCAGAAATGATGGAGGTATTTAATTTGGATGGATGCTGCAAGATGCAGTAAGCAGCCCCATGTCACGTGGGGGGATGTGGTCTTGCTATGTTTAGCTAACAAAGCTAAAGTAAGGGAGGAAAAACAAGACACTGCAGGTCAGCAGTTGCATTACATGCAAGCAGGGCTGGCAAGGTGTAACCCTTGGTGCAGACAACCCAAAATGTGTGACACCTGAGAGGGGACAGCACTGTGTGAGACTGACCATGCAGAAGCTGCCACCCAAGAGGACGTGGCACCCAGCTTCTTCCATCACCCTGGAGAGGCAGCTGGGTGGGAAGCACAGGGCAGGGGAGGAGCAGCACCTCCCTTAGTCCCAGGGAAGTACAATCTGGTTTTAGAGCCATCCACTAGGCAGCATTTAGGCATGATGGCTTGGAAATGGCTCATAGGGCACCACACATACTGCTCTCTGATGCCCAGACATTTTCCATGCTGGACAAACTCTATTTCAGCATTTGGGTGGTGTCGTCAGAAGCAGTGTTGACCAATAAAGGAGCTTTTAGGGCTGAGAAGGGCCATTCTGAGGCGGGGTTAGCCAGGGGTTGTGCTAAGATATAGCCCAGAATAAGCTAACATCTCATCTGACCATCAGCCTGGGAGATGCACATTCAGGCCATTCCAAGCCCCCAAGCCACAGCTGAAGCATCCTGAGAGATGCCTTAGGGCCTTTGCTCTTCAAGGATGGACATCAATTTAATTTTCCTGGAGTCATTAGGATTGTTGCTGCATTGGGTGACTGCTTGCAGTGGGGAAGTCATGCCTTCAGCTACATTCTCTTTGCATTCAGCTTTTAGGATCCCTATGCAAGTGAGGTGTTAATGCAGCATAGTTTGCTGTATTTTATTTAGGAGGAGATCAATTATCAGTGTGGCCAGATCTAAAAACCTGTGATCTCCATCTCTTCCCAGAGTAAACTTGTGTCCCCTGGCTCTTGCATGTGTTGCTCAGTGAGAGGCTGGTGTCTGTCAACATCAAACCACACTAAAATCTCCTGCAGCAGTGCAGAGTTCTTGCTTTTAAAATTGTACTGCTGGGGGTTTCCAGTGTTGATTACTGCATTTGTAGCAATTTCCGAGATCTGGAATTAGGAAACTGTTGCAAATCCCCTGGGAATGGCTTAAACAGGGAAGCATGATGTGTGAAAGTATCTAAAGGTGGTGACTTTCATACTAAGGTAACATAAAATACTGTGATTAATTCCCAGAGTGTCAGTTCATGTTTTCTCCCTGAATTATTATAGAAGGGTTTTTCTACATGCCATTACTATATTTACAGGTGATAAAAGAGCAGGATTGGCAGTCTAAAAGCTTGAAGAGACTGTTTGTCCAGGGAAGGGGTGTTGTTATGAGGGGCAAGTTTTGCACAACTCTCTGTTTTTTTCCTTTTACCAGTGCTCTTGTCCTCCTTCTCCTTCTATTCTAAGTTAATCATTCACAGAATTGGTGATTTCAAGGTCACAAACAAGGAGACACTTTTTGCAGCTTCTTGTTTCTGCTGGAAAAGAGGGGGTACTGAGGTCAAGTCTATTCATTTCACAAATGCTGGCTGACATTAATATCTGAATGCTTTCTTGATTTCCTCTGTTGGGTACGGGAAATAGCTTTAATATCTTGTATACCACAATGTGGTAGCTATTGCCTTTTAATGTTGATCCCTATAGACCATCAATCCCTAACTAGTGTGGCTACTTACTGAAACTGAGATGGTTTCACACTGATTTATAGGTAAAAGATTCCTTGTGTCATGACTAATTCTTCAAGTTGTACGTTTCCGCTTAATTTTTTAAATTTTTAAAATTCGTTTGGCCATCAACCACCTCTGATTTTTAGGTAGAACTCTTCACTGATTTGATTGTGCAGTACTTAAGAACATTACTGGATTATATGGCCACATGTTTTTATGGAGCTGAGTTACTTAATGATGTCAGAACATTTGTTTATGAGATTTTTTTTGGCTTTGTTCTCCTTTGATAGCTTTAAATACAAAGTGCCTTATAACTGGGGAAGAACAAGTTTGTATGAAATAAAAATGGCTATGGATCTTCACTGAAAACACATAGTGAGGCTATTTTTACTTTCATTGCTGAGTTTTGCAGAATAAACAGATTACAATAAACAGAATACACAGAGATGATAGCATTATTATTATTATTTATACAGCACCATAAATGTGCATTCTGCTTAACATACAGATAAAAGATATCTCAGGAGATCACTTCAAGTTCAACTCCAGCATAAAGCACAACTTTCTCCTGAACATTTCCTTTTTTTCACAGTTGTTAAGAACAAGTGTTTCAGACTGGAGTACATTAAACTGAGGAACTGAAATCCTTGCCTAGGCTCAAAAAGAATGTGATTTGATCATATTGCTTAAGTGTATAGGCCTGTGCTAAAAAATCCTCCTGACTGCAGGAAAGGCCAGGGCTGACACAACATTCCCACTAAAGCTGCTGGAATCCAGCAGTGCTCTGAACTTGTGAAAATTAGGAAGATTGTTAATGTTTTTAAAGGTGATGCCTCACTGTAGGGCATAAGACCTCACAAAAATTATTGCAATATGTCAAACTCTGTATTAAACACATTGCTCACAGTGCTCAACCAGAACCTTAATAATTTAAAAAAAATTATTCTCTTATTTTTTAAAGAGAATAAACATAGAAATGATTCAGGCCTAAAGAAGTTCTGTGAGAAAGGAAATGTTGGAGACTGAATACATTTAGAAACCCCACTTGGAGCACCGCTCCAGTGATAAGGTGTTTAAGCTCAACTCCCAAGGCGTTGAGAGCATGTAGATGCACTGTTGCTACCCATAGACATGAGCTGGGAGCCACAGGGGTGAAGGGAAAAGCTCACTCCAGAGGAACAAAATATTCCAAATGAACACTTTTAAAGGAAAATCAGTGAAAATACTAACCAAGTAGCACAACAAATTAATTGAAAATGGAACATTGAAAATACTCATTAAAATAAATGTCTATATAGTATAGTATTTACAGATTTCAAAGGGAAGAAAGAATGGTTGTTGGAAAACTTTGTAATTTGCAAGGCAATAAGAGACACTGGCAGGCGCCAAACCGCTTGGGGATAAATCATGGCCAAGCTTCAGAAGTCGTGAAGGAATATAAGTTTCAGTGTATCTGCAACTAGGATCTTTGGCAGGATGCAAAGTTTTGTGTAACAAAGGGATACCTCTCCAGAACAAGTTCTTTCTTACAGAACTTAATTGTTAATGTAAAACCCCATTAATAAAATTGTGGCAGGAAGATTTATCTAACATTAATGTCTTGACAAACAGGGTAGTGCTTCTAAATAGCCTTTTTTTTGACACCTGTGGAAATTCACCCAATGAAAAAAAAAAAAAAACCAACTTCCATCCCTTTGAGCAAATAAATTGTGCTGCTATTGGGGTGCTGAACATTTACTGCAGCAATAAGTAACGAGAAATAGTGTACCAGTAAGAATACCACCCTAATCATACAGCTTTTCTTCATGACACAAAGATAAACCAATCCAAAACCTTTCCCCTGAATACAGATATTCAGAGCAGGCTCCCAGAGCCATCTTCATCTGTTGTCCCTGTTTTCTCACACACAGATGTCACAGGAATGCTGAGGCTGGAATTTTGTAGCTCCCCTAAACATGAGATAATGCTATTCTTTCTAATCATCACTGTCAATTAGAATTCCTGAAGTGCCAGCTAAGCAGTGGTGGAGAATAGACTTGGATACGTTCTAAATCTGTACTGGAGAACAGGAGTACTACATTTTTCTCTGTGCAAGAGTTTGCTTTGAGTGTATGCACTGTCCATATCCTGAACTCTTCATAAACTGCAGGAGTAAACAGAGAGTGCTGCATTACAGTATTCAAAGAATCGTCCAGATACTGTGTTTGTCTTTCAGCCATGAACAAAATTGATTTGTGAAGTCTGTATTGAATACTTCAATTAAGAACAGTAAGAACCTGTGGAAGGCTAATTTTTTTAAGAAATGGAAGGAAAAAAGGCAAAGTCCTTGCTTCCAACCAAGTAAGACCTGACACAATTTCAGGTAAATGTGAGTGGTAAAAAGAAGTTCTAGCACTGCACTGTATCCTCAAGTTGCAAAAGTTAGTAGGCTGGAAATGTGCATTGTTCCAAGTCTGAATGGATGAAAGGGCCTTTGGTTCTCAAGGATTTGTCCATAACAATTCAGACCACGTTAAAGTTTGGGAATTTGTCCTTTTCTATTAGTTTGACCCAGGGGTTAGGAAACGACTCTACTGGAAAAATTTCTAGACTCCTGTGAATTTAGTAGAACTTTTGTAGTCAGCCGTGTCTGGAGTGGGATTTTCTTGATCATCTAAAGCAACTGGAAGCAAATAGCGTAATCTGAAGAAAGTTCTGTAAAACCAAGAAGAATATTTCTCTTCCAGATATTAGAAAACACAGAGGCCAATTCTGTTGAATTGAAGCCCATCTTTACAGTCCTTCCCAGTGTGCTAATTGATTTCAAATAGCTTTTAAAAACAAGGGATGGCATCCAAAAGAAAGGCTCTCTGGTATATCTGGCTGGCATTTATTATTACAATCCAGTTTCTGAGGAAATGTTTTTGGACAGACTCCTTTTTTTACCTGAAAAAATAAGATTTGGAAGACTATAAAGTAATTTGAATGAGGGAAATAAAAATTTGTCTGGATATTTTGTTTTAAAAGTCTCAATCAACAAATAGCCCATAATCAACAAATAGCCCCTAAAGCTGTTCGAAAGCCTAATAAAAAATTTCTGTTCAAGAGCCAAAGGAAATTCTTGTCTCTGCAAAGGGATTCAGCTAGTGTCTCAAGGTCTGTTCCAGGTGTTTTTAAATCTGCATGTTTTAAATCTGCTTTACCTTGATAATCCTTCCCAAGACTATCCAGGAAGAGGTCCGGGTGCTCTGAGAATTCAGAAATAAAAAGAACTCTCCAAAGTGATCTTAGTGCTAACTTCAGCTGCCTCTGGCCCTCATCCAGCAAAGCACTTAAATCTGTTCTTCCCTTTGAAATTGGCTTGGCAATGTCAACAGGGCTTCTCACATATCTGCTGTTAAATACCAGCATAAATGATTATTTAGATCTAACCCCTCTCTATCAAGGCTTGAAGTACCCACAGTAGTCACTGTAAGAGAGGGCTCTGTTTCATATTTCTGTTGATCATGATAACATGTTACTTTTCTCTTTCTACTGACTTGTTTGACTTGCCACACACTGCTCTGGTTCATGCTCCAAAGCTTCTTTGGCCCAAATTCATCCCCCTCAGCCTAAATATCCCCACTCAAGCCCTTCACTCACCTCCTTGGTACCCACACATATTTACTGCAATTGCCTGTGTTCATTGCTGGGGAGTGCTGACCTTCAGTAGAGCCAGAAATGCTTTTACTAATTAAAGAACAACTCACCTTTTCTAGCTTTGCCCTTCGATTCCTCCTAGAAATCCTTTTCTCCTTAACAGAAAAACGTCAGGATGATGGAATAAAGCACAGCCGTCTGGTGACCCTTGGCTGCGTAGAAATCTAATAGCTGTCTTGCAAGCTGGGAATCCACCTTGGCTTTCTTTTTTCCTTAGAACTTCAGAAAAGCTAATTGGAAAGCAATCACAGCTCAACACTTAATAGACTTCCACATTTCAATAGCAAACAATTTTTTTCTGTGTTCAAGAGGCATACTCTGGGCAATTTGCTCCCTTTCATAGAAGGTAGGCAGTTTGATCTTAGCTAGGGAAGAAGGCTACAGCATATCACTTTTATTACCTTCTTTATATGAAAATAAATGTTTTATAAAAGTTCAGAAAATAATTTCTTATGTCAGGGAGAAAGAAACTTAGTTCTAGTACTCAAAATGCTTTAATTAGTTTTCCTTGAGTCTGTTTTCTCTGTTATCCCACTACAGCTGAATCCATTTTATTATCCTGAATAAATAATTTGCTCTTATTAAGACCAAGTACTCTGTTCAATAATTTAATATGTTACATTCATCTTTAACATTAAAAGGACTGAGACAAAGTTCACTGAAATCAATGGAGAGTATGCTAGGGACACCAAATGGCTTTGGATCCCTTTAAGGGAGTTTTAGTCTGAAGAAGCATTTATATTGTGGTTATTATGTGCAGCATTTCTAGCTTGGATATTATTACAGGTGTAATTATGGTAGTCAAGGGCTCTGTGAGGCCAAATGCCAAGTATTTATGCAAGTCCTTTAGCAGGTGGAGCCTTTTTTAGTCTGAGTTCTTTGCTGCCATGGTTACACTACTACAAATACCTGCCCTTGTTACCTTAAATTTCGTTTACTTATGGTTACACAAGTTGAAGTCACTCCAGTATAGCCAAATTTACTCTCCCTAGAGGTTTCTTGTGTTATGGTGATTTCATCCCTTAAATCAGAGGTATATCTCTGTCTGGTTTTCCTTCATCACTGGCTGGATCACACTACTGCTCGTCAGCAGTCACCCGTAACAGACAGTCTTCTCTAGCAGTATTGTCATTTTCACTTACAATCTATTTTCTCCTTTCTTTACTCAAAAAGGTCTCAATACTCCTCCTTTTCTGATAGGTAATTTTTGTTCCTAGCCACCTGTGTTTCCCTCATGGATCTGTTAATGGCAATAAATTAATCCCTAGATGCATTATAACATGGTTGAGCACCATTGTATTGACAAGTGAGCCAGAAAAGCCCTTCTAGCTCAGTTCCTCAGAGACTGAGTATAAAAAGCTCCCCTAGAACATTCTACACTGATATTAGGCAGTATAAAAATTGTGGTGTGTGCTGGAAATATGATTCTCCTCCAAGTGATAGTGAAGCCTAATGATTATCAAATGTATTTTCGAAGTGTCCAGTACACTTGTCTGTCTGAGAATCACAAGCAACTATTTTAATTTCAGGAGAAAAATGAAAATGCCACAGTAAGTGTCTTAAACATTTATTTAACAGGAGAGAAAGTCCCTTATCATGTTCATTGATATTCAAGAAGGCAAAATCTGATGTCTGTAAGTAATCTTATGTACTCAACTACAGTCTGTTTTGTTTTGGTTTTGTATGTCCAGCTGAAATTCCTTCACCATAATCTACTGGGACATTATTGGCCAGATCCAAAGCTGGATCAGATCAAGATTAATGGTTCTAAGAGCTGAGTTCTAAGTTGAGTTCTAAGAACTCAATCTTAGAAGCTGTTTGTATCCTCAATGATCCTGTGGTTCTAAGAAGGGGCAACTTGAAAAGTTTCTCTTTTTTTTCTCTTTTGCCTTATACACTATTTCAAAATGCAATGAAAATTCCTTAAGACAGGGAATTTTGTGTCCTAATTTTCCATTGCTTTAATTTTTGTTTCTTTTTTTTTTTTTTTTTTTAAGCTTGTGAGAATTCAGGCTAGACATAAACAATTTTCTTTAAGTTTTTTCACAAGTATGAAATCCTTAAATTTTTAAGGAATGCTCTGAATCATGCGAGGGAAGCATAGAGTAATCTGGCTACAAGAACTGTTCTCTTGAACCCTGTAATTAATTTTAAAGTCATGCTACTGGAGCCCTTCCACCATCTGCGTTCTCGATGTGTGGACTTCACGAGAAGTATTGCTACAACCTCTAAATGGAAGGAAAAATGAGGCAACAAATTGAGCAGTTATTAAGAACAGAGCTATTTTCCTGATGAAACATGACTCGTGCTGACAGTGGAGTTTTAAAGTACGCTGCAGATTTAATAGTCATAAGTAATATTTCACTGGTGATAAGTGATGCTTGAGAAAAATAAATTTTGAAGGGAAAGAAATTCTGCCTGAGTTTGTTCAGACACTTGTGTATCTTTTTTTTCTTGGATACCTTTACCACTACATCTATAAGGAACCAGTGCCTAGGCTTTGGGGGCAGCTGAGCTTAATTTCTAAGCCTAATGCATGTATGCCCAAATACATTGCAGTTTTGTTCCATTCTCCTTGTACCATTTTTTTTACTTCAGAACAAAAGGAATGTAAGAATATATTGATATGCCTACACAGATTAAGTGAATGACCGTGATACAACCAATTAATAATGTATATTCTCACTTGAAGTGTTAAGGAAGGCAGCTCTTGATTTATAACACTCAAAATACCTGATGTGAAAGCGTGAGCTCAGGAGTCAGAGGAAGATTAGGGAGATTTCATGTCTCACTGCCTATTCTTCTTTGGGAGGCTCTGAAATATGATTCAAAAAAGATCTTATCATGAGTGTATGTAGGTGAAGATAGGACTTATTATGCATTAAATATAATCTACCACAAGCCCATCAGAAGGCTATTGCTGGGCCAAAGAAAAATGCCTCTTTAATATAATCTTGATGGCATACGAATCTGTATCATAGTTCCTGCTATGTATGTAAAAACAAGTGTATTACTATATAACTGTATTAAAGTAGCGTTTGCAAAACTTCTCAGCTTTTCCACAGGGTTTTAAAAGCTAATATCAGTGTTGATGAAATATAAAAGAAAGATTTTGTTCTTACACTTTTTAAATGTGAAGTGCACGTTTGATATTCTTCATACAATACTGGTTTTTAATGAGGTAAAATCTGTTCAAAGTGTCTGTTTCTTGACTGATAGAAAAGCCACAGAAGAAATTAGTATTGTGAGAGAACATTATTTGCTTCTCTTGGCACTATTTTTTGGTCTTCATAGCTGAATCCTCTATTATTTTCATCCTTTCTCTATTGAAATCTTAGGGCAGGGAATACTTGTGGAGCAGGATATACCTCCAAGCACACACAGGTGTACTGAAAAGCCTTATGTGTGAGCTCCTGCAGTGATTCTTTAAATCCTTAAGCTAATCTATTGTCCATCTTCTCTATACCCATGTGCTGTTCTTCTTTTTCTCTGTTTTTAAGTTGGACAATTCTATTTTCCGCTTCACCGAAATGAGAGTCAAAAGCCTTTGATTTATACCCCCAGTTCTCTCATTTACAGATAGTACCATTACAGGGATTTTTCACTAGCCATTCTGCTTTCAGGTAAGGTTAGAATTGCTCTGGATCTTGACAGCTGTGCAGCAGCAATAGGCTCAGGAGAGCTGCAAGAATGAGTCATGTGTTCTCCAGTGGCAAGTGGGGAGGAATTTGTATTCTCAAGATGTAAGAGGTGGTTTTCTCCTCTTTTATTTCAAAACAAGACTTGTTCCTAGTTGTTCTAGCCAACTAAATTGATCAGCAAAGCCACTAGTTTTAGGTCAAGACAAAAAAAATGTTTTGAAGCGCAAAAAAATGTGTCACCTCCTTTCCAATAGGTGGACAGCCACACTTCTATCAGTGTTTCTTGTAGGTTGCTCCTCTTCCCTTTATCTCCATGGCCTGCTGGAAGACCTTGCTGTTACCTGGGGTTCCCAAAAGAAAGTGGGTGCACCCCTTCACTCCTGTGCTCCTTGTCCATCCAACCTCTTTCCATCTGTGGTCCCGGAGGTGTGGAGTGCAAGCTGTTCTTTAACAGCTGTACTTATGCTATAAATAATAACTGTAAAAGTTTCTTATCCAAAGCCAAGAGCCCTTGGTGAGCGTGCCTTTACTAGCACTGGGCAGCAGAGTGTTTGCAGAAAGGGACAAGCATCAGGTGATGTAAATGTGGAGAAAATCTCAGAGAGATGCCCAAATGCTACTGAAAGTTGGTAGGAACTAAGCACTTAACAGATCCTTTCTGCTCCAGCACACCTTGTCCTGAGATAGAGATGTATTACACATGCAGGACTCAGTTCTTCTGAGTGTGGTTTGTTCCTGTTAAACATGAAAGAAAGAAAGGAAAAAACTCAATGACACTGCTTTCTACTGAGTCTAATCAGATTCCTAGTTCATATTCTTTCCTAGCTAGACTCTTAAATATATTTAGAATATAAACTACAACAGAGAAAATCAAGGGGTTTAATTTCAATTCCCTGACAACCTCTGATTTAAATTCATTGTACTGATACATTTTAAAAAATTAATTTTCGTGTATTTAAAAGGGTTAATAAATGTAGTAAAAGCATTTCTGCTTTACAGATAATGATAGCATTTAACAGCTCCACAAGTGCCAATATTAATGCTATGCTGAGGTAGATGGCGATAAGGAAAGCAAAGTTTTTACTGCTTCTCTTAGATGTTTTTTACAACCAACACTCAGCCAAACTGGGAATAAGATGGCAATGCCACATTCCTTTATGTCCTGCTAGCTGCATGACACCTCTGTTTAATGCACCCACCTCCAGCACACTGAATATATCAGCCTCTCTTAGACACAGCTGCCAGAACTAATGTCAGGAAGGAAAGTGGAAGACCAGGCATAGGCATATCTTTAGGCTGGCAGTCAGAGAAAAAACTCTTTCTGGAAATTTTTTTTGAGGACAATTTATTTTGTAGCATCTCTTTAGGGCAACAGGAAGGGTCAGAAGTTAAATGAGAGAGCAATTTGTTGACAACATGGGGAAAATGCTGCTAGTGGACTTTGAAGTGGGAAGTGTTTCTTAAAAGCAGACCAGATGGAAGTTGATCATTTTGATGCTTGCAGGACACCGAATAGACATATTGTCAATTACCTAAAAGACTGCACAATTTATCAAATATGAGTTGCACAAGAAGTGAAAGAGAAGTTGTCCATATAAGGGAGTTCAATGAACAAGTTAGCCCAGCTGAGTGAAAATCTCTAGCAAGAGATTTTACTTTAAAGCATATTTTTGATCTCAGATAAAAGATTACACTACGCAGTGGTGTTTTCTCTTGGTCTTGTTTTTAAGCTGGATTTCCCAACGAAATGTTGTTTAAACACTCAGCTTGTCTACTTCTTTTCTGTTATCATGCCTTGCCTTTTAAATCAACTGGTGATTTTTGACAAAGGGTCAGAGGTCTCAGATATGCTCTCTTCCTACTCAACTACTGCATACAGACAGTTTGATAGAGAGCTCCCTGCTAATGTGTTCTTGTTGCAGTAGGAGCACAAACCATATCAGGCACCAGTGAGTCTGTACTGGTACGGTGTGTCCTGAGAAACAAAGCCAGAGAAAGGCAGGACTCATTCTTTGTGCTGCTTATGAAGTTTTATTTTTTCCACAATCTACTAAAGTCAGTAGCCAGTTTATGCAAAAAGACTATCATATTTATAAAATGACATACATTGACAAATGAATTCATCATCATCATCATCATTATTATTATTATTGTTATTGTTGTTGTTGTAGTTTAAAATATTTGAAAACTTATTATGTTACAGACTTACATACACATCTAAGCATCCAAGGAAGAAATGGGCTGATTAATTTTCTATATAAGTCAAACGCAGCAGTTTATTTGCCTAAAATACTGAACTACATGAGGCCATTGTACATGATACTATACAGGAAGTAAATGATAGGTGAGCTTGTAATGTTGGCCATGAGCCATCAAAAAACATGAGTCTATGCGGTTTTGACCAAAAAAATCAAGGTAAGTATCTCAGAAAAGCCTAACAGATAAGAAACAGAGAAAGGACTCCTTAAACATTAATGCATTTATACATAGAAGTAGGAATAAATACATATGAGGGGAAAAAGGGGATGATTTTGTTGTGTCTGGGAGCCACACAATTAGAGATGCATAAGCCAGCAAGCTGGGATATTAGTGAAAGATATGAAATTTATCAATCTGACCTAGAGACAGTACAAACAAACTAGTTTAGACAGCATTAGCGTTCAGCAAACTGAGCTCTGTGTCTGTGTGTGTCTGTGAGTGACTGTGATACACTCAAGAAGAGCCAGATTGGTGTTAAACTGCAGACCAGTTGTTTATAGCTTAGGAAATTCTTAGCATAAGACCAACAAGAAGCCTGTGGGATTATCCATTCAAGCACAATCCTTGGGGCATCACAAACATCTTTGCATAAAGCAAGACCGGCTGCCAGAAAGGAAGAATAATTTTCTCTAATATTTGAATTTATTAGCCATAAAGAAAGGCTGACAAGAAATGTGAGGCATGACCATGCACAACAGGAGGCAGAGGTCAAACAAATGCTGCAAATTCTGAATTCCACAGGAAACATCCCTCCAGAGGACAGCAGTTACAATCTTCAGGGACTGCACTGATTAAAATGAAAGAAGAAAATACAAAGACAGGAGCAGAGGCAGTAGCAGAGAAAGCCAACATATTCTGAGCAGGCTGCTATCAATCAAGTTAGTACATTGCCCCTTAATATCTGAAAATTCAGATTTCCCTCAGCAGAACTGACTATATATACTTTCCCAGTCTACTGCAATGGAAAGTTCAATCACCTCCAGAGAGCAAGTTGCAATCCTAAACAAATTATATAATTAAGAAATAATTTGCAGAGTGCTGGTCTAAGTTGTTTGAGACACAGCCCTATTGAAATTTTTGTCTCTAAGCATCCTTAGGCTCTCAATGAGGTTTAAGGGATTATTTAAAAATATAGATATTAGAGACCATGTGAATATGGCAAATATTCCACAATGTCTGTCCTAAGGCTACAAACCACCAGGCTATGATATCTAGCAGAAAATAATAAAAAAGCCATTAAACTCAGACCTCACTGAAGTCAAATGAAAGAGAGGAAAAACACAAACCCTCCAAGTGTTGATGTGTTCAATGATGTGTTTCAGTGAGTGAAATGACTGAATTTTGTACCCTCTACATTTGTATACTAAAGCACATATCTAAAAAGAGAGGAAGCATAGGGAAAGAAGGAAAAAAGGAGAGACCTGAGGGACAAAAAAAGAATAGCTTTGTCTGAGGATCTCAAAAGGCACAGTGACAAGATCCAGATACACAGAGCTGAAGGAGCTCTTCAAAGTCACCGCGAGAAAACCACTTTCTACTTAAGACTATGCTGCCCACACATCCACAGTCATTTTCTCACACACAAAGCCCAGACCCTGCAAACTGAGTTGGATGTAGGGGGTGTGGGTGGGGGCGGGTATGGCAGGCTGACAGTCTGAGCACACCAGTGATGAGCAGGAGCTCACCCACCTGCCACTGGCAATATCCTCTGCCCAGGAGGCACTTCACATGAAAGCAAATGAGGTGTTAGCTGACTCAAGCAGTGCAGAGGTCACTGCTGATGAAAGACTGGTGAGCAGGAATTCAGAGGAGCAGCTTGACAGGAATGCAATGGCATGACAGGAGCCAAAGTAGTTGAGCATGCTGCCTGCATCCATTCCTGAAAAACAGAGGAAGGTGAAGAGGCTCAGCTGCTTTGCATATAACCTAAAGAGAGAGGACTCGGTGAAAGAGGACTGAAGATATCAAAGGAAGGTTTTCCAAAAGTGATGACAGTGGCAATGTGCTTTCTGCTGAGCCTTGTCCCACCATTTGCTGAGGGCAGGCAGTCCTGGGGCTGTGCCCTGCAGCTGTGGGCCCACGCAGCACCTCGTGCGCTGGCACAGGGAGCTCCAAGGGTTTGCAACCACAGCTCATCACATTATGGTGGGAAGGGAAACCGCTGCTGGAGCACACGGGCTCTCTTGAAAGCAGGGAAGGCTGGTGAGAAAGAAGGGTAAGAACAGACTTTGAAACAAGGCAAAGTTTAGTTTTGCTCCAAACTTTTTAGCCACTTTACTGACAGAAAACAGGATTTTCAGCTAGTTTATATATTCATGAAAAGAACTGATTTCTATAATAAAGCTTCGTATTTTTAGGAAGGGGATTAGGAGAAGATGAAATTTTTCATGCAACTGAAAAGACTACAAACACTTCTTGATTGCACTTAATGTTGTCTCAGTGTAAAGAGCTGCCAAAATTTTCCCTATCACCTCCATGATTGAGCACAGAAATGAACCGCAAGCCAATGAAATCTATTTTAAACAAAGCCTAGTAGTCAGCAGTGCCAAAACACATCTTTATCTTTAAAATAATAAATAACATTGACAAAATTTGCAAAAATAGGAATGATTTTGATGTCATGGCCCAGTTCAGGGAAAATATGTGTCAAAATACCTGAATGACCTTTTGAAAATATTTTGTGTAAAAAAAAAAAACAAAGTTGAAACCATATCCTTATCCTTAGTTAGTGTCACTGTGTACAGATAAGAAACAAACCACTTGTTCTTAGGTCTGGAAAAGAATGCAGGCAATAAATATCAGATCCATTATTTCTCCTTTAACAAGCAGTGCAATATTTCAGCTAAGAAACTCCAGCCACTCTCAATTGTTGCTAGCAGCCAAATCTAATCTAAAGACTGAGGACATGGAAGAAAGTGGGATACAATTTCTGTCTTATCCTGAAGTCTATACCAAGAATAGCTTTCACTTGATCCAGAAGAACAGTTTATGGCTCCAGGACTTGAATACCTTCCCTGTTGCTCACTTACTTGTTTGCTTGCAGGAAATCAGGTTCCTGCTGCCAATTATGTTCATCATCATCACTCATCCACAGACTCTTACTAATCTGAGAGACTTTTGTTAGTCTGAGTGTGTGTTGCTACCCTGAGCTGGTATTTAACTTCTTCCCTGCCAGGTCATGGTATGTGGTCAAAGAGCACACACATTTCTAGGGATTTGGAGGGGCAGGAAAATGATGGGTGAATGGGTCAGCTGGAGATGCTTCTTCCCTACCCCACCATGCTTTAGTCATGTCTGCCACAGCCAGATATGTATGTCAAGGTCCTTTTTCTTGAGTAGCACCTTTAATTTTCCAAAGGGTATCTAAAAATACCTAAATAGAGGATTGGTATGAACATTCCAGTTCTGAAATGAAGAGGTCTGTTTTCTATTTTATTTCTCAGTTAGATACAAAGCAGTGGAGTGTAACTGCTGTTGCTGTGCCAAGTAGCTCTTACACTGCCCAGCACACACCCCTGTGTTAGAATGATGTTTGCTGAGGGGTCAGAAGTAGCAGGCTTCTATAGAAAGACACTGCATTATGTATGGTTGGAGGTCAGCTCTTGAATCTCAGAGTTTGGCTCCTTTGAACTCCACTGTTGGGATCTCTTTTACTTTTAGACTTCTCTTTCTGATGGAAATGTCCAACACCTTAAATCAAGGCTGTATTTCTTTCCATGCTGAAAAAACAAAGTGGGGTTATAGGGGAAGTATTGTCCTTCCTTGTTTTGAGTCACAGTGGAATAATGCCTCCAAGCAGCCTTTGCTTACTGTACCTCCCAAATGATGCTGTCAGCAGGACAAGGGGTCCCCAGGAAATAAGACACAAATATTCTCAGGTGCATGAAATAATTCTTTCATCATGCTCAGCGTGACTTAGAGGTGCTCTTTGTAAAAGTCAAATATTGATTTCTATGTAGATGGATATCTGTGTGGATAGATATCTCTGTAGGCACCCAACTCTTGCAGACAAGCTTCATGAGGTATTTGCTGTCTGAAATGTGAAAGCCGCTTGCAGTAACTTCCCCTTTCCTATTCAGATTTTCCTAAAGATTTTTAGTTGGTTGATAATTTTTTTTAAATTTTCCTGCCCTTGTGCTTAGATTTGCTAACCCCTCTCAGGCCTGGCTAAGCTGGCTTTGGTTGTACTGCCAATGAGCATTAATATACATAAGATTACTCAAAAAGTGTTTTCAGAGAAAGAGGCTCTTGCCATCTGATGGCTGTGACAATTTATAGAGACAATTTCCATGTTTTGCATGGGAGAAAATTCCTTAAAAGAATAGGCAAACACAAGAAACACAAGAAAAGGGCATTGTAGTGACACAATGAGCAGAGCTGGTCCTCGTTGAGTTAAACCAAAACTCTGTTAAGAATGAAGTTTGGCAGCTTCATTTTGGTATCTCTTCAGTTGTTGTTGGCATGCTGGCATTGCTTGCAAAGAGTGAAATTTAAGTGAAAAGCCCTGTTTTGTCCTTTTCTGTTCACAGAAGTCCAGCCTCCATGAAATGATATGAAAAAGAATCCAGCTCTGAGACTTCCTAAGCACAATAAATCTATTTAGCTGTCAGAATACAATGTTCAGAGTCCAGGCCCCAATTTCTGTCTCTGAAATTTCCAGTTACTGAATTAAAGTGACAAGGTCTGTCTGGGGGATGATGCTAATCATCACCTAAGCTCATTATCTAAGGATGGTGATGCAACACACGGTCCCTTTTTGTCCCCTCTATGTGGCCTTCTGAAATTTTGAGATTCTCTTTCTTTCATGTGCTTTGGATTTATTATATAGAAAGTTAGCTTCTTTGGGGAAAAAAGTCATACTTTTCTCCAGGTGTAGAAGGTGTATTTTAGTATGCCTATTTCCAGCGTGAAACCTGTCAGTGGTGAGCTGGGTAGCACCTTGATGGGTCTTGTGTTTTGCCACCCTCACTTTTTACTGTTACTATGATTTCATTTACGTTGCACCCATTGGCCACAAGTCTATGGTCCAGCCTGTGGAACCCAGAGGAATATAGCTCCTAAAAATCTAGTTTTGGGTTCTTCCCAGACTGTCCAGCGGTTCCTATTTGACTTTCTGTCCTCTGTGTTATTTTTGTGTACTTTTCATTTCGGGGTAAGTATTTGCTTCTGCTTTGCAGTGATTTGCAGCAGATACCTGGGTCTGTTCACCGACATTTGAATGAGAGAATCCTTTCTATCTAGAATTATTCCCATTGCTGAGTGCGCTGGAATCTGCTCCCTGGGTACTTTGCTTTGGCCATATAACAGTTAGTCACTGTATTTTACTCTGGCTGCCTCATTTCTGGGAGCTTGCTTCAGACTCCATTGAGTTTATTGCCTACACTGTGTCAAACCACAGTTCATTATTGTCGTCATTTTATTAAAATAGTCTCTAAGTGCACCAGATTCTGAACACTTGACTGCAATATTCCACGGACATCTACTTTATTTTTGTATTGGTCAAAGCCAACAGTAAAGCTGCCATTAACAGCCAAGCTAACGCCTTTGTGAAGTGCTTCCATGCTTTTCCAGTGCCTGGCAGTTACTTGTTGGCCCTTAAATGCTGCATCTTGGCCCTTGGTACACATTGCTTTTGCATACCAGAGGTCAAACACACTTCTACTGCACAGGAAGCAGCATTAAACTAGCTGAAATCCAGTTCTATATTTAGAACTTCATGCATTCTTTATAAGTTATGTGTTATCTCTTCTGATCTGAAAAGGAAAGCGATGCATTTGGCCTTTGTGCCATATATTAAACTCTAGAGTGTTAAATAGAAAGGGGAAATGTGTATGAGTCGATAAGCGATCTTTAATATGTAAAACATACTGCTTATGTTCTTCAGATCTATGGGAGAGATACTGTCTGGTTTGTGTGTAGCACAACAATTCAAAAGTGTGTGTATTTTAATGCCAAGCTCATAGGGATGCAGTACTGAAATGCAGACTCCTGAGAACTTTACAGCAAAGTAGGAAAAAGTCAAAGAGAAACAGCATTTGTGAAGTGGAGGCAAAATACAGAGCATTCTTTTAGCATTTGTGTTCTGTTGATATTTTATTTTTTCATACAGATTGAGTAATAAAACTGTGGAGCATTTGAGACCCTGTCATGCCTTTAAGTTGAGCTTTTCCAGGGAAAGTGGGAAAACATGTGTACAGTAATGTTTATCTCGTGTGTGAATAACTGTTCATGAAGTATAGTCATACTGAAGAATCTCGTTTTAGTGCAAGTGAAGCTCTTTAGATAATCATGTCTGGATATTTTTAATAGCTCTTGCTAATATCTTATCCCCTTCCACTCTAAGTGCCTTTGAAAACCCTCCAAGTGCTCCAGGAAAATGCTTTAGAGCAGAGCTATATGTGTAACAACTTCAGGTATTATCAAGAAAAACTTAGATAAGAAAAGACATTCAAACCTTATACTTTCCAGTCTTCTATGAATAAGATCCAATGGTTTAACTGCAAAAGTTAGATGGAGGACTAAAAATATGCAACCTCTTTACCAAACCCACTATAAAGGAATTCATTCCATTAGGGTTTTGAGACAAAGTACAACAGCTTAATCATTAGGTATGGCTGGTGAGCTGAGTGTGAGGAAACAAAGTCATGGCCTCAATCACACAAACACCATCCAAGTGAATAAACTGGCAAAATCTAGTGTTTGAGGCCCTGGCCTAAGAAAACACAATCACACTTCTAATGTAAACAAGAAAGTGAAATTTCTTTAATAGGTCAGCAATGAGTTTAATCAAAGAACAGAACCTTATAAGCCTAATTTTGCTTCCATATCTTGTAAAAAAAATTACAGTCATAATAATAGATTCCTTTCCCTGAGACTGATTTTACAGCAACTCTCAGTAATTACATACATCTGGTGATAACTTTAAAAACTGCAGTTATAAAAGGAGCTAAACTGAAGGCTTCAGATTCTCTGAGCTATAATCGATCAGGTTTTGGAGCCATATCCATTGAGACACTCTTTAAAGGATAAATGCTTCTGAAAATTTGGAAAGACTCAACAATTAATTTATTTATAACATTGTTATTATTAACATCTTAATTTCCAAAATGGTGGAAAAGCAACATGAAACTTTTTGCTGTGCACCTCTAATGATGTTCAACCCAAGTGCCACCAGTATTGTATAGTAGAAATTTCACATCACAGTGAACTTGGCTGGACTGATATTTGACCATCACAGATGAATATTTACAGAAGTTTTCAAAAGTCCCCTCCCCATATATATTTGTATGAAAAGCTAATTTTAAAAAGTGTAAAGTATACATTTTTCATCATATAGTTCAGAAATCTGTCAAGCACTCTTAGCTGGCTCATCAAACTCTGACCAATAATCCATCTTCCCTGCTCAACTCAAATATTCCTGACATATAGCTGTCATTTTCCAAGCTATCCATCAAAGAAAAGTTTCCTTCCTTTGCCAAAACAGACACCCCCTCTCCCTCCACCCACCCTAAATTTCCAGACAACATTAGGTACTGGATTAGTGTTTGATAAAGAAATGGGGACCTCAGGAGCTGTGTGCTTCCACCATATCATGAGGGTTTTGCAGTGCTTATGTTGATTCCTTGCTATTTATCTTGCCATTGTGCTCTTACCTGAATGCCTCACAATATTTTGGGTACTCAGAACAACTCTGTGAGATAAAGTACAATTCCTCTGTCCCTCCTTTGGCAACTAGATCTGAAATTTGGAAAGGCATTGCATACATTTTATGCTGGGTTAGAGGCAACCAGGGAGAAATGGAAGGAGGAGGGATGTTACCAATTTTAAGTGCTCTGACAGTTCTAATGCAACACTAGGTCTGACCTCATTATATTATGAAGCCACGGGACTTGTAGAATCATAATAGATTCATTAAGGTTGGAAAATACCTCTAAGGTTATCAAGTTTAACTATTAACCTAACACTGCTGGGTCCACTCCCAGCAGTGGATGCTGCTTAATCTATATACCTGGCAGGGAGAGGGAAAGAGTGATCAGAGGCTCCCAAGGGAGCCATCATCAGCTTGCCCAGGCACTCAGTGCTACAGGCTTGAACCATTTCCATCTTTTCTTGGAGAGCTGGGTCCCTGAGGAGACAACAATCTCAGTGTGCTGTTGGACCTCCTCCTCTCTTGGCTCACTGAATTGTGTTGTACATGTATTGTGCTCTCTCAGCTGTAGGAAATGCATGTGGAGTTGTAAGAGCTGGCATCTCATGGCTAATTACTCAGATCCCTCATCCAAGAGAGCTGAAACCCAGGTGATAAACCAGGGGCTCCCAGACGAATGTTTCTATCTCTGCTTCAGTTTCCTGTACAACATAGTTCTTTGCTGCCAATGCTCATGATACTAGAATTCCCCAGCCACACCCTGCATGTTTAGGAAAAGGAGAGGAGGATTGCAGGGAAAGAGTACCTCAGAGCCTAATTTCAGCCCTTGGTACTACTGAGGTGTAGGCAGCTTCACGCCAAGCCACACTGGGGATCTCCAGCAGCAGGATTTTCACCACCACAGCAACTTGACCCTCAAAAGAATCTTCAGCAGCCTTTGGGAAGCATGGAAATCCTGCAGATGATTTTGGGGAAAAAATGATTGTGCATGATCTTTTTAGGAAAAATACCTCTTATGGCTCATGGATGTAGGGTCACACAAAAACATAATACCATAGCAGAGTGCCTGGGAAGCTAGATAGGCCTCTATTTTCTGGGCTTATTTATACTTTTCTCACTTGAGTACAGATGTAACTGGTTATTTTACATAACTAATTACAGGGCCTTTTTGGGTTTTGTATTTCAAAAAAGTATCAGAAATCATTTGAGTAGGGGAACAGAAAGAAAATCTATATGCCTTTGGGTCTGTCCACTGAAATCGATAGGAGGCACTAGATGTTGCATGTAGAGACAGATTAGCAGGGCAGAATATCTCCCTTAAGATGAACACACACATGCATATGGTATATGCAGTACAGAAAATAAACTTTTTATATGTCTCTGTTTTTGTATGTTTGGTGATCTAGCATTCAAAAGATCTGTATAAAAATTCAGTCTTTGTCCTTTACCTGACAAGTAAAAAACCCATTGTCAAGTCAGGACAAAATTCTTTTGCCATACACTCAACCCCTTCATAGGGTCATGGCAGTGGGTAATAGAATATAATTAAAAACACATTCTAAACTTATTGTTAGGATTTTTCTTCTAAAGTACTTTCCTGAAAAGCCAGTCATCTCACTAGCATCAATCCAATTACAGGACCCAGAGGGAAGGAATATTATAAGTAGTAATTTTAGAAATAGCCCCAGGATGCACTTTGTGTGCCTCTGAGCCAGGAAAACCCCAAAGGGCATAAGTCTGGAACACAGTAGCTGGCTCATCCCCAGGCAGAGCTGCAGTCTCACTGAAAGCCTGACAGACACACTGCAATGCATATATCACAAAAGCATCACCAGTAGCACTTAACCATTCAGATCTGGTTCTCAAAAATAACTTGATTTCAGGAGAGAAAAACAGGCAGATATTTTTGGGGATAAATACTAAGTGTAATTGAGGCTCTGGTTCCATATCCCCTTGGAATGATTTCTTCATGATTATTGTTCAATATAATGACCTTAACCCTGTTCCTTCAATGGCCTAAAGAGAAATGTAAGTTTGTAGAATGAGTAGTCATGGTCACAACCAGACTTGCAGAGGCCACAAGATCACAGCTATACATACATTTTTGTAGCTGTGGCTGCTGGAACAGCACTCATTAGTGTGGACTGTAGTGACTTTCATTATGAAAGAGGATATTGTTTAGTGAATGTTTTCATGATGCTACCAGGCAGGACAAAGCATGCTTGTCTGTTTATGCTTATGCTTTCAGCTCTATTTGACAAATCAATACTGGAAGAGTTTTCTTCCTCCATTTTAATTCTTAACTTTCCTTGTTCCAGTGTGAAGTAGGATGGAGAGGAGAGAAAGAGGCACTTAGCATTTGAGTTTTGGAACCAGCTCTTGTAAATCTCAGCAGCCAGTCGGCAGCTGACATCTATCTCCTAATGAGAATGATCCTTTGCTGTGAACAGCCAAGTTCCTTCTTCTGGGCTCTGCTGCTGCCAGCATTCTGCTACAGAGACTCTCGGGGGCAAAAGATATGTTAGAAAATAGTAGCAGAAAGGGAAATTTTATTGGCTGCAAAGCTGTCAACCCAAATCAGATGTTAACTTCCCTCCTTGCTTTCAATAAGCCAAGGATTTGAAAATGTGACTTTTCAAATCAAATACAAACCTATTTTTTCACTCCCTGTGTTAAAACGTGACATTATATTAAAGCTGTCTTGCTTGTAAATTTCTGAAGTGAAAGAAAAAGATTTTATTTTTAATAGACTGGAAATGCAACAAAACAAGAGTCATTTGCACCTGCACTTGAAACTTCCTTCTTCTCACTTCCCTCAACACACTCCATTCAAATCCACAAAGGTGTTTTTAACCTGTAGCACGTGAGCTTTTTGTGTCGTCAAATTGTTTTTTTCCATGGCAGTAATAATTCTGCATGCTGTTAAGCTTTCAACATGAAAAAGTGGGACATATTCTTAATATGCCTTTTTTTTTTGGTTGGTTAGTTGTTTTTTTTTTTTAATTTTAGATTAAAGAATTAAAATCAGAGCTCCACAGGGGGCAAGGGGAGAAGCTGTCTGTATAGATGCATGCCTCTTGCTTCTTCCATGTGTGGAAGCACTGCAGATCTGGAAGCATGCAGCATGACTTCCCAGAATTTCCATGATGCTTGGAGTTCTCCTTGGGCTTCAGCTGTGGGAAGGAGGCAACTTTCCTGGCAAATTCAGCTCACCTCCTTTTTTTTCACAGCAAATTCCAAGCACTGCCGATCCCTCAGAGAGCAGCCTCTGCCATGGGTGCACATCTCTCAGCTGCAGACTGAAGGTCGATAGAGAGTATAATTTATGAACCCTTGTGACCTTTAACCTAATATCTTGGTTGTCTTTATAGGGAGTGTGTGAACCAAAAAGAGTCCACAAATTTTATTTAAGTGCTTGGGTTTGGCAGTCCTGAGCAGACAGGTAGGCAGACATCTGATATTTAAAATACATTATACATAAGAGACAGCCTCAGCTCTGTACACACTGCATAGAGGGAGAAGCTGGCTGGAGGCCCTGTGTTCTCTCTATAAATTGCCAAAGGGAATGAAATTCAGAGTAAATGTTCAGACTTTTTGATTAAATCAATCCATTGCCACTACCCAATTAATCTTGTGTTCTCTTTTATTGTAGCATGTTACACAGCAATAGTGGATATCATAAATGATCTCTATAATCTTCTGGACCTCTAGGTGAAGTAAGGATATCATTATCTTCAAATTTTCCTGCTTTTCTTTTTTTTAACTTCAATCAGGTCTTTAATATCTTCTTAAATGTCTTTTATTTTCTATTTACTGTATGAGAAAATACTGGAACTCATTCTAGAGATGCTTATATATTTGTGAATGATGTAGGTGTGTAGTCAAGGTGAAGCAGGTGCCTTGTTAAAATAAAATTGCTGTACAGGGGACCTACCTGTGACAGAAGAAATAGCAAAGAGTAGAGAGTAAGATTCCTATGTACTTTTACTCTTTTACTTCTGTGCCCTTTTCTCTATTAATCAATTTTCCTGCTGGGGAACAGGCCATTGTTTAATTTAGTGATGCAGTCTACTAGCCTTGTTGTCAGAACCTGTGGACAGCATTATAAATTAAAATTTCTGTTTGGGGAAATGGTGCAACAGGCCATGAGGTTGCTTCAGGCTCTTCAGGCATGGAAGGAAAATTGAGAAACTAAGTCATACTCAATCTTTCCCCCTATCAGAGGAACATAGAAATGTTCTTAAAATTGCCCTCGTAACTTTGTCACACTGGAAAACCAGTAATCAATCCTATATATATTTGGCCTGCAAATAGCATGTGCAGGCACTCAGAGCTGCCCAAGTCAGCACTTCTTTGGAGGTCTCTGGAGTTGCACAGCCTGTCCACTTTCCTCATCCCCAAAGCATCACTGAAAAATACTTGATAAAGTTATAAGCCCATTTAGGTTGGAGGCAGACAGTCATCCTGGCCTAGTGCCCATCACAAAAGTAAATAAGAAGGGCTGCAGAAAATTCTTGGCCATAAAATACACACACAGACACACACACACACACACACACTCACTCACTCTTGGAAGAGACAGATGGACCTTTCAGCCTGTCTTTATCAGTTCAGTAGTTTGCAAGAAAACCAGGCAAGGCTCAGAATCAATAGCTGAACACCCAGCTCTGAGACCTTGTGCAGCACTCGCCCTGTGCACCTCATGTGAAGGGATGTGCTGGGAAAAAAATATCTGCACAGGGATCAGATGTCCACAGCCTGGCCTTTCCTGGAGGCACTTCCTGAATGCCCAGCCAGTCACACTGGTAGACGATTTCCACTGCTAATTCTCAAGAGTTAGGGCTTGTATCAAACCAGGTGTGAATTTTCCTCCTAAGGAGGGATTGGTTTTGCCAGGAGGAGCACTGTGCCACGGCTGCCCAGCTGGGCCACAGCTCCGAGCTGGGCACACTTGGATGTGGCTGTGAGCACAGCTCCTTGAGGAGAAGTTCAGGTCAGCTGCAATGGGACAGCTCGGGCCAGCATCATCCACAGTGACAGTGACAGCCAAATGGGATTGTGGCAGCAGCGTAGACCAACTCATAAACAACATTTACAAAAAACTAAATAAAGTCGCTGGGCCCATAGACGATGTGTAAGACAGCATTTGGCAATTGCTCTTTTTAAGGAGGTATATTTTAATGGTATTTTTATATCATGCAGATATTGCAAACATGAATTGCTCACCAGTGAACACTCATCTTGCAAAGATTCCAGCACTAACTTGATCTTACTTTTTCACATAAAAGGAATACATCACAGAAAAAATAGGACTTTCTCCCACATGGTCAGGTTTTAGCAGAAATTAAAATCTTAAATATCTCCATTTATTGCTCTCTTAACTGGTGAAAGAAAGAAAGCCTGGAAATACGCCAGTTAGCAACTGGTGTGCAGGAGAGTAAATGTCTTTTTTAGTTGGTTTTTAAGACAAATATCTTTAGCTTGGTAACTGTGCTTATGCAGGATTATCTTGAACAGGAGAGAAAAAAAATTCATTATATCTTTATCATATTATAACTTAAAATTTGTGAGTTTTGGGGTCTCAGCCAGACTGGGGCTTTATTGCATAAGGCCCGGTGCAGACAGGGATTTATGAGCAGTCACAGGCTTTGCACTTTTAGTCTGAACATTTTTTTCTGAAAACTATAGCTGCCTCACAGAGATTACTGCCTGAAAATCTCACTTTATTTTTAAAGGAGTATGTTTCTCACCCACAGTGCCTGGAAATGAAAGTTCTAAATGCTCCAGCACCAGAACACACATAAAAAGACTGTAAAATGAAATTGTCTGCTTTCATGGTGTTAAGTCAGTCCTGTGATTGATTGAGAAAGGAGAGGGTGTCAGGAAGGGAAGGTGTTATTCAAGGTTTCTGAATGCTGGAGTTGGGCAGAATGGCAGGTCGTCCTGCTTCTTCCCCATTACAAAATTTAGCAATTTTAAGCATACACCATTTTAATCAGACCATCTGCAGCCAGGATATTGGCCAGTTCTCTGACACCAGCATCTCCGGGCTGCTCTGCCATGGCATAACAGAATACTGGAACCCAGGGATGTTCAGGGAAGTTTCATATGCTAAAAAATTCAATTCACATACACACATAATTGTGTGTTTCCGTTTCTGGTCTTTGTGGCAGCTCTTTCTTTAGTGTCCATCCTAGGTTACTTTAGCTTGTGATGCAGTTTTGAGTTGCCACTCACTCAGAACTCACAACAGATCTGGAAAAAATTACTGCAGTTCGCCATGAATGAGGAACACTAATCCCCGTTTCCATCATAATCAAGACACAAATTAGCTTTCATTCACTCATAGTCACCCTCATTTCAGCAGCTTGGTCTTTTGAGTGGACCAGCCTGATACCAATGAATCACACAGTTCCTGATGCTTGTTCTCTGCATAATTGCTACCACAGCATTTCTCAGGCATGACGAGACACTATTCCTTTCCTGCTTTGAAGATGAGCCATATTGCTGTTTGCTGGACCTCTTCCTTCAGTGTTCAGGCCCCACAGTTCAGAGAAAAACAGCTTACATATGTTTTGCTTTCTGACAGACTCCTTTGGCCACTGCTCAGAAACCTCTGAGTTATAGCCAGGCAGCAAGCCAGGATGGCTTTCGGGTCAGCTGGTATGGACTCTCCATGACTAAGTCAGAGCTGGAGGAGGCTCTGGAGGTTGAAAAGTTATTTTTCACATAAATCCCCTTGTGAGGCTTATCTTGGAGTTAAACTTTGCTATCTGAGCAACAAGGTTAATCCACTAAATTGGGCTTGAAAAGACAAGATTTAGGCAAATGAAAGGACATAGAAAGCTACAGTTAACAAATGAAATGAAGAAGAGAGAAAACACATGATATGTTCTTTTTCTACAGGTAGTATTTTTTGAAAGGAGAGAAATTTTTGAATGTTTTAAAGATTTTGCTTAGTTTCTCTTTCAAAGAAAACAGAATCATGGTTTATATCTCTAACAAGATCACTCTTGGAACCTTTCAGAATTCAGACACCTTCTCTTGTGTTTTTGCTGCTCCTTGTTTGTTGTGTGGGTGGGTTGTTTGTTTGGATTTTTTCTCCCTCTTTGTCTTTGTACTGTATTTATTTGATTTTTCACTCATCTTCCTATATTTCCTTCTGGGCTGGAAAGCTAGTACTGCCTGTTGACATCATCAGCCACTTTCTCCAATGTTGACCCCAGGGTTCTTTTAGGGTTCTTCATGGGAGCGGTTTACTGCAAAGAGCATGAGGCAATTGTGGAGGTGGGAACTCTTCTGTTTGCATGTCAGAATGAAAACTGGGAACACCCAACACCTGTACAGACAAAGATGGACTGGAAAATATTCTATTCATGTCCATTTGTCCTGAGTTTCTGTTTGTTCTTCACCAGTACCTCAGCCATGTTTTTCCTTATTGTCTTTTTGGATCAGCAAAGTAAATATTGATCAGTGGACTTGATTTTTCACTCTGTCTCCTTATGCTGGTAGAACCAGAGTTGCAGTGGCCAAGAGGAGTATTCTATCACCTAATTCATGTGGTTTGGTTTAATGAACTTTAGGAATGGCATACTAGATCCTGCCCTGTGTCATGTCATTGATGTTGGATCAGTTTAATGAAAGCACATGAGAAGGGCACAACAGAGCATTCCTTCCTCTGGTATTCACCTCTTTCTGCTGCCATTGAGCAGTTTAGGAACCTCCTGCACTGGAGACTGTGCTCAGTTTAATAGCCACTGCTGAAAGGAAGCTAGATCAGTGCTGGGATCTAAGCAGAATCCCCCTGGGTTTCAACACACTTAGGTGCATGCTTAGCTCACACCACGGGTGGAACCTGCTCTGCTTGTTTGTGAAATGGCCTAGGGATCTCCCTCTCTCAAATCCATCACCTGGTGTCAAAGTGGGATTACATCCCCTCTGCCACAGCACACCAGGACAGCTGGTGAGTCATTCCTGTTTGCTCTCACATGGCCACAGGCTGCTCCAGCAGCCTTTCCCCTTTCGTGGGGCAGGGAGTGGCTGTTTGCTCTCCTAGCAGCACGGCCCGGTAGAAAGGGGAGCTGCATGTAAGGAAAGGCATTTATTGTAGCTTGTGTTTGCACTGAAAATTTTGAAAGCAATGCAAACAGGGACATCAAATATGAGCCATATCTCAAATATAGTCTCAAGTCTGACAAGTGTGAGAGAGAGATGACCTCTACCTTGCTAGATGTTAACGTTGCTAATAGGACTAACAAAACATCTGCAGTTGTGCAGAGACATCATGATGGATGGTAAATTTTCCACTCACAAAGTTCTTTTTTCTTTTTTTCAGTTTGAAACGGTGTGTCATTTAATCCCTGATTATATCCAGTGTTTGTCCACAGCATGCCAAACTATACATCATGGATGCTTTTTCTTTTTCCTAAAGAAACTATAAAAGATATATGAGAAGCAAGCAAGAACATAAATAATCCAAAATTTAGAAGACAAAGCCCTTCACTTTGAACACATGACTGGTAAATGTTAGAAATAGGCTATATAACTACATACCCTGTAACTGCCACAGAAGCAGAACAACAGAAAAGCCGAATCATTGTGAAGTTAGAGCGGGACAGGACAAATAATCAAGAAATGTCATCAGGAAAATTAATCTCTATAAAACTCCAGATGAAAACTCTCTGTAAAACTAAGAATCAAAGAAAATATCAGGAGAGAAATAATCTGTAAAAGATAGAAGAAATGAAAAATGGAATAATCTCAAAAGGATGGTGGTCTGCGTTTACATGATTTGTACTTGTTTGCTTCAGTGACTATAACATTGGTCACAAGGCTCTTCAGTCATGTAGTGAAGCAGATGCTTTCAAAGCACACAGAAAATATACACGAAGACCTGCTGTTGTGATTGTCCTAAATAAGTGAAAGACTTGAGAAAGCAGGCTTTGGCTAAGTTTGCTCTGTCTCTCACATGCTCTGCCAAGCAGAGCCTCTGGTTCCTTGTGTCAGGACCCTTGAAGGATGCTGCTCATTTTCTTAGCAGGATTAAGGCGCTGTGCATTGCCTGGCATTATTTTCTTCAGAGGACCATGATCCTACAAGCTGTACATCTCATGATTTTAAAGGAGGAGCATCTGAAATGAGTAACTACTTGGGAATGGGTCTCAGACCTCCTCACTCACAAGACAATCTATGTCAGCAAAGTAATAAAGTTTAAAAAAAGAGTGAGCTAAATAGCAAGGGGGCTAAAAGCAATACAGAGAATCTGTTCAATTGAAGATAAAGAGATCAAAGAGAAAGGTACTTTTTGAACTAGAGAGACTTTTGAAAATTACATAGATATTCAAATCTTCTGATATTTCCTTAATTCTTCTTGTAGAACTGATCTGCTTTCAGACAACTGAAAAGCTGCAAACATCCTTGCTGGTTTTGGTAAAAATCTTTATTTTGCAACTTCTGTGTTTAGGTGACCAGACATAGAGATGCACAAAGAACAGCATTCTTTGAAAACTTCGCAGTTTTACTTAAGATAAGCAGATACAGCTGTGTTCAAATTCTCAGTATAATTTGTACTTTACTTTCTACAGGAAATTCCTTGAAAATTTTGAACACTGAAGTTATCTAACTGCAAAGGGAAACTCTCCTTGGCTACTGGCAGAATTTTAGGAGTCTGTGCTGCATGTTTCCAAACCTTAACCAAAACTCCACTCATATTCAAATCGTGGTCAGTGAGCAAAGGCAGATCTTTAAAGCAGAGAAATGAAGGTTTTTCATCCTAGTGCCTCAGTCCTGGAAGGATGCTTCGTCAGCTGTTCCTGAGTTACAGGAAATGCCTTGGCAATTCAGACGTGTCTGTCACAGACTATGGAGAAATTCTGACATGTGCAGGCTGCCACTTAAATGTAGAAGAGAGCTGCATCACTGCTGACATCACATGGGAAAACAGGGTGAATCTGAAAGCCACTATTCTCTTTTGGGACATTCTAGGAGCACTCCCCCATGTCTCAAAAAGAAGAGATATGCACTGCAGCCATTGGGGCTGCTCACAACCTACAAGCAATGCACCTCCTCCAGGCACATGCAGGACTGCAGCAAATGCAGCAGATGTGCCTGCGCTTGTTTGTTGTTACAGCCAAGTGCTGTGGGGTCAGAGAAGGAGTTGGCAAACTGCAGAGACATTAAAATCTGTTTTGGGTCTTGTGTTTCTTCATGTTTTACTTGGGCATGCTCAGAGAGTTCTCCCCTCTTTCTGTAGCAAGGGCCTCGATTTATATCAACATGAAAAGGCAATCAGCCTTGCCCCAGTTGGATTGCACACTATGGAAAATGTGTTTAATTATGAAAAATTAAAGACAAGGAGGATGTGTTTAGACTAAGAATGTAGACATTTTCTTGGCTAGAAGCAAAGCTGAACAAAATGGGTAAGAATTCCAGATCAGTTGTGAAGGATTTATTTACATTTTTTAAAAAGCTACACATGTTTTCACTTAAAGCTCTTGGGAGGGTCATTTCAAAGACTAGGACTCCTGGCTGTTTGCCTTCATCTCTTCCTCCATTCCCCCTGCTTGCAACTTGAACATTAATGCATAGACCGTGTAAAAGAAAATGCATGTCAGGTGTGACATATCAAGTGACACAAAAGTTCAGTCCCAAGAAACAAATTTTAAATTGATCCAGTACTGTGAGGCCTTTTAGTAACCCTTTTTAGTGTCTTTTGCAAAGTTCAGGCCACAAGCATTTGCCAGAGAGTTTCTAGTCTTGCTGCCAACGAGTATTAAAATGTATAACCATAAGATGCATTCTTTCTAAGCACTCCAGAATCAAAAACTGAAATATTCTAATGTTTTTTTTCACAATAATTTTTCTGTATGTGTTTTGATTTTTTTTTTTTGATATTTTGTTTGGTATTTTGTCTTTTGCTTCTGCTTTCTTTGCTATATCTTCAACATGGGTTGCACTTAATCTCCTCTGTAAAGCCTCAATAATCCTTACCCTACCTTCCTGGAACACCAAAACCCAGCAGTATAGTTGATCTGCAGGGCCATTAGAGCTATTCATCACAAATGACTCAGCACAGTTTAAACAAGAAGAGAGAACAGATACACATGCCATCCTCAGTCAGATTAAATGCTGCCTGCCCTAACGTTCTGTCTCAGCAATGTAGGCCCCATGACCAATTTTCATGATAACACAGGGAAAATAAGTCAGTAGAGGGGAAAACTACAGGAAGGGAAGGGCGTGCTCTGGAATTCTTCAGGCAAATCTTCCTCCTTTAGGAGGGATGATGCTTGTGTCACAGAGCTCTCACTCAGGCTGCAGCTTACCTGTGGAGCAGAGCAAGGGATTACCTTCCCTATAGTCTTCCTTCCCTAAAGATCTGTTGTTACTACAGAAAACAACAGATCTTAGCCTCTGTTAAGGTCAGAGCTCTTATCCATAGCTGGGAATCTGGACTGCAAGGCAAGGCAGCTGGAAGCTGATGATTGTCTGAGAGCTCTGTGACAGCCAGTGGAAGAATGACCAGGAGGAAGGGGAAGGAGGCACTTTCACATGTGTGATTTTGACAGTGTGAACTTCAGAAAAAAAGGGCAAAACATTCAAAAAGGGCTTTAAACTCCTTTTTGAGTGTTTTGAAATGTCTGTGCTAAGATAATGCTGTATGTCAAAAATAAATTCCAACTTTCCTGAGCACCCCTTGCTGCTTGGCACCCCTTGCACCCCTTGTGATGTGTGCAGACTCAAGATGGCCGAAGAGAATTTCACTTGAATTTCAAATACAACAGCAGGATTCTCAAAGACATGGTAAACCCAGACATTTTGAGCTTGTAATCTTTATGAGATCTCAGAAGATTTGGGGCATCTTTTTAAGCAGCAGACCTTCACCTCTGTACTCATGCACCTGTAGCAGGGGCTACAGGGAACAGCAGTAAGCAGAACTAGGACAGTGGTTTTGCTGATGATCATAGTAGATAGAGATATCCTTGATAACTAAATTCTACACTTCAAGCCCCATGGAGTCAGGTAGCTCAGCCACCCTCAGCTCAAGAATGACTTTTACCAGCAGTGGATTTAGTACTGCTACTGTACCACGTAGTGCCATTGGAATTTCACCTTTAGGAACACTGAGAGGGACACAGCTTCAATTGCTAAGGAGAAATAATGGCAGTATGAAGGACCATCACAGCAGTGGTTTTGTCAGTCCCCCAGATAATCCCAGCCTGTGAACTTACTGCTGCACCTTCAGGAATGTGTGGCTGAGACAGAAAGCAGGCAGTGAATTCCAAAACAGGCAGGTAATCACTTGGCAGGAACTTCTTTGGCTTAAGTTTTGAGCCAGAAAATGGACATTTTCGTGATAGTGGCATACAGACAGAAGATTTCTTGAGGGAAATAAAACTTGTTCTCAATCTCTTCACAGGTGACAACCCCATCTGCTTTTTGCTTTGTACAACACATGCTTGTATCAATTATATCTTCAGAAACTAAAAATTTAACATAAAAATGGTTTCCTAGGTAGGAGTGGAGAAAAAAGCAATAACTCCACCATTAAATAATGAATAAACTGATTATGAACTGCACCACAGCAAACATTAATGCTCATTATTTGATGGCACATCAAAAATGGAAATATAAAGAACATTTTTAATTTTGAGAACTGAAGAAAAGAAGCAGGAATGATTCCACTGGAAAAATGTAGTATTATTGTTTTCATCCTTGCTTGCTTTGTACTCGACAGGAATCCATTAACATCAAGTAAAGCCTATTTCTAATCCCCTTGCTAAGCCCCAACCCTCGACCCAGGAGAATTTGTATTGAAGCAGAAACGTGTCAATCATTTTGGCCAATTAAGCATAATAATAAACATGAAGCAAGGAAAGAAATGTGGGCGGCATCGCCAGGATAAGGAGAGCAGTGTCTACACATTTTGAAAGCTTGTCTCGATTATGAGGTTAGCTCAATGAAAAATCATCTACAGTTTGTCTCCTAGGTCCAGGGGATATTCCTGATCTATAGCTTATTCATTTCCTGTGCTGATGACACATGCATTCAGTATGTGGCAAATGGTAACATTTCACACATATTTCCCTGAGTTTTTGTTTCCTTAGTACTCCCCGTGCTTCTGTAGTATGCTTCAGGCTAACAGCAATTCAAATGATCACTGGGTTTACCTGGGAGCTTGTGAAATAAATCAAGTGCTATTTGCATGCAGCAAGCTTACTAGATATGCTGGTAACAAGGTCTTGGTGATGCTCTCAGCTGACAAGGAGAAAGAAATTTCTGTTTGATTTTTAGCTATTCTCTAAGCTTATCTTGTAAATGGTAGCACATTTTTGTTTGACATCTAAAAGAACAATGTCACTGATTTGCAGAGGGCTTCAAAAGTTGTGCTGAATTTTTATTGTTTTTATTGATGACCAACTTTTCCTGCTTCTGCCTGCTCAGTGACCCTTCCACAATAATTGAGTGGACCTGCAGCAGGGATTTATACCCAGCTCTACAGGTAAAGCAAATGACAGGAAACAGAAGCTGTGCAAATTGCCTCTGAAGGCGATGTACATAACCCCCTAAAATGTCCAGGCTTATGTTGTCATGCAATTAGGAAAGGAAAGGTGAATTCTGAATACGTTTAGTAGCCATAAAATGTAAAGGCATCCAGGCACTAGCTGAAAACCTAGGCTCTCTCTCTAGCAGTAGCCCAGCTCTGAGATGATCAGAATTCTGGGTGGAAAAGCCCACGTGCAGTGTGTGTACACATCCGTGGTGTCTCTCGGGGGTCAGAAAGAAAGCAGGAGAAGACTGGGAAGTCTGGCTTGATGCCAGCTCACATTTTCATTTTGAACAAATGTGTGTAAAGAGTTTAGACAGAGTCCCTGAAGACACTGTTTATCTGCTCAGCTTCAGAGAAAGCCGTCACAGGAGAGCTGTGATGAAATCTGGTGCAATCATTCCTTTCAAAGACAAAAGAAGCCAAAACTCAAAAAAACCTGAAAAAAAAACTCCCCCCCAACAAAATCCCAAAATCCATATATATGTGTGTGTGTTTGTGTGTATAATGTATAATGTATAATGTATAATGTATATGTATATGTATATGTATATGTATATGTATATGTATATGTATAAAAAACTTCCTTCTTCCTGCTGGAAAAGCCGAGGTAGGTGAGTATAGGCTTTTTATTGTGGACAAAGGATAGGTGAATATGTTTTTTTTTTTATTGTGGCATAATAAAGCATTTATAATTTCCATTTAGGGGGACTCTGATCTCACCTTTGCTTTCTAACCATGATTGGTAGGTAGAGGAGCCATTTAATTTGAGAAGTTGATCTGTACTCCTCCAGCCACAGGTCTTGACATGTGTTTATGCAGGCTGGTGGTAGATTAGCTCCCATCCATGAATTATGGTTTTATTTTCGTTTTTGTCATTCCCTTTGGTTGAAACAGTGTCTGTAAACACCATACAACCCAAACACTGAGATGGTGGAAAACAGGTTAGGAAAACTATATTCAGGCAAATCCCTGCCACTCTCTCCCTGTCTTCCTAGAAAAATAGCCCATTTCTGGTTATTCATCCTATAGTCACCAATGTTTAAGCTAGTGGCTGGCAGGTACTAAATAATCAGAGGAACAAGAAAGACTTTTGGGGATACCAAGTCCCTCCTGCAGGCTGAAAAGTAATATTGTGCTTGTGATGGTCACAAGCATGTCTGGGGTTTTTCAAGCTCTGCAAGAGGTGATTTTCATAGTCCACACAATACCCAAATGAAGCTCAGAAAGGATTTATTTATTTATTTTTAACCTTCCTAGCTGTACCACCAGTGATGTTGACATTATGCCATTAACTTACTCTTTTGCCTTCCAAAGATGTGCCCTGAACATGTATGGACTAAAAAAGCAAGAGAAAATGGCTCTGAAATTAGATAATGCAAGCTTTGGGAAAAAGGTGTAGAGGATAAATAACTGAGGATATATTCTTGTCATTATCTCTCATAATTTAAACGAGATAAAAATGCCTGTTAGCGACGTTTTACTTCATACACTGGGTGCCATCGACTATCACCCAGTACCATTATCTGAGTACCCAAGATACTGTCACCCAGTACCCATATCCTCTCAAGGGGATGGATTTATGAAAGCATGGTAAAATGGTTCTTATCTGAGAGCAGGATAGCAGCTATGCTCCTACTGATACACAGCATTATTCTGGAGGTTGTACTTATTAGCTTGACAAATTCAAGTTTTTCAGTCTTAGCTGCCTGATACTTTGCCTACAGCACCACATCCACCCATTTTCCTATTTTCCTTTTGTTGCAGAGTAGAGCAGAGGGGATGCAGAGAAACTGAAGCTGGGGGTGTCTAGTTCTGGTGTTCACAGCTCAACATTTAGTGCAGCTCTCGATGACTCTGGACCACCCAAATTCCCCTGAACACAACACATACACCCATAAAAACAGATTAGATTTCCTTAAAGGGTAATCCTTTTTTGACCAGAACATCATGAACTGGCACTTGTTAACATAAGCTCTCCTAGCTTCCCAGACCAAGACCAGCAATCAGGCCCATTTCCCACTGCACAGGGCCCATCCTTTTCCCCTCCTCTGATACTCTCACCTCCCTCCTGTACAGTAAAATTGAGATGTCCCAGTCCTCAGAATATGCCCTTGTTTTCAGTCATGCACAGCCTCTCTCTGTGACTCCATCATGAACTGGAAGTGCACCCACTTGGTAATCCAGTGTAACCTTTCAGCATTCCTGAGCTCAAGGAAAGGCAGCTGCCTTCTTCCACCTCATTACAGGAGCCTCAAGTACAAGCAATAATTATCCTCTGGAAATGCCCACATTTTTTCCTTGATAAGCATGGGCTATGTGCAATGTTGCTGGATACCTGAAACTCGAGGAAGTAGACTGCATCCTTTGATATAATGATTTAAAGATTAAATGTAAGGGCACTGACTATTGTTAGTCTGTAAAAATGTCCAAGAATCCTTCAGTTTGTTCTTAAAATACATTTTTATATCTGAAAGCTCAATGTTATTTTGCTCTTTTATAACCAATTATGCATAAATCAATGTCATTGGTGCCTTAGCACATAACTTTTCCCTAGTAAATTAACATAGATTTCTTTTAATAATTGAAAAATATTTAATTTAATGAATACTTTATTTGCAGTGATAACTTCCTTTATATATTCTCTAATTCATCCAATAACCTCTTTTGTTATGGGGCATTTTTTTTAAAAATAAGATTCATATGAATTTTGCTTTGTGCCCCATCTGCCTCTGGAAGCAATCCACAGACAGATATTTATATTTGGAAACTAGCTTGAGCTGTCTAGTGAATGTTTCATGGCACCCACAAGACAATGGCTTCTGAAAGTCATTGGTGTTGGTAGACACTGAGTGCATGATTTTTCTTGGTGAGAGAAGATGAGTAAATGGCTATTGAGAAAGCTCAGAGAAACTTAAAAACAAAACTTGGAAGAAAAATACTTAGCTTCTAGAAGGATCAATCTGGGACAGTATTAATGGATATATTATCTTTGCAGAATCTTTTTAGTAATATATTCCAGCTGGGGGTTCTCTAATATTTTTGAAGTAATTTTTTTCTAATAATGTCATACTTCAGAGGAATGGACAAATGCTACAGCTGAGGGTGTGTCTTTCAAAAAATACTTGCAGATGCAAGTATTTTATGCTGAGAATGCATGAAAACCATGGCTAGATGTCAACCAGTTAAAGTCACAACTCTTTCCTAAACATCTAGAAATTAATTACAATCTAAATAGACCTTCTTCAGACATGATACTGATAAAGTTCTTCTGGCAACATTCAAATGAATTAATACAGAGCAAGAAACTCATTGAGCTTCTTCCAGTTGATGGCCATGTTCCACCAGAATCACTTTTACACACAATAGTCACATTAAATTTGACTGATGTTTTTCTTACAGCGACAAAAAATAAATATTTTAAAATAGGCATTTGTTAGCCCTTGTGGCCATGCAGATAGGAGTGTACAAAATACTGGATGGCTCTACAAAGGTCAGAAGCTCCCTTTTTTTTTTTGTTTTATCTTGTAATAGAAGGACTAGGAGGAAATAAAAAAGGTAATAACTGTCAGACTGTCAGACTGATAGAAGGGAAAATGCCTATATTTGCTGATCTCAGCAAAACTAAGGGGGAAAAAAGCTACTGAAAGGATTTATTCATATCTAAAAATAATAGAAATATCCATTTATAATAAAATATATTTATTACAGAAAAAAATAATGCCATATTACTTATGGGATGATTATCCAAAGAAAATCCTTGCTCCTGCATTAGGCCCTTAGCAACTTCCAGCTTTCCTGAGTTACAGACAAACTTCCCTCAAAGCCAAGAGATTGTGTATTTACTTGTAAGTGTTGTAACCTCCAGTGAACACTCTGATGCTGGTTGCTATTGAGCACTCCAAAAGAACACTCATTGCTTTGGAAAAATATGAAAATATTTGGAGTGGACTCTTTGCCATGCTCACTGTATAGACCTTTATGTCTGAGTCAGATCTGTAAGCATCCTTGACAAAATGTTCACTGGAAAAAAGAAGAAGTGCCTGATTGCTGCATGCTTATTGAACACAGTCACACACAACCAGGCTCTCATTCTGGATTCTGCAGTAGATGGGATATTGGTAGATGTTAATGGTGGTTGTTAATAAGCCAACATGCAAGAAACATTTTCTTCTGCTCGTTGGATCCAGACTCACAATTGCCACTACAGTCAGAAATGGTGGGAAAGGGCCTCGATGGGCTAACAGGATTTTCAGCTCCATAACGTTTTAGTTTTTTACAGCTGGTGAAGACAGCCTGAAAGAAAAATCTGTAGGAGGCTTATCATGTCACTGACTGTGTTGTGTCTCTTTCTTCCAAAAATTGGAAAACTTCACTTTGCAGCATCTTTCACTAGAAGTAACTTAATGCCAGAGTTTGAACAACATGGAAACATTTTACTGGGATCCTTATTCATATTCTTATCTATGACTCTGGCTGGCAGTTCCTAGCTACATGGATACTTGCATTTTTCATGTATTACTCAGACTTCATACCTTATGAATATGAACAAGAAATTGGCAAAACCTCACATCTTCTAAGACAAAATTCAAGTGTTCCCTTAAAGGAAAAAAACCCCTGCATTCCAACTTTTAAGTCTAAAATTTCTTTGTGTACTTCCAACGAACTATTTATTTTACTGTCATATGGATAACAAGTGAAGCAGAAAAGATCCCCCAGCTAGGAAATATTGACAAAATTTTGAAGGTATTAAAGTATGCTGAAACACACATTATTGTGGTAAGACTGAAAAACTAGTCTATGCCTTCAATCCCAGAGCAGTACAGACTTGTACAGGCTCATACTACACACAAGGATATGTAGTATTAATGGCACAATGAATGCTTTGTGTTCAGAAACTGGGAAAAGCAGCACCCATGTTGTTAATCATACCCAGTCCCCTCCAGCACCTGTGGGCTCTGTGATGTCCAAACTAGGGAGGTTGTATGTGTACAGAGAGAATTCCACACCACGGAACAGGGTCTGAGATGTGCAGAAGATTGAGCAGGAAGCCTTTTAAGAAAGACAACAGGAAAAGGGAAAGCTAAGGTGCAACTTCAATCTTGGTGCTTCCCAAGATTTATGTGAGGTTTCATTCATGATTTACAGCTCTTAGCTCTCAGTTGTGAAGATCATAATTTTTCTCTCTTGTATTCAGGGAGGGTAGACAGCATGGCCTGTAGTGAAGAACTTATCACGCTGGGAGTTTAAAGAGCAGTTCCCACATTACAGGCTGGCAGGAGGGTTAAACAGAAGAGCATCTCACACATATATCTACCAGGGCACAGCTGTAGGGTAGGTGACAAACTCTGCAACACTGTCAAAAGAGGTGTACTTGTACCTGTGGCCAGAAGAGAAATGCCAGTGCCACATTAATGTCAGGTAATTCTGGGGCTTTGTTGTAGAGAAAGCCCCCAGTCTCTCAGCTGATGCCACCCTTCACACAGGTGGTTCTGGCAGAAAGCCCTCTGACATGCAAGAAGCTTTTAAAACTGTCAACTAAGAGAAATACCCTACTGCCTTACTGAAAATTCAAGGGTCTGGCTGCTGCTAGTGGTTATTCAGAGGTTAGGTAACAGAGAGAGCCTCAAGGGCAAAGGTGGGGAATAGGTCCCTTGGAAACAGAGACTGACAGTGCTCACTCAGCATGGACTCTGCTCCACAGTGTGATGACCCCCCTGCACAGACCCAGGCAGGAATGCAATCACAGCTGCGCACTCTCCATTTCTGGGCTTCTCAGGTAGGCTAGGCAAAAAATACAAATCAAGCTGTAGGCAGAAGATGTCTATTAAAATCTTCCACATGGAAGAATCATAATTGCCTTTTACACACATGAGCAGGGGCTTGGAGAAGCGGCGCTTTCTCCCAAGGCTTTCAGTTTAACAAAGGATGTGTCTGGAGGATAGTGAGTAGATGATAAAAACTGAGAAAGGAGAAGCATGCACTCCTTGTTGGGAAGTTATCAAACCTGTAGAGCCTAGGGGCTCTCTTCAGATTCATGAGCAGCTCCTGCTGAAGACAAGGGAATTGGTGTGCCAGTGTCTGTGAACAGAAGTTGATCCTGGCCCCAGGTACTTTCGAAAGAAGTGTTTTCTCTCCTCTCTCTAAAGAGAAGGTACTTCATTCCTCTTTCAAAAGCAAAAAGTAAACATCATCTAACATGTTATTACAGAGAGCCTTGGTGCGGTCCCCCCACCCTCTAGCTTTCCTCTCCCTATGTCCTGGTTATTTAAAGAGAAAGTTAGATGTAGTACACAGCTTTAAAGTAACCTTATATGGCATTTTTGCAGCAACAGTAAAAAGTGATCACTTTCTCTGTCAGACAGCCAGGCAACACTTCTGCAATACTTTTTGTGCTGACTTCCAATCCTACAAACATTTGGTCAAAAAGCATGTTTCTGTTACAGTCCTCTTCTCAGCTATGATACCTGCAGCTAACAACATTATTTTTGAGTGAAAAGTAGACAAAAGCCATCCCTGATTAAGAAAGGAGCAATGAGAAAATCCCAGGGAAGGAATTCAAGCCAATTTGTGCAGCATATCAAGGCTAATTCAGGTCCTGCAGATTCAAAGTAGGCAGTGTGTGCTCTACATGCTTAGTACAGAAACAAAGTGAATGGGAATAAACTGGCTAGGCCCAAAATGCTCACAAAGGTTCCACTGACACCTTCATGTACTCAGGCATGGAAATGGGGCTTCCTCTATTGCCTTGGCTCTGGCATGATGCCACAATGGGAGAAGGAGGGCAGTGGCACCGCTGCATGGTAGGAAAGGAACCGAGCATAAAACAAAGCAATTACAGAGGATGCCAGTCCATTGAGGGACATTACATAAGGGCAAAAGTAGTTTTTTTAACTCAGATGCTTCTCACCTTCATGAAAAGAACATTTTAGTCATAAAACCCTCCTGCGAAGCAGTTGCAGGTGTTCCCCCTTTTGCATGCACCAAAGAAATGAGAGATAGAACTATACCCCAGACCTTGGAGTGCAGCCCTAAACAGGCAGCTTTTATTCATGGACTTCATTTTTGTCCTAAAGAAAGGTTACACGTCAATTACTGTACACAGTGCACTTCATTGAGAGATTGCTGAGCACTATCAATGAGGCTGTAATAGAAGTCTGCACTGCAACAGGAAAATCCAGCAGTTTGACTTAGCTGATGGATGCGTCATCCGTTCCCAATATCCTGACTGCTATTAGAAATGAAAATGTCTCTTCCTTTAACTGCTTTGGACATCTCATCCATTCTTCTGGGTGAATGTACCATTAAATGTCAGTCTGTGGACGTATCATTTTGGGGAGGGTGAGTAATAAGCTAAATTGTTCCTATCTGAGTGAGACACATAAATCTGAACACAGGCACATCAATAAATGGCTCAGCAGTCATAAGGACCAAGCAGCTGTAATGCCTCTTGACATTGCAGGGTGCAGTTCTTCCAAAATCTCTGAGGGGCTTAACTGTTCAGGGATGGTGTACACCTTGGTATGGATTGTTGGCAGAAGGATTGAAAGTGGCTCGGATTTTCTGAACTAAATGTTGGTAAAGGGAGGTTGCTTTACGTGTTTCACAATAGGCCCTCCTGGACTCTCATACCTTCAAATCCCTGCAAACTGCAGACAGTGTGGGGAGTTCTGGCAGGGGGTCCTGTCAGAACAGGAAGAAAAAATAAATTAAGGGCACAAAGACTTCTTGTCTGACTGCTCTGCACAAGGTGTCTGGAGTGGGAAGAGCTACAATATTTTTCCTCTTAAACAAATGATGCAAATGTGAGGAGGGTACATTTGGATTCCTGGGGCATTTTTAATGATATCAGAAGAAATTGTTTAACCTCAAGAGGTTAACATTTAATAACTAGGTTAGAACCTGCTGTTATCAGACTTGTCAGTCTTCTACCACCAAAGAAATATTAAACATCTGTGGAGGCCACCAGCTGGGGGCCAAAAAAGTCATGCCTCAAACACTGGGTAAAAAAAATGTATAAGGAAAACATTTTCAGAAGTATCCTGGGATCATTTAAAACTGAGGGGTTTATAAATGAAGGTTGATACATAAAAATGAATGTCTAGTGGGATTAAAAATATCTATTAGAAGTTTTGTAGGTGATGTGAGGTATGGGTTTAAAAAACTCTTTTTCAGTCTAGTGTGAAGTTATTTACACATCTTGAAGATTTTTGGCCTTAAGCAGCTGACTCTTTTTTCTCATCTAAATTCACTCAAGTCCCTGGGCATCTAAGGAAGGCTTAGTCTTCTATATAACTAAGATGCCTTAAAAATTTGCCTCTGACATGGTTTGAAAGCAAATGGAAATTCGCTATACACTGACATTAAACTAATGGAAAGGAAAGCAGCAACATGCAGGAAAATGGTGTGGTAAGAGTGTTTGCAGGAGTCTCCAGTGTATGTACAGAACAGTCACTGGTAAATTAAGGGTTAAAGCAGAAACTGGTGTATAAAAATCACAGAGCTGGATGAAGAAGCACTTGAAAACTAGACACAAAAATAAAGCTTGCACCACTGCTCAGGCCAAATTAAAGCAGACCCACAGAGCATCTGGTCTGGAGATGGTGTGCTAGCAGCTGAGTGGCAGCATGTCTCACAGCCTGACAGGCAGGCAGGAGCAGATTTGTCTCGGGCTGCTTTGGAGCCTCTCCTGCTCAGCCTGGCTGGCTGGGGGATCCCTGCTCTGCTTGCAGCCTGCAGTGGGGCAGTGCTGCATGCCTGTGATCTCAGACCAGGCTGCCCACGAGCAGGAGGCAGGAGAGGCTGCGACAAAGGCTGCAGGGCAGTGAGGGTGCACTTGATGGCATCAGAGAAGGAGGTGGGTAACACAGGAAGCACAGGGGATATTGCAGGTGTCTAAAGGGGCAGAAAAGTGAGCTCCAAAGCTGGTGTGCAAAACCTCATCTGCCACCGAGCTGGGCAGCCATGAAGTAAACCACTACATTATGGTCGATTGCTTACCCACCTCTAGGCCAAAAGAGGATGATGTGTCCACCCTTCACACAGTGCTCAGGCCAAGCTGCACCACGTCCCAAGAGAGGGCAGCAGCTGTTTGGGCAAAATGAGCACGGATCACTGAGCACTCAGACGGCAGCCAGCAGCCTGGCAAGGCTTACGGGGTGGTGAACTGCTCATGGCAAGGCTAACGGGGTGGTGAACTGCTCATGGCAAGGCTAACGGGGTGGTGAACGGCTCCGTGGGTTTGCCAGGAGGGATTGGATCCCCCATAACCATGGGGTCACAGTCGGCCATGCAGGCCCGACCCTCAGGGTAGCAGCGACTTCACCACTGACACCCCAGGCCAGGCACCCAGCTCTGCTCTCCTCAAGCCCATGGAGCTGAGACAGCCAGCCACCCTTTCTCAAACTCACCCCAGGTCAACAGGAAGCAAATTGCCACCATTTGTTTGTTTTCCCTTTTTTCAACTACCAAGATTGCTGAAAAGACTTCAATTTTGAAATGTCACAAATGTGTAAGAAAGAAAAATGCATTTATTTATTGTTTTTCTCTGTTTCAGAGATCTGGCTGTCCTGAATGTCAGTTCCAAAATTCTCAGTGGCTTATGAGAAATGGAGCTTGCTCTTCTCTGAGTGCCTCATGATGCTGAAAGAGGACAAACTTACTTTAAACCACTGAAAAAAGGGAATATAAACAGCAACATAAGTACAGACTGCATTAAGTAACTTGTGAAACTACTTTATCTAGTGCCCCATCTTTATGCTGAATTTCTTCCATTGGTCTTGCATAATCTCCCTTTCTTCTCACCTTGTAAAGGTTCCAGTCCTGCACAGATCTCCACGTGTCCGTGAAACCTGCAGCAGTTGCTTTGGTCTGTCAGTGTGATTTAAGTTGTAGTCTTCTAATGTTGGGGCTCTGCTGTTGCTAGCGCTCCCATGCTTAACTACCTCACATAGCAGAGTTTAGCACATGTGCAAGAGTTGGCAAGACTGGCTATTTGCTTGAGACACATTATATGAGAGCTATAAATATTTGAAATGTAGCCAAGAACAAGTTTTGAAACTATAAAAGTAACATTGGGGGTGAAATGACAACTTTCATTGTCCAAAGGGCAGTGCTTTATTACAATTTACTGTATTTTTTATTTCTTCCCTAGAAATTAGTGGACTCTTGGAAACAAAATATTGCAGAAAGTTGTCTTTAATGTAGAGTCTACATTTTCCTGGAAACAATCATTGTCTTTGTTCCAGACACTGAAAGAACCAAGATATACCAGAACACTTGGAGAGTCTTAGCTGTGCTTGAGCATAATCTGGAAGTATTATGCTTGTGGCTTAAAAGATCATTATTTTTAAATGCTTCTGTTTCAGCCAGTGTATAAAAATATCAGGAAAATCAGAATGATCCTGGCAAATCAGCTTTATGATGCCTTCTCCATTAAGGTTACTTACTCAAAATCACGAAATTGATTCCACACAGAACATGCTCCAAGTCATACAACATCTCTGCTTCTCTATACACAAAAAAAATCACATCTTCTGACAAAAAATGGTGTAAAGGAACTCACAAAAGAGATTGTAGGAAGGAACAATTCACAGAAAACAACAAATGCAAATGATAGGAGAAAGGCAAACAAAGCATCTAACACTATAGAAAGGGAAGGACGGAAAATTATTGAAACAAAGAAGTCTACAGCCTATCTGTAAATGCATGAAAGAAAACAAGAAGATGAGCCAACAGCCAGTGAGTATTTGTTAGAGAGAAACCATACCAAACAACTCCTTCATTTCAGGAAGACGATAACATGCTTTTCCTTTGTGGTTAGGGAAAATATACACATCATATAATTTAACATTTTTTTTTGGTGGGATATCTCAGGAAGAGCGCATGAACAAGCTAGGGAAGTATAGAATGGATGAACATATCACAGGGGAGAAACAAAGCTGGTAGAACATTTGGAGAGAAAACATGAGTGTTTTTTGGACAAGTTATTCTGTGATTCTGGAGTTTTAAAAGTGTTTGTCTGTGATGTAGTGATACTTAACATTTTCATCAATGACTGCTAGGATGGAGATTATTAAAATCTGGCATGGTGGATCTGCAAGTGTCTGGAAATGCCCTGGAAGGGCGATAGAACTGGAGTTATAAGAAGAGACTGTAATTCAGTAGGGACAAGTAGATAGTACATGGAGAGGAATCATCTCCATGGATAAATTCAGGCTCAAAAATAACACTATAGGTAGCATTTCCATAGAACAGATCTGGGGATCCAAACACTCAACAAAAGTCAGTATTTCCATGCTGTTTTGTAAAAGTTCAATGCTCTATCAGAAGGTATAGCTGGGAATAAGTGAAATAGACTTTGACCTCTATTCAAAATTCCATAGAGTTTCAGCTGAATATTAGAACAACTGTGCAGTTTTGGGCAGAGCACCTCAAGAAATGTAGGGATCAATGAAAAGGAATGCAGTGGAGATCATGAAAAAAAATATAGAAAAGCACAATCTCTGGCAGCAGATTGAATGAGTTCTGATTGTAGCAGAGAGCAAAGGCATGGCTGACTCTTCAAATTCCCCAGCAAGGCAGACAGGGAGTGACAGGCTTACATTAAATCCAGAAATATTCAGGTTAGCTGTAATTTACAAAAAAGTTTTAAAATTGAGAGTACTAAAATGACAAAACAGATTTCCTGGAGATGAGTTTTGTTGGAGGTCTTTAGGGACATGTTAAAAAATATGTGTGATGAAGGAAAAAAATACCACTGGTCTTTCATTCAGGACAAAAAGTGGAATTCTTAAAGGGATATAGAGGCAATAATATTAATTTCGTCTCTAAAATGTTTTTAGAAATCTTATATAAAGAATTGAGTTTGAAATGGTTACTGGTGTTTTACTCGTGGAAGAATGTTCAATACATCCATTCAGGAACTGGATCTTCATTTTAACTGGGACTGTGAAGTGAAATATTCCCTTGTGTATCAAAAACTCCAGACAAAGTCATAGAGTCTGGATGAGCTCGCAAGATCAGGTCACAACTGGCTCTGCTAACAGTTACCAGAAACTGCTGTTTTTGTAAGAGCTTTTGTTGGAATTGCATATAAACAGATCTGTTACCTTGCTCAGTCCAAAATTATGACCTTGGCTGAAGTGATGTTTGCTTGAATCCATTACTGGAAAAGTACATTACAAGAAAAATTGCATGCAGCAATGGCTTGAAAGCAGAGAAGGAGCCAATATCAGGATCACTGTCCTATTCTGGAAATTCTGCCCCAAAAATGAGAGCTTTCAATCATGCAGCTAAAGTATTGAAACCCAAGAAAGACTGAGACAAGATCAGCAGAGTTGTATCAGGAAGAGTTATTATGGAACAAATTCAGTACCAGACTCGATGTATTATGATTTAGTGACATGGCCTCTATGCTGAACTATGGCCACAAGTGCCAGTCCTGAAAGGTGAACCCAAAGCAAGCACACTCAGCATTTCAATGGTGTGGCCGAGAAGCTGAGCTTACCTCAGATAATCAAACTTGCAGAGGAGAGCTTGGATGGGAAGGGGTGGATCTGACTGCAGGCACTCTCCCCAGAGACTCCTCATGGCCAAGGGACTGCCATGACAGAGAACTGGACATTTGTGTGTAGGAGATATGAAGCCATTTGCTGAATAATTTATGAAATCATTGTAACTACTGGCTGAGTGGCATGTGTGAGTAAAAAAAAAAAAATCTGAAAAAGCAAAAGGAAAGGATAATTGTGACAGCAGACATTGTGAAGTGAGGTGCTGAGTCAATGAAATTAGAAAGAGAGAACATTATTAAATCTCTCTCCCTAATTATGTGGGGCTTTTCCCTTATGATACAGCCCCCAGTGTGTTACCAAAGCTTGTTTAAAATAATTCAGTGGTTTCTCATGGGATGCAACTCTGCTACTCTGCAACTCTGCATTTGTTTTTCTTTTTTCCTGATACTTCTATCCATTATTTTACATCCTACTATCTTAGCACTTGGATGACCTGCATACAAATTCCTTTCCATAAATGAACCTTGCACCTTTCATAAACCCCATACATTGTTGTTACATCGACCTCCCATTTCATTCTGGGTTGGTCAAAGCTTCGATATAATGTTCATTTTTATTTCTGGCAATTTCCTTCTGTAAATCAGTCCCTCCAGTGCCTTAAACACATCTGTTACTTTTCTCTGAACATCTTCCAACCTATCAATATCTTTCTGGAATAGAAGAACCTAGGATTTTATCCAGTGTTTTAGGAGAATCGTTACTTCAGAAGGACTTTTCATTATTAAATCCTGTAAGTAATTGCAAAAAAATTTAAAAAAGCTACATTCCAGTAACCCAGAGCCATAAGATGTTGGTGGTCTGCTCTGCATGGCATGTATAATAACACTGTGTACCTCACACGGGACACAGGTAGGGACAAAATCCCTGATGATCAAAGCAAACTGGACCTGTTTCATGGTCCCCTGCAGCCTTTTAGACTTGTGAAAATTGTAAACACTTCATCTATATTTTCTAGTCCAATTTTTAAATCAGATACTGAATATTGTGGAGACCCTGGGGGACATCCCCTGGGTTAGGGAGACACAAGAAGTTTCCCTCAAAAACCTGTTAAGACCCCCCTGGTTCCTTCCCCTGTTCCCATGTCCCTCAGCCACTCCCTCCCTATTCCCCTGTTGTCCATCCTCTTTGTACTGTCTGAGAGCACCCCTGAACCAGTACCTGGGGGACACAGAGAAACCTGGACCCTCCACATAAGTGTGCCAGGGACCCTGGACATCTTACCAGGCAACTGAATTAATCATCTGTGGATATTATGCAAAGGCCTTTTTGCTTCTTTACCTGGGACTTCACTAGCAGCAATTTAGGCTGCAACAGTATACATACGGTGGTGAGATTCACTTCTGTGCAGATAACCTGCATGATACTTAAATTTCATTTTGACACCTGTTTTGAGGTGGCAGGTGTTCTAAGAATGGATTGCATGCTTTACACTCACAGTATGTTTACCCCTAATATTTACAAAAGTTAGTCACCTCTGTGCAAGAAGACCACAGCATATAATAAAGCTGATTTTTAATTCAATTTTATGGTTCTTTTCTTCCCTCTTCTGTAGCATGTTTCCTGTGGGGTATGGTTTATGTCAGGGACCAGGAAGGAGCAAGCCAGGATGTTGTAATGAGAAGAATATTACACAAGCATCATTCCAGGCCCCTCCATTTCTATATCACCTTGAACTCACCCTGACCTAGCTCTGGACCTGTGTTTGTCAGAGCACTTCTGTTTATACACTTCCTTTGGTTACACTAGTGATTCTGTCTGAGGTTCCTACTAAACATAGGCAGACACAGAGCATCAGCATACAGCAGTTCAACCTTTGGGTGCACAGGCCAGGACTTCAGCTAACACTGTTCCCTTCTTTCTCAACCTGACCAAGGATGAAGCAGAGCCCTACTTTGCACCCAACTCTAAAAGCAAGTGGCTGATTCTCCAGGAACATTGCCAGGGTGGTTATCTCCTTGTAGGATTTTACTTTCAAGGAAGATGTGATCAAGCTACTGTTATACAGCTCCTTTGTATGTTGCTGTTCCTTGCTGACAGTAAAATTTTGAATTCCTGAATTCTTGGAAAGAGGAATGTCCCATGACCATGCACCATCACATGGTAATTTTAAAATGTGCCTATTCCCTTCTCTTCATGTTCTTAGCATGCTGCTGGTGATTTTTCCCTTTTTTCCTAGGAGCAAGAATTAGGGTAAGGCACAACAAGCCTGATAACTCCTGTGTGATAAATGGCCCAGTCAAAACCAATGACAATGCCTGAGGATCTGGAGGACTCTTGTGTGGAACTATAAGCAGAGACCTTCTGCTGCCTGAGAATCTGTAAAGCAGATTTAGTTGCTTTAAAAAGACAGCTGGACTCTTATCACCTGCTGTGCCTGCGTTCTTCCCATCACTGTTGATATAACTTAGCTTGGAATCCGAGTCTCTAATAAAACATTTGAGTGTTTTATTTTGCATTTTATTTTGTTGTGGTTTTTTAATGCACATCAAAGTAATTCATAATTCCCAGAATTTTCTACACTGAACTGTTTGGTTAAGCAAAGATGTTGGTGATGGTGTGAATTATTATTTATACAGTGTACTTTTAAGTTGGGGCCAACATTAATTTGGCTGGGTCACTGGCATTGTTGATTTAATTGCCATGTAAATATCTACGGCGTCTATGTCTTTAATTAGTGTGCTAATTCTACACAATTTATGAATAAAATACATTCATTTTGACATTTTAAAACAGTTATTTTATTAATGAAAAATTTAACAGCGTTATGCCAATTCCCTTGCCTTTTGTTAATTATATGCCTCTCTTGCATTTTCTGATATGTTAATTTTGTTTGGTATAAATATTTGTCCTCATTAAGAAGAATACATTGTCAATGTTGACTCATTTTTTTCCTCTGAACAGATAACTTAAATGAGACTTCATTTTTTTCATCTTGCTACTCTTACAGATTTGTAAGAATCATCTAGCTCTGTTCTATAAAATCCTGTTCACCCAAGGAAGGAACAGCCTAGCTTTCTCTATGTGGTATGCATGCCATGTTGAAAAGGATATTGGATAGGATTTAGCTAGCTATGTTTTTTACAAGAGGGAATAAAGAGAGAAGTTTTGCTAAGATACACTGTCCCTTCTGTGAACTTCTGCTGCTAGATTGACAATTCACACATGATTCGTGCTGAAAAGTTTAAAGAATGCACATATGGAACAAGGGGCATGAACAGGAGGAGGCTGTGGTGCCAGAGTGCTTCTAGAGCAATGGCAAAGCCGTAAACTATACAGGAATAGCTGTGTCCCTCTGAAAAGCAAGTGCTTTTTTAACCCCACATTCCTGGCTAGGGTAATTCTGACTCCCTTTCCCTCTTAAAGAATAGGAAAGCAAACAACAAAATAAAATTGACATACAGCCACGAGTCTCTTCTGTCACACAGCTTGCTTATTTTTATTTGCACAAGAGCTGATATTGTGCCAAGACCACCAAGGAGGTGCAAGGGATGTTCTGATGGGAAAGGAGAGAGCTGGACCAACAGGTGTGAAACGTTCAGAGAAGGCAGCAGCAAGTCTGCCTCTGCAAAATGGGAGGGGTGGGAATGGCAGCTACAAATACTTGTTTTAAGAACCAGCTTCATTTTAAAACATGAAGTCGCCTGTTTATGTCAGGCGCCTACGTCTCATGTTTGACATGAAAGCTGAAAAAGGAGGCCAGGCTGAATGCTGAAGGTAAAGCTTGCTGATGAGAAGGAGACAAAATATTAACCCCTGGCATGATTTGGGATAAGAGTTCAAGAAAAGAGACAGGGGTCACAGAATAGAATCATAGAAACACTAAGGTTCGAAAAAACCTACAAGAACATTGAATTTCAGACTGAACACCATGTTGGCAACAAAACCGTGGCACTTTTTGCTCTTTTCCAGTAATTTCTTGAATGCTTCCATGAATGTTGACTGCATCACTTCCCTAGGTAGTCTATTTTAATCCTTTCAGTGGAGATATTCTTCCTGAAAGAAAGCAGAAGAAAAGTACTTTTGAAAGAAATATAAAAGAAATAATATGTAATCATAATTCTTCAATGATTGACTCAATTAATATAGCAAAAAAATGAAAAAGAACAATGAATAATTTTTACGGCCAACAGAAAACCCTGAAGTTGTGTAACTTTTAAGATGCTAGGAAATATTGACAGTTGGGTGAGCACTTATAAACAAATATTGCCTAAGTTCCAAATACTACATTGCTAAGGAGTCATGCTCTTGTTGCATCAGGGGGTAGAAAAGCTGGCATGTGCCTCAGCTCACTGCTGAGCAAACAACACCTTAGAGCAGAATCTTTTTTTTTATGAGCCAGTCACATATAAAATCCACATTAATAGTGACAATGAAAAGCAGATGTTCTGAGTTTATTACACTGCTTTGAATAGACTCCTTCAAATATTAAGCCAAATTCAGCTGAGGTTACATGATCTTGTACCTCTTGGCCTCATATAGCTGCTATGAAGGATTCGGTACTTCCACCACTCCTTGTCAGTACATGTAAAGTTTCTGTTTAATTATGCCTTTCCTGTTACAGCTTCTAACCTACGCTGGGTCACAGAAAAATGTCAGGACAAGACAAATCAAAAGAAGCAGTCACAGCTGAGGGTCAGAACACAACATCCACACTGCTAAGGACGCAAAAAAGTCTGTGGATGCAAAGCTTGACATGTTTCCAAGGACACAAAAAAGAAAAGCCACTGGAGATTAGAGCTGCTGGGAGTTACAGGCCAACAACATCAGGGTCAGGAAATCCCCTGAGGTAAATATATTTGGAGGCCTGCACAAAGCTCAGGGAGTGTCATGCTTACTTGCCCAGAAGCAGGGAAGGGAGGAAGGAGTGGCCCGAGCCTGGCTCAGGGAGGCTCTGCTCAGGCCAGAAGTGGTGTGCAGGGCACGTTCTGTAGGAGCCACCAGGCCAACAGCCACCAGCTGTCCTGTGTGCCTCATGGCTGATGCACCACAGCCCTCACAGCACCCCTGTCCCCTGGGTCTGTCGAGATAACGCACCCAGAAAATGGCACCGTCTCCCTGGGAGAGGGCGAGTCTCACCCAATGAAATGGTGAGGTGAAATGGAAGTAAACTTGGCTGAAAAAGATGTATCACTTCTTAGAATGAGCTGTAAGCTCTAAGATATCTCTGCCTGTGAGCAGTGTGGGTGCCAGTGCAGTTCCAATGGGAATAGCCCCAGGGCCGGGCTGAAATGTATCCCATAACATGGACTGGGCCTCCCATGTGTGATCCCTGCCCAGCCACAGCAGCAGCCCAGCTTGGCAGGCTGGATGTGCATCCATCTCAGAGATGAGAGCTCTTAATCCACAGTTGCTCTGAAAGTCTGGAGACTGTATCCAAGGATAGGTGTGTGTATGCATTCTCTTCATGCTTCACTGACACAGCAGCCGTTCTGACCTGAGGAACTGCACGTAAATATCACACCTTGGATCACCCTTTAAATCTGAAATCCAACATCCTCACAGACTCTGTATTGTTGTCTGTTATGTGAAAATATTTTTCAGTTTCTACATACCTTTTTCTCCCACAGATATGCTGTAAGTAAGTAAAAATGGTCAGTTTGCCTATCTACTGAGGTGAGATTATATGTCAAAAGACAGATGAAGAATCTGACCTGCACGTGGATATGGATCCTGGCTGCTGTAAGTCACCTAGAAACATGAAGAACCTGTTCTGACTCCTGAAGTCTTTAGCACATGGATTACTTTCCATTGCAGACAAATTTCACATCATTGGTTGCTTATTTCAGTTGCAGTAAAAATGAGGATTTGAACATAGATTTAAAAGTAATCCGAGAATAATCCGCTGAGCTCCTTGCTGAGCCCTCTGCACCTGTTTATACTATTTGAATTTTGCCATTTTTGGACTGTGACCGCATTCACATTTTCCTTTCTACTTTCATTGTATATTTTTCTATTATGCTCCTAATTTAGCATTTTTAGAGGTGCTTGCAGGCTTCCTCTGAAATTATTTGATCACATACATTTGTGGAGTGCTTTAATGTCATCTGCTACTTACTTTTGTAACATGCATTTTATACAACACTCTGATTTGTTTGAACATTAATTTCTTTTGTGGATGGAAGCCAGCATACTGTTTTCACATCACAGATCTGCACTCAATTGTGTAACATTTGGATCAGGAACATTTAGGATTAAATATGGTTTCTAAATGTCTTGAGAAAGCTTAACTTAGGCTCTGCTGCAGCATTCACACTTTTCAGGTAACTTATCTCAATGCTCTGAACAGCAGGACTTTGAAGACTTCAGCCAGGAGGTGATATGACTAGTTAATCAAGCCTCTTTTCCGTGTTTCTTATCATCTACTCTATTTTATTACATTTGAAAATTAAAACAGATTCTGCCAAGAGCAAGTATGTTTGCACATTGCCCTTTGTTTGCACTGACATTTATATATTTGCATACGATTGCCATTCCTTCTTAAGCTAAAATCAACTCTGCTTTATTGTGACACTACAGTTTAAGTAAGGGACATCCAACTGCGACTTCAGCACAATAAAGACTGATTGAAGTGCCAGTGATTTCAGCTGTGTTTTGCATTGCAGTTACACATGCTCTACTCAATTGAAGCAAAACAATCCTAAGAAACAGAGATGACAGCATAAAGGTCAATAGTCAAAGATGTGAGCTCTTTAGTGAAATTTACTGCAATAGAAAAAATTACTGATTATGTTTGTACATTATATGTGCTTCTCTTTCATTTACTTATTTTTTTAAATGAAGTGAATGATATCCTGGCACAAAGAAATTTCTTTAAAACATTGCATTCTGTTTCCCAAATATTCCTGTAATTGGTTATGAGATTTGGTTTATGAGGACAGAGATGAACCACACACAGGTATACAGAGAAGGATGCTCTAGGATATTATAAGAACCCACATTATAGGAAGTCCATTAGCTTTCACTTCCTAAATAATTAAACAGTACACTCATACACCTCACCTCAAGAAGTGAAAATGGATCTTTTGAAAAGGGCATCCTCTTTTACTGGAGAAAACATGTTGTTTCTCCACACAAACAGCAGAACACAGTTTGAAATGTGCAGTAGAAATTCTAAAGAACCTAAATCAATCAAATATTATTTAAAAAGCACATTCAAAACTAGAATTTTTCATCACACTGACAGTCAATATTTATGCAAGTCAAAAAGTTGTTATCTATAGTTATTTATGGATTGACATCACTCATCAGAGTTTATGATGTATTTTCCAATACTATTACAATGTTTCTTTAAGGAAAACAATGTCACTTGAAAGCAAAATGTTTGCAGAAATAGCTCATTTTCACTTAGCTAATGAGGGGTTAGAAAGCCAGTCATCTCAGAGCTCTGCCAAATCACACCAAGCAATACTGCAAAGAAATTTCTTTGTTCCAGGACATTTTAGTTCATTTAAATAAATAAATCAAAGAGAAGCATGGAGATGTAATCAGTAATTTTTCCTTTTGCAGTAAATTTCACTAAACAGCTCACATCTTTAACCATTGGCCTTTATCCTGTCATCTCCATTTCTTGGGATTGTTTTGCTTAAATGGAATAAAGCATGTGTAACTTTGTAATACAAAACACACTGAAACTAGTGACAATTTAATCAGTCTTTACTTAGCCAAAGATTTCAGAAACTCTGATTTTTTTACTTTGTGGAAGGAATTTTGGAAGCCTAGAAAACTCAGTCATGTCTCAGATTTCCAGATCACTTAGCCACTTCACTTTATTTTGCAGGCTTTTCAGGCTGTTCTTTAATCTTTCAGTGTGGCCAAGGTTACAACACAAGTAAAGAAGTGCTGATTAGTCATTTTAATAATCAACAGTCCTCAGATGAGATATTTTGTGTTAGCTCTTCATTCAGCAGTTGTAAATATTTCGATTTTCATTCCAAAATAAGAACAAAGCTTTCACTCTTTCTGAACTTCCTACAACATAAATTCAGATTTTTGAGCTGCCATAATCACAGTACTTTGGATTTTCTAAGTTTCTAATATTTTTTCTGGAAATGTTTTTATAACCTTCGAAATGTCCATATTATGGACATTTATGGTGATTAGCCTGAAAATTCAGACCAAACACACAAAGATTTTTAGGTATCCAATAGGGAAGCAAAAAGAGTAGGATGTGATTTTGATGCATGTACTTTGTGAAAAAATATTAGCAAGCAGTGAGTAATCAAAATCAAATTGCACAGAATGATATTTCTTTGCGATAATAATAATAATAATAATAATAATAATAATAATAATAATTATTATTATTATTATTATTATTATTATTATTATTATTATTATTATTATTATTATTATTACTTTCCAAATATTATACAAGTGGAGTACGAGATATAATTACAAAATATTGGGTAATTTCCTGCCTGGGTAACTGATAGAGACTAATAATTTGACCAGCCCTAGGAAAATCAGCTACAAATTCTGATCTTTATGCACAGGGCTACACATTCTGAGCATTTAAAGACAAAAGGCAACTGAGCTTCAGAAAGGTAAACCCAAGCCCTGAATGCACAGCACTGCGTCAGCCAGACAGACACTTTATGGATTTGTGTGCCTTTCTCAAGTATGAATGACTGCCAGAGCACGTGTACAATAATTTCCTCTGTTACTGCTAGAAAAAGTTGATGGAAAGGGTATACAGCAAATGCCATTGGTAATGATTAGTTGTAATCAATTGTACAAACATTGGCTCTGTTGGATGCTCCTGACCACCTCTTGCTCACAAGTGAGACCAGCAGAGCCCTCCTGTAGCACCATCTTAGCTCAGAACCAAACAATTCCATGTATCAAACAGTTCTCTCCCAACTACCAAGGTCTCCCTATCCTACCTGCCAACCTGCTTCACCACCACGTTGCTGTTTTGTGTTGTTCTGCTTTGTTTTTCACCGCTTTCCTTGTGACTTAACAGCTGTGAACAAAACCTGAGTAATCAATCCCTACTAAATTTAAGACTGAAAAAATGTGATGAATGAAAGCATGGTGTCTCTTTTTGGTCATTCCTGATACACTTATAATAATTTCTTTATTCAAGGGGTTTAATCAAGGCAAAAACTGTCTTAAAAGTGCTAGCACCAGGAAGATTTTAAGGTGGCAATATCTAGGAAGTCTCTGAAGATAAATATAGCTGAATAAATTGTTCTGTCTCTAGTTGTCTCTCATCTGTTTCAGTTTGTAGTTCTAGCTGTAGTGGGGAAAGCCCTGATGCTCCACACTCTCCGTTTGGAGACTCCCTAAAAATCCCTTCTGATGGAAATCCAGTTTTGGAAAGTGTTAAGTGTTAAGCCATCTGAAAATCAGTCTGCTCAAAGGTGTTGTTAGACTGACAAAACCTGTGGCCTCCAAAGCCATTTATCAGCCATGCACACTGATGGTGATCAAACAGTCAAACAGTCTTCAGACTGTCATAATTGCAAATCATTGTGTTGCAAAAAGTGAACAAATAAAGAAACCATATTATACTCGCTTACAGCTTTGTTTCTGCTCAGAGAGGTAGAGAGTGAAGAAGTTATTTATGCATTTATCAATCTATGACCCTGAAACATTATCAATCCTCTTTAAAAATACATCTCAGTACTAGAATAATTTCATTTTTATTGTTGTTGTTTTTCTCAAACAGGTATTTCTGGTTTTTTTTTTTTTTTTTGGGTTTTTTTTGGTTTTTTTGTTTTTTTTTTTTGGTTAACAGAGAAAGTTTGATAATTAGCAGTCAAAGTTTCACAGGTCAGATTTCACAGGTTCTGGGCCAGATTCTGTAATGAAACTCATCTCAATGCTTCATTTAAAGAATTTTGTACTTCTACTAAACACAGTGAGGCTGCTCATGTGCAAAAATCAAGCATGTCCTGAAAATGAGCTGGGACAATGTTTCTCTATCTTGCCATACTTTGCTCAAAATAGACACCCAGAGAGATTTGCAAATGTGCACAAGCAGGGTTCAGTGATAATTCTTACAAACCTTTCTCTTCTTATTTAATTCTGGAGGGAAAAAAAGCAAATAATGTACTTCAGATGAACGAGCACGCCAAGGTGTCATTAATACACCTTGTTTCCCCTGGAGCTCAGGTGGAGAAGCACAAGACCTCTGGCATGGGTAGGCAGCCCTCATCACTTCTGGCAGAGGAGTGTTCCATTCTGCCACTTCTTGTTGGGCTGAACAAAACACAGACCCCACCTGTGATGACAGCTGAAGGTGTCACGTCCTAAGCTGCTGTGTCTGCAGCTGCCTGTTGTATCTCAGACCACACAGGCACCTTATTACCTTAATATTGCCCTTTCTCAGTCAGGGAAAAACAAACCTGTCTGATAGGCTGAGAAAGCTGGGGGTGTTCAGACTGGTGAGGAGAAGGTTCTGTGGACACCTTGCAGCAACCTCCCAGTGTTTGAAAAGGGCCTGCAAGGAAGATGGAGAGGAACTCTTCATCAAAAACTGTAGTGATAGGGCAAGGAGTAATGGGTTCAAGCTAAAAGAGAGGAAATTTAGGTTTATAGAGAAGAAATGCTTTACTGTGAGACTGGTGAGGCACTGGAAGTGGCTGCCCAAAAGAGTTGTGGATGCCGCATCCTTGGATGTTCAAGGCCAGGTTGGATGGGGCTCTGAGCAACCTGGGATAGTGAAAGAGGTGTCCCAGCCCATGGCAGGGAGGTGGAATGAGATGATCTTTAAGGTCCTTTCCATTGTAAGATCTATTTCCATTCTATTATCCCATGATTCTATGAAACTAAAAAATGCAACTTGTTTTATCTGGATCCTAGAGCAGGACACGTCCAGGACAAAGTCAGCTAGATGTCTTCAAACATCAACCACTGTCACATTTTTTGTGGCCTCTGAGGGAAATAGGTATGTAGAAAAGCTTTAGAGGGCAATTGTAGGAGGCCTGTGAAGAACCATACATAATATATGTAAGTTTTTCCTCGTAAATGAGTAGGACAGAGTGTTTTCAAGGACCATATCTTTCCATTTCAGTATTATTCCTAAATAAAATGATGGAGAACAAATTCTGAGCAAGACTGGCAGACTCTCCTTTCTTAACACAAAAATTTCTTATAAAAGCATTCTCTAGATAATACATCCAAAGGAAGCCCTGAAAATCCCCTGCTACAGAAGTATATCAATAAGAACCAAAAACATACCAGTGAAAAACCAGCCTTAGAATGGGAAAGGAGTTCAAATACCTATGCTTTCAGGTAATAATTACAAGACTATTTCTAGTAACAGGGTTATGTAGGCAAGGCAAGTACTGATTGATGGTGCCCAAAGATCACTTTCATAACAATGTAGAGACTGCAAATGCTGTGTGGAAAACAGTAATTGTTCCAGTACCCAGCTGGTTATGTGCATATTGATATCTAGGTTGCCTGAGTAACCTTAAGACTAAGTACAATACAGAATGTAATTCATTATCACAACTTCTTCAAATATATTACCTCATTCACACGTGTATTTTGAGACTCAGCACTGAACTGTGCTATTCAAAATGTTTATTAGGTCTTGAAACAAGCAGCAGACACTCCTGGTGGCTCTAGGGGAGTCTGAGAGCTTGGCAGAGTGGGAATGTGTGCAACATGCCTCCCTCCACTGCCCTCCCCTTTGTTTCAGTTCTCTTGGGAGCTGGTGTCACCAGGGAGCCCCAGCATTATCTGAGGAGAGGCTTCAGTTCTGACAGATGCAAGGACACGCTGCATGGGGGGAAGCAATTTGTGTGCAGTTGTATTTATTAAATACAGATCTCAGGTGTGAGGTGGTGGCTGCTTTTTTGCTGGATTGCTCTCGTGAGAAAGCTGTGGATTGACTAAGAGGAACACAGCCATGCCCCCTTGGAGATCAGTGAGGAAGATGAGCCTAAGCCCCTGAGGCTGTGAGCTTCTGGAGAAAAAGCTGAGATCTGAACCTCATGCCTGCTTGTCAGGCAGCTTTTTGCCTGTATTCTGTCCCCATCCCATTAAATTCCAAAAGAGCCACACCATCCTGAAGTGATTTTGCAAGGCAAGTTCAGCTTCAGTTATACGATAGACAATGTTGGTAGCTCAAGGTTGTCCCTGATTTTTACCACACTTGTCCTGAAGAGGCCTTCATTGTACAAAGTAGAAGGATGCTTAGTCCAGTTTTAGGGTATAAACTAATTAGGAATCTCTTAAAATCAAGTGCTTGACCTGAAACAGCCAAACCCTCTTTATACTCTGCTCTCAAAAGCATTCTCCCATCTAATGCCTTCCACTGTAGCATTGCTGTTCACAGCAATCAGTATTCTGGGGCACAGACTCTTTCCTTTCTTAATGCAAAGCCTTACTTACACTTCATTTAGTAGGTTGCATGCTAATGAGAACTGTTTGCAACCTTCACTGTCTGTGAGAAGTCCCAGGGTAGCTCTCCCTAATTCCTGGCTGGTTGGGTGCACTGCACATGGAACCCTTTAATTGGGGAAAAAACTCAAATGATGCCTTCCCAATGTGCAGTTAAACTGAACTAAATTAACACAATGGATGCTTCATTTTTCACATGAAGTTGTCATTCCTCGGGGATCTTTTCTGCTGGTCTTTAACAAAGATTCAATGTAGTCATCAACTTTGCTGTACTTCAGAATCTGGAGGCTGAAAAGCTGAAGCAGCACATACATGGGTACACAGCACCCAGAGTTATACACAGCAGCAGTTTGATGTGTGGCAGTGCCATATGGCTCAATGTGGCCTTTTATTTAAGAGATGTGGCTGCTGTTACTTAGATTACAGAATCACTGTGGTGTGACAGGGGAGATCAGAGTTCCTCTGAATTAGTCACAGCATCTCCAGGGATTTAACCTCTGAGGAGATAAAAATGTCCAGTGCCCTCTGCAAGGTGGCACAAAACAGCAAGAACCAGGAACAGAAATTAACTACTTTCAGGAGCCTGTCTGATGTAGCCAAAGGAGTATACTCTGTTTTGTACATGGTGATCTGAGCAATTATACACAGCTCAGTACACATTCTTTGACAAAACTCGGCCTGGAAATAGTTAATATTTTCAAATAAAATTATTGAAATAAGTTAGTGTTCTTCCAGAACTTCATCTGTACATATATTTCCCCCTGAGAAATGCTGAAGCTTCAGGTTATGTGGATGTGAAACATAACTTAGTATGCACTAGGGAGAGAAATCCTGCATTAGGTTCAGCTCCTGTCTCAACTATGTCTGATTATGTTCCCCAGTTTAAGGCTTGTTACTTGATTTGAAAGCCTGTTACGTCTCAGGAAACTTATACACGTAACTTGTAGCTGCTTTCATAGTTTAAAAGCTGTCATTTCACCTTCTGCACAAAGAAATGCTTTGCCTGTCTATGTCAAAGCGATCCACACAGCTCCCCTACGGAGTTTTGAAAGCATCTTCTGGTACAGCAACACAGCTTTTATTCTGTGAGAGCAATTTGCTCTGCCATTATATTGTCTGCAGGTATGCAGCTGTATTGTTTTACTGTGTTGATCTAGAAAGGAGCTGGGAAGCTCATAAAACTGGGAAGAAATTGGTTTCTAGCTGAGGCTTTACTTCTACCTAGCCCACTGTGCTCTCCAGGTGAATCCCTGTGGGATTTTGTTAGAGAGGAAAAGGAAAATGCAGTTGTGTCCAGACTGGGGCAAATCCAATATCACTCCAAATCAAGGATTTCATCCTTCTCTGTTTCTTACTTCCTCCTTCTTCCTGGCTCACACTGTTTACAGGCACACCTCATCCTGTGTCCACATCAGCTGCCTTCAACTCCCACCAGCACTCCCACATTTCTCTTGATTTATATTGTGTTCTCAGAGATACCTCAAAGGCAAATGTGGGCTACTCTTGAAATATGTGTGATGAACACGTGCTGGACAGAGAAAACATCACCTGCAGAGGGCACAGAATCACTTAAATGGTGCCAACTCACAACTCTGACACGCAAAGCAGTTTTTCTTAGATGTACCACCAGTGGCAATGTCTCCTCAGGCTTCCCAGTAACATTCAGAAATGGGAAGGAGACCAAGGCCACAGGCTGCGAGAGAAAGAGAGGTGAGGGGGAAACTCCTTGCCCAAGAGAGGGTGCAGAGCTGCCCTGCAAACAGAGTTGGCACATCTGGGAGCTGCTCATAGCTTGCAAGTAGTGAATGGAATGTGTGGAGTTCATGGGGAATTTCTATGGAGTTCCATGCAGTTACAGAGGCATTCTTCCTTAAATCTAAGGGAGTTAATTAGAATCATATATGTCACTTCAGCATGATGACTGATGATCGTGCTGTGGAGAAAGGAAAGTTTGCTTGAAAAAAAACGCCACTATCTACCCAAAGCAAATAAAAATGTGGAACTTGGTGTATACTTTTTCAGAGATGTAACAAACATCAATCACAAAAGAGCACAGATTTCTAGTGGCATGCAGTCAGCTGTTCAGCACATTGCCCCACTGCTAAGTATGAAGCCAGAAAATAAGTAGGCAGGTCAGTTCCCGCCTCATTAACACAGTGGGAGGGGGATGGTCTGAAAAATAAGATTGTAAAAACAGCCATAAAAGCTTGTTGGAATCTAAACAATACCCAAGACCCAGCTATGATTCCCTTTCTTTCCGTTATTTCTTTTTGTCTCTTTCAGTGCTTCATTTTCGGTTGTTCCTAACTGCTGGTGAGTTCTGCTTTTCCCAACCTTTAAGAATCCAAAAGCACAGAAACAATTTTCTCATTTACTTGAGCTACAGGAGCTTTTTATTTAATCCCCTTCTGGAAAAGTGGGAATTATCTCAGGGTGACTACCTTTTGTGTTACTGTGCAGCTCACCTGCGTGAAAGTGGGTGTGCTGGGGTTCAGGCGAGGCAGGAGGCTGCAGTCAGAGCACTGCCAGCACTCAACCTAAACTGCTTTGCTTTTATCATACTGCAAAGTGATTATCACCCTTGCAGCCGCCATGTTTCTTGGGAGGGATGTCTTAGGAGACATTCTTCTAGGAGTTCATAAAACCACCATCCTTCAGCCCCAGTAAAACGTGACTAAATGTGGCTATGATAAGGTGGGGATTTTTGTTGTTTTCTTTGCCTTTCTCTAATGCATTAATTTTAAAAAAATCCTTCAATAACAAAAGCTTTAAACAGAAGGCTAAATATGTGGGAAAGGAAAGGTAGTTAAAATGTTTGATAAAAGAGAAAAAAGAAAACGACAATGAAAAATGAAAAAGTCTCTTTTTCATTCAGAATTTGAGCAGAATTTTTCTCTCCTAGAGATTCATCTATAGCTGCTTTTTATTCTTGGGTGGAGGACAGAATTTAGTATGCGTTGCTCAGATTTTTTTAAGTTTTCTAATTCAAGGAAAAAGAAAAGGATTCTGCCCCTCCCTTATACTCACACCATAACTTCTAAATGAGAAGTATTGTTGAAAGGCTTTTCAGGAGGACAGCCCTTTCACACTGCAAACCTTGCACAACCTGCTATGCCATGGTTAGCAATTATACCATGACAAATGAGACAGCAGGTATTTTGTTGCTTGCCTGGGGATGCATCAAAAAACACGCACTACACGGTCCTGCAAAAAAAATCTACTTGTAAAATCCAGGTTCAACCATGGAAAGCAGGCCTGGGTTAAGACAGAGGTAGTCTGGTCTCACTCAAATAGTCACTTAAAAATCTAGGGAAATCCTCCTGAAGGTATGCTGACTGGTGTGACAGGCCTGCTTGATATAGCTTGAGCAAGTTTCCTCCCAGCTGTTTCCAAATGAACTTTCTGAAATGATATGTTGCAATTTCTCAATAGTGTTTTGACTTGAAGAAAAGTTTTGCTTGGACCAAATCCAATTAATGCTTTTTGAGGGCACCACCTAGAAAGCTACCTTTGTGCCACATGGCGCTGGCAAGGGGCTGAGGGCCACTAAGGGACTGTAAGGGCATTAGAGGTCTGTATATATCCATGTATATCAGAGCATGAAAAAAGACAGACATTATTAGGTTTCACTCCACTCATCTTAAAAGGCAGGGCAGGCTTTTAACTTATTAACAAAATTTTGTTGATAGCTGAAAGAATTTAGTGTTTGAGCTTGGAAGCTGTGGTGCACACAGCTCCATGAAATTAAATGCTATTAAAGACACCTAAACATCTCTACAGGCAGAATACTGTAAACAGTTCTGCAAAGCTCCCCACAAAGACCTGGAGGGTGTCTCACAAACCACCCTGCAGATAAAAGGGCAGCTGTGGCTTCCTTGTACGTGCCTGGGAGGCTCACCTGCACCACCACCCATGGAGGAGCCCGTTGTGCTGATACTGCTCCTTGTGTGCACAAGGGTGGGGACCTTGACACCCACCCAAAGACAAACTGCCCTACCCAGCCCCAGGGTCCTGCCCCACTCGTGCCCAGCCCGGCCAGTCCCTCCCTCTGGGGCAATGCTGGCAGCTGGATGCAGTACCACAGCTGGATTTGCTGCCCTCCTTGCTGACATGTTGCTGTTTGGGACACTCACTTTCCCCCAGCACCATGGCAGCCCACCACAAGGCTTACAGCATGCGGCGAGGTAAAAATAGCATTCCAGGAGGTGAGCACAGCAAAGCCTCAGCCTTCCTGGGCTGTAGCCTCTTTTGATTATTCACTTTCCTCTCCGATATAGCTATAATGACAGCCTGTCACATGCCTTTTTTTTTGTTTGGTTTTGATAGGGAGATTTAAAGAAAGGTTTTTCACTATAGTTTTAGGTGAGAAAAAAATGTCTTTTTTTTTTCTCAATACTTTAATCACAACAAGCAGAATGATTCTGTAACAATTTCAAATCCCGCTGTGATTAAAACTGATGAAATGGTACAGATGATGCTTTTTATTTTTTTAAACATGAGACCATTCTTTATCAAGGCAGATGGAAACAGCTCCAAAGATTTCATATGAAAGGATGCTTCCCTCCTTTAAAAAGCCTTCATTTGCACTAGGGAGTGTAAAACTAATTTCAGACAATCACTGTCCTTCAACAGATGACCCTCTGAGGGGCTTGTACAGCACTGAGTGTAACAAGGTGCTGCTTTTCTCTTAGGAACTTCAGAAGGTTATTGAAACTCTTAATAAACCCACTAATACCAATTTTGGCAATTTTGGGTCACCACCCAATTTCACACATGATGTCCTGAATAGTATGGCAAATCATGAAATCTTATACAACCTTTATCTCCAGTAATCAGTAATCCCATGTTTTTGTCAGTGCGACCTGTCCAAGGGATCTGAAAGGCTCTCTCCTTTCACCAGGGGTCTGAAAGGCTTTCTCCTCTCACCAAGGAAAAGAATTACAGCTGTTTGTGTAAATCAGTGGTATCTGGTTGAATAAAAGCACCATGTGTAATTTACCTGTATGCTGAATATGAGACATTGTTAAGGTCTGTAAATTAACAGGGGTAAATTGCTTTTACCTAAATTAATTCTCAGCTACACTAATAGGTTAAATAATTTAACAAGGTCCTAAGTCTGCATGACAGCTTTAATTTAGTGCATAACTTTCCCTCTGTGCTGAAGTAGTTTTGAGGTCAGTTGCATTAAACAAATGCTAGCCTAAAGACAGAGTTAAGCTGTGCAAATAGTTCCCTGAACTGGGAAGCACGTAACCAGCAGATAACTCAGTTATACTTAAACTTTTTATAAACGTTATTTCTTTCATCTTCTGGGCTTTGGAAATTAAACTCCTCACTGTAGCAATCACAATGACATATGTGCAACCCCCATTAGGAGACAATATTTTCTGAGCTGGGATCTGAGATTGAACTTGCATAAATCAAGGCTTAGGCATTTTTTATCGCCTGCTAATACACGTGCAGGAACACCGTTTTTTAGATTTTGTTCCCTCCATTTCTTCAGAATATATTATTTTTATGGGAAAGCTGAATTAAGTTTCTTGTCTTTGGCTTTTCTGTTTTCAGTTCAGCTCTATATTGTCATACCTTGCCAGCTAATCTCACTTTCCTTGTGAATACCATACCCTACCATTTAGGTAAAAATGGTTTTCAGAAAAAATATGTCCTATGAGATGTTATGACATTTTGTGAAACAACATAATGCAATGTGACTGATGCAGATGGATATGCCCCATAAAGCTGAAAGATTTAGATATGTAGTTTCCCCCCCAAAAAATCACTTCATAACACAGTTTTATTTAAAATGTAACATTGAAATCCTATTTAAACTCCTTCAAATAGATAGAAAATTTATTTAAACTTTTATAGAAAAGGGTTTTTACCTGAATGCTAGAGGTGCTCTACATTCAATGCTTTTTACACATCAGTATGAAGGGGAAAAAAATGTACAATATATAAGAAAGAACCTAGCTAATGTTTCCTTCCTTGCACCCATCCCTGAAGGAAGAGAAATGCTTTAGTGGGATCAATAGTCATAAATCATTACAAGTTATTTGAGGTTTTATTTCATCTACTTTTATTATAATGTCCATGCCATCTGCTGTACATATTGAACTTATTACACTAATTCATTTTGCAAGTGCCAACCTCTGAGTGAGAGGTGTCAGAGGGCAATTGATTAAGGGATATTTGTTCTGTTACAGCTTTTTCTTTAATTTCTCCCCGTAAGGGTTTCAGGTTGAGCAAGTGAGTTGACATGATAGTGGGGCCTCAGGAGATAAATGGGACATGTGATTTCGTGCGTTCATAAATATCAGAACATCTTTTACCCTGGTGGTGCTGAGTGGGGCAGTGTGTGTCAGCTGTGGGTTAGTACAAGACTAAACACATGAGATTGTTACAAGCTGAAAGAGGATGGATGTTTGACATAAAAATGATGGCTCAATCTAGGAATCTATCTCTCATTCACTCCTATTATCTCCAGTTAAATGGATTTTGTGTGATAGCATAGGACAAAGAAGAAAAGAGAGACCAACAAAAGGTCCTGTATTACAGCATGAGATATCAATTCTGTAGTGAGTGAGTATTCACTCTGCATAGAGTATGTGTATCCCTACCACTAAGTAAGAGTTGTTTGTTCTAAACCTTGTAGCCCTAAAGTGGATGTCCTCAAATTCTTGCTTTCCATGTTTGCAATATACCAACATTAAGATGCAAGGGTAATAGGTGCATGAAAAAAATCCATCACATTGTCTTCATCAGTTCATCTCCACAGTGTCATGAAGAAGTGAACAGACATGTCATCAATATTAGACATGCTTTGTTACCTTAGAGCAATTAGTCCAAATATGAGTGTAGTCTGAATATTTAAAAACTAATGCAAAATTTACAACTGCAACTTGAGCTTCATCAATATTTTGATCTATTTATAATGAACTTGTCCATCATGTCTGAAGTCCTGACACATATACATACAGCTGAGAAACATTTACACACTTGAACAGTTCAACTGAATTCAATGGAAAACCATGAAAAATCTTATTTAGTGGATACTGGTGTTGTATCCTTTAAATGCAGACAGCCATGCATGAATATGTCAGTCTGGGATCCTCTCTAAAGGTCAGGACAGCATTTTAGTACAAGCTTCCTCATCCTCGCCAAACTGGACAAAATACAGCTGAGTTTCCTCACTGAGCTGTGGCCCTGCATTTTCTGCAAGTGTTTTTGAAGGTTTGGATCTCTGCCACAAGCTATTGGTATCATTCATGTACAACTTACCTCTAGCTTGCGGCCCCTTTAAGTTCCAGCTGCTGCAGGCTTCAAAAGCAAGCCTAGTCACTGTCAAATTGCATTCTGTGGGTTCTCTCACATTGTTTCCATTGTGCCAGCAAAGTGCCCAGACTGCCGTATTTCACTGGGAGAAAGACTGAACATTTCCATTTATTTTGATAAAATAGTCCTTGGACAGTCTTGGTTTTATGTAAACTTTTATTTTAGCCAATGACCACTTTGAACACCAATTCTGCTGATTCTCAAGCACATTACACTGAAGTTAAAAGGCACATCCTGAAAAGTCTATGTTAAGTTTACAATCAGTGGTATCTCCCAGCTACTTACAGAATTATCTGGCTGAGACCTTTACTGTTATAATACTTTCAAATACCTTGAAGCTGCAATGACTATGTTCTGCTTTTTTTCATGAAGAAAATGCAACATGACACCACCCAGCCTGGTTGTGCATCTGGTTTCCTCAGTTCACAGGCTCCTGTTTTCCCTGTTATTAGGCACTTTACAGCTCCAGTGCTAATTGCACAAATGGATTCATTTACAGCAGCACAACAGAAAACAGGGTGACAATGGAGACAGAGAGATTGCAGTAAGGCATTGCAACTGGTGTACTGGTGGGCACTGAATAGAAGTGCCAGCTGTGTCTTGCGACAAGAGGCGACAGAAAAAGAAAATCCCAACAAGGACTTTGTGAGTTCAGCTACATTTTGGGGTCTGCAGGGAAGAAAACAGCTAAAAGGATTACTGAGAGCTTCCCACCTACTAGGTCATGCCACTGCCCTGTGAAGTGATATGGGATGCTGTTATTGCTACTGCAGTTTGTACAATGAGGGATTTACTGCTACATTAAGAACAAAAAACTTTCTTCCCTGCCTTTGACAGAGCTTCAGTATGTCTTTCTGTACCCACATCTTTCCAGTGAGATTTCTCTGCAGGTTACTAAACTTGCAGCTCCAAATAGGCAGCACTAAGAACAGAGCTGAGTCAGGAGCCTTGACTGCTGGGCAACTCTTCTGCTGGAGAGTAAACAAACTCCTTTATAAAATGCAGTCTCAGGAGAGTTCTTCTCCAGTTGGCACAAACTGTGAAGCATATCCTTTTCTTGCAACACAGGGAGAAAAAGTAATACATTTTTGTTCTAATCTCCCCTTCAGCAATCTAATATATACTTACTGGCACAGGCAAAGCCACTGTCTACCAGCTGGATCTATCTTGAAGGTTCACAGGACCTGTGCAGAGATGATGAATGCAGGGCACAGGGGAGACAAACCATTTCCTTTCTGGCAGTCTCCACAAATGAAGTCCCACAAAGAGCTTAAAGCCTTCTTCCTCTGGTTGGAGCTAGAGATGTGTGTAACTTTGTCACCATCATGTTCTCTGCCCCTTGTGCAGCTGCCTGCTGTGGGGCCCTCGTCTCTTGTGTAGCCTCCTGGACAGACCTATGTGGCTTACTTTGACTGACACAGGTAAATCTTTCTCAGGATCTAAAACTCTGACCTAAAGCTCCATCCCATGGTCAGCTCCTAGAGCTATAGAGGATTGTACAGGACAGAGGTAAATATTCTAAAGTCTCAGCCCAGGGGTTTCAGTAATTTAATAAGGACAAATAAAGCATAGAAAAAATGATTATCAGGAGCATTTTAGCAGATTAGCACCTCACATATTGAAAGAATTACAGAGTCTAAATGTTGCAGCATGAACATCTTGCTTGTCTATGAGCATGGGTGATACTGCAAACCGCGTAGGAGTTACATTTTATATGGCTGGGATGCACAGTTAGCTTAAAGAGCCACGGTCATTATTTTTAGACATGGCTGATTAATTTGCTTTACCAAGACTGAAATGTAACATAATGTATATAATGCAATTAGAAAGATGTGTGTCTATTAATGCTGTGGGCAAAATGCAGAGATAAGCTTCTGAGAAGCAGTAGGAGTCTAATAATTATCTACACCTTTATCCTGTGCTGGGAGTTTGTGGACTATAACCTGCAAGTTTGAGCATTTGAGAGGCTTGTGCTCTAATCATTGCATAATTGATTTTCCCTCAAATTCCACACCTGAAAGTGTCTTGCTCAGTTTACATGACAGCCTGGAGTGGAACAAGACATGGCTATATGCTCAGGAGCTCAAAGAAGAGGACAAAACCCATGGTAATTGGGTGCCACAGCTGGAAAGAAAATGAAAATTACATTTTCTTCCACATGAGTTTATCTTCTCCCAGAGGAATGGCATGCAAGGCATCCAAGAAGTGAGATGCAGAGGAAGCTGTTTCTGCTCTGGGATCATCCGAAACGTGATAATTATATCCTATGTAACTCAGAGAAGTCATTCTTTCCTATTCAGCACCCCTCTATCAAGACCACAGGGTTAACTTCTCATCTTCACTATGGGCTCTAGCAACAGGAACAAAAAATATTTACTTTTCTGCAGACTGGTAGCTAGATGTTGTCAGTTCCACACTAGGGATAAAATTTTGGCCCATTTCTAGTCCTGTATATTGCGTAGAAAAAGTAATGGTAAAAATACAACAACAGCCCAACCCTCCAAAAAAGCCACCCCAACAAAAAACCCCTTCCAGATGGAGCTTGTTCATAGTTCTCTTTAATAAATTGCATGTGTCTTGTTTTCTTCCTTCGACAGTTTAATTCTCCTTGCTTGTTTCTCATTCACCAAGGGGCAAGCAAGAAGAAACCATATTGGGAGGCTGGGTGTCAAAGTGTGTCAGCTTTAAATGGATATGTTCAACAGGAGCTAAGAGTATAAGGATCAGAAAACATCAGATTTGGTAAACACCCTACAGACAAATGAAGTCAATCAGCTGAAGAGGCTTAACTATTGTCTAATTGTAGTAGCTATTTATAGAATTGAAGATAAGATTTTCTTTCACATGCTTAGCAAATTACAACTAATGGGTCTCTAAAACTTAGGCTCTATTTTATTTTTTGGAACAGTCCCCGAGAACTGATTAGTGTGTGCTTACACAGAAATGCATAAAATAATCTCATTATAGTAATGCAATGTGACTGAGGGGTGATTTCTGCCCAGACGATGTCCTGTGTATCATTGTAAGTGATCATTTAATAACAAACAGGAAATAGTGCAAACAAGCAGCAGTGGAGCAGCCACTCATTCATCTACTAAAAACTTATAAATGGCACGTGAGCACCCTTATTCTGGAGGGATTTTCTAAAGAAGAAATAGAGCCCCTCAGTCTCCATGATCCATTCCACCCTTGGGTTCCTTCTGTGCTAAACTCCAGAAATATCTGGTATCATGATAAAGTTTTCAATAATTGACACAGATGTGTTTGTGTCCTGCACCATTTCAGTTAATGGAGAGCTCCAGGGAGCCAAGATTTTGCTTGTTGTGTATTCATTTATTATTCATTTAAAGAACATGGCCATTTGCCAGTAGGAGCTGAAATGAAATCACCACCTTCACGCAGGCAATCCAACAACCCTCCAGTCGCAGTGACATTCAGTTACTAATGGGTTAGTTCAGTTTTAATCCGCTGCCTAGAGATGAATAACATTAATTATTGTAATTGGTAGTGACAGTAATGGGTGCAACATTTCCAGGGCTAATTTACTCTACTTTTGTATCATGCTAATGTGACTATTCTGCTTCAGCACCCGAGATAACTAAAACCAGTTCAAATGTCTGTCTGCTGTACAATGTGGTGTACAGCCTGCGCACCCTGAGACTTCAGTGTATGGAGTGATATAGAGTTGCTGTGCTTAGGCAATCAATGGGACAAAATGGTCCTGCAGCATCATGAAATATTCCATGTGAATCCACCACACATCAGCAGGAAATGTTCGGTTTGGCATCTGAACCAGGAAAAAAAATATTGGTTTGATTAAATAATAATAAAATAAAATGGATTAAAATAATAAATAATACCCATTTACAACAGGTGAAAATAGGGACCAGATTAAAGTACGTAATTGTATTATTATTTTGCACTTTACAGATTCAAATCAATGATTTGACCCAAGGTTTCTTACCTTTCAAGTAGGTCTCTCTCTCAGCTGCTAAGTTATTAGTGCACACTGAAGCTGGCCTCCCTCAGGCTGGTTTGCTCAAACTGCTCCACTTTGGAAAGCATACTTAAATATTTGGTGAGGGAGCACAAGTGATTCTGCAGCTGCTGGCCGGAATGCTAAAACATCAGGGACCCAGTTGTTTGTCCAAAATGGAATAACACCAACAGGAAGGGTTGAGAACAGCTCTCCATCCCCAGCCTTTTGAACAGGGTGCAAATCTAAGCCTTGGGACATGTTACTGGAAAAAGAGGTGCTGGGGTGTTAAGATGCCCTTGGGCAGAGAGGGACTTAATCTGTACCTACATCCTGCAAGGTAAATGTCCTAAACAGAGAGTTGCTGAATAAAACTGGGACTTGATGACCTTAAGAAAGTGCTGAAATCTGAATTGGTTTTTGATATCTTTTGCTGATAGTTGAAAATTTGAAACACAGTTGAGAACAAATTTGTGTCTCCTTGAAAGCATTCAGAAAAAGATTAACACATAAAATAAAATCTAACTAAATGTATGAATACACATATATGTGCACATAAGCAATTACAAACTTGTAGTTATGAGCAGCAAAGACTATCAAAGAAGCAAAAGACAGGTAAGAAAATTCCAAGTATTTCGCCCAAGTACTATATGCCATCTCAAATATTAGAAGATTAGAAGATGCTTCCATACACAAAAATTGGATTTAAGCCTGTTCTCATGAGGTACATCAAATTAGATTATGTTTTCATATACTGACTGGAAAGAAAAAATGCAAGGTCATGAAACAAACAATCAAAAATAATCCAAAAATATTTTTGTAGTTCATCTGACTTCTTCCAAAAAGGCTTTTATGAAAACAAATCAGTAGCAGAATTACATTAAATTCTTCCTCAGTTTTTCGAACTTCTGACTTTTTCCACTGCTTTTTTACTTCAATTTGAAGAAAATTTATACCATTTAAAAAGGCATCCTATTTGAAAAAATATATATACATTCACAGGGTAAGTTGAATTCCTGACTTACAGAGAATATATGAAAGACATCACAGTTCCTACCCAAAGCAAGCATGCCTCACACCTGAAGATTATTGACATCCCCAGTGAAAGACAGCAGTGCATGGGACAGGACTCTGAACAGACAGAGGGGATAAGCTAAGGGGTAGATCCCTCCATCTGCTGATGACTCAGAAGGGGCAGGGAGAGGGTGGAAAGGGATGATTTGGGTTACCAGGTCCAGCTCACAGCTGGCACATCTCTCTGTGCCATGTTAGTATGCCGTCTCCAAAAGATTCAAGCTCCAACTTGTTCCCTCTGGCTGCCCCAGAGTCTCCCTCTTCCAAACTCAGAAACTTTTCTCTATTACACAGCCAAACATTATTCATTGCCTGTTTAGACCCATTTGTTCCTGTGCCAGCATTGTCCTTTGGCTTATATTTCTCTCCTCCCACGCTGGTGTTCACCCTGGTAATGTATTTATAGGTAGCAATCAGATCCCATCTCAGCTTTCATTTTGCTAGGCTAAAGAGTCCAAGCTTTTCCCAGTTTGCTCTCATAGGACAGGCACTCTGTTCCCCCTGTTCTACTCACAGTCCTCCTCCCCACCTGTTCCTGTATCAGTTGTTGTGTCATGGTATGAAGAGACACCCGCTTGGTGGCTGAGGTCCCCCTCCTTCAGGTGCCACTCTTTCCGGGGGTAGGAATGAAGGTCCTCATCCCAGGGACTGGTGGGGGTCCTGCTGGCCAGGAGAAGGGTGCAGAACAGGGAGCTGTGCCCAGCAGGCCCTGGTGCTGCCACCTGTCCCAGCCCTGCTGCCCACTGACCCGCTCCTGTGTGTCTGTGGGTTGGCCTGCAGCTGCACTCCATGGGACACACATTATGGGATGTGCCTGGCACATCCATCACGGCATAAAATGACCCCCACCACATCAGGCCTGGAGCAATGAGATAGATGAATGCTCCTTGGGAATAACTAAATTAAAAGGATGCATTAATAGGGCTACTGTTCACATTTTCTGACAACATATTTCCTCTGTGCTATTTATAAATCTTACATGAAGAATTATTTTTTAGATTCTCATCTGGCATGCACTGATGAAGCTTCATTAGTTACAATGAAGCCTATCACTGCACCAGCCAATCAGTGGACTATTTATTAATTAAGTTGTAGAACATGCATTTGAAGGGGACATTTTTTCCCCTCTACATAATCCATCCAACCATATTTCTTCCTTCACTTTCCCATGGAAAAAAATATACTCTTCAGGTTGTTGCCAAAACCTTCATGATTCACTATATTGAAATAAATCTAACTTTCTGGAATTTATAGGCAGGGACGCTAAGCTGAGTCTGATTAATCTAAGATTTGAAGGGCTGCAGCCCAGCTATAACTTTCAGTAAGGAGCTGTAATTACAGGTTAAGTATGGCAAATCCAGACTGCTCAACATTGCTGTATTGATTCTTTTAAACCATCAAATATGGAAGTTCAAATTCATGCACAAAAGAGACATTTTTGAAATCCCAGCAATTTAGGAGGATTATGTTTCTGGAAGTGGTGTGTATGGGAGAACACTTGTCTAACTAATGGCTTCTTTCTGCTGGACAAACTCAAGACCAGGATGCACAACCAGGACTTTTATTTTATTTTAAGAGGGACAATATGTTTTTTTTTTTTAACTTCCTCCACTGTTTTTAGTCATATTCTGACAAAGGCAGAGAATTATGAGGGGAAGATAGGGTAAAAAAATTCTCACCACAGCCATGAACCCAGTGATGTTCCCAGCTGCCATTCTGCTAAACATTATGACTGCACAGTCAAAAAATCAAGGACTCAAGGACTCAAAAAATCACTTCAATAATTCTGCTTTCTGTGCTTCACTAGAAGCAGGGAACCTCTCTCTCCTATCATGGAAGCTAAGTAACAGATAGCAGAGGGACTATGATGGGCTGCTGTTTATCTGGGGTCCCAATCACACTGGAGTATGTAATATAAAAACATGTTATTGATGAGACCTAGAAGTGTTGTTCCTCAAGCAAAATTAGAGCTCCCTCAGGATGTTTTCATCTGCTTTGGCTACTTCTTTGGCTACTGCAGGACCATGGCTTGCATCAGCTGTACATGACCTCCCATCCTGAGGAGGGAGATGTCACAGTTTTGAGTTTCCTACCTTAAGCTATAAGGGCAGGCATGTTGGGGAAAGTGGGGTTCTTTTCAGTGCCATCTGAGAAAAATATGACAAAAAATGCAGCATGGAACTGGATGAAAGGAGCTGCATTTAGCTTTATTTTTTTTCTTCTTTAATTCAGTGACAATTTTGATATTTGTTTGAAAAGATTCTCTAAGATCAGGGTTGTTGCGTCTTTGTGCCTGTAATTGTATTAAAAGTGCCATGCAGACTTTTCTATAAGCTAGAATACTGGTATTATGTGTCATCTGTGCAAAACACTTATGAGATCTGGTCCATAATTACAGCTTTCCAACATCACAGGAGAACATTTCTCAGACCTACTAATTGTGTTGCCCTTTATGGTCCATCTTATTGATTAAACATCTGTTAGCGTTTTGTTGAAATGAGAATTCACTTGCAATGCAATGTGTCTGGTATATTAAATTCTGTTTAAGTCAGCCCTAACTACAAGTTTGAGATACATGTATTGTATCTCCTTAATTGTATCTTAGTATTTTTTGCTCTGTTTTTTGTTTGTACTGTTTGCTGGAGAGCAGGAAAGTGTTCTAATGTTTTCTTTACAGCAAAGTCAAATTATATTCCCTTAATACTTTTGCCATGCTTGAACCATTTCAGGTGGACAAATGCTTGGGAACATTGTAAAATAATAACTTAATACAGACCACTACCTTTTTTCCTATGCCATAATCCAATTACACAGTAAATTTTATCTTTTGTTGCAATGCCAGGGAAACTGATGTATGAAGTGAATAAGGAAAAGGAAAAAAAAAACCAACACATGCACGGACACAAACATACACACCAAAAAGGACTTTTAAATTTGACATTCTTAATTGTGAAGAATTTTCTTTTCAAGGAGCAAAATAAAAGGATTTTTGAACAAGATCCCTCTGCTCCTACTCTTCATAATACAAATTAAAATACAAAAAAAAAAAAAAAAAAGGATGTTAGTATGCTGGTAATCTCTGGGAAATTAAAAGAGCAGCTCTTGCAAAGGGATTCCAGAGAAACAATTCAGAGTCCTTCTTTCTTTCCATTCCATGTGCTTACTGAAGTACTAGGACTTCTTTACCAAAGAAATCCAAAATCTGACACAAATTGAGAGGGAAGCAGTCTGCTTCACTGCTGTCCAATGTAATTTCAAGTTGACTTATCCTTTCTTTATCTCATTTGCTGACTGATAAAATCTTGACAGTATTAAAAAATAATCCAAGTCCTATTGCATGAGTTGTTTTCCTTCTGCATGTTTTACATATATTGATTGGAGAAATGAAAAAATGCTAATACCCATATGTTGTCACATCAAGTAAATGTGGACCACTTATTTTCCCAAATCACATTATGTCTGGAATATTTTGCAAAGATCTGTGAGCTAAGCTTGTATTCAGTTTCAAGATGAAATGAACTGACCCAACAAAGAAGGAAAATTAAATTACTTCTACCCATATTTTATCCCTTTGACATTTACTTTCAGTACCCATCCTTCCATCATCTCCTTCAGTGTGACAGCTCCAGTATCAACACTGAAATGCTGCCTAGTAGGAAAAATACCCCTTCATTTGTCTTTGATCCAGATCTGGGTGAAGTCAAAGAGAGTCTTTCTGCTGAATCAAGGAGGTTTGGCCAGGCCTTTTGCCATTTATGTACGAGAATGGGAACCCTACTGCAGTGTTTTGGAGTCTGACTTGGAGGGTAAGAACAGCCTCTTCAGCTTCAGACAGAAACCCCACTTGGATCAAGGAACAAAAAAGATCACTGTCTTTATCTAAACCCAGGCTCAAGAAAACTGCTGGGAAAATGTGCACTGCTGTTACTGACTGCCAAAAAGCAAAATGAACAAGCCAAGGGAAGACAATGAGAATAACAACAACAAAAAGTCACTCTTGGATTCCCATAACCAACACAATTTTAAAAGAAATTATAGAAAAATTAAGTTACCAGAGCTTGAGACTGTCTGAAGACCAAAGTCTTAGACACGATACTGTTCAGAGTATTTTCTATTCCCAAAAATTAGAGAAAACAAATTGTTCTAATAACACCTATGCCTTTATACCTTTGCAAGGATCTGAACATACTTGTTCCTGCCGTAACTTTGTTGCACAAAAAAGTATAGGAGCAGCAAACCCACTCTACACGTTTTATTTTGACTTAATGGAGAGTAGATAGCACATTAATATCAATACTGGAAGCTTCATCTTTCTTCTGCTGCAAAGCTTTAATCTCACAGTCACTAAGTCAATGATTAAACATCGGTGATTTCAAAACTGCAGGGTCAGAGACATGCAGAGCCATTTCTACATCTAAAAATTGAATCAGACACCTAAATATCATTAAAATAATGTTCTGCAAATGCCTCAAGCCCACTCTATGAAGATCATCTCCTCAAGACAAGGAAGAAATTCTGTCTCAACTGAACTGGTGACCATACTTCTATCAACAAGAATTTAATCACCACCTTCATTGCTTTAGAGTGCCACCTTGGAGTTTCTCAGAGGTTTCTCTTGCCATTCAGATTTGTGGAAAGACTCCCACTTCTGCCTTGTTTTGCTTTCAAACAGTACAATCCCCTGAGGCAAAAAAACATGATCTTTTAATTATCTGTTACACTGGGTGCCTTATATTGCATCCAGTGAAGGCTGAGTGTAGAGGGACTTCTCGGGGCAGATGCTGGCTCCATGCTCAGGAAACAGTCAGGGGCAGCTACCTGTAGCTTCTGCTATGTTATTGTTCCCTGCTTTATGCAATAATGCATTTAGACACTGATCTGGGCAATTATACTCTTTAGAAATCTAAGGGAATATTTCCAAATAGTTGGGAAAAAGAGCCTAACTACATATATATGCATATATACATATATACATATATATATATATACACACATATATATATATATACACATATATATATAGATAGATATAGATATAGATATAGATATAGATATAGATATAGATAGATATATATAGATAGATATAGATACATACACACACACATGCATACTCGTACCATCACATGATCAACAGCAGGCAGAAAAGCATGGAAATATAGAAGTGTAAACTCTTTTGAATCAATTTGATTTTTTTATAAAAACACTAACTTGTTATTCTACTAAATAGATTTTTTTTCTGTTTGAATCTGTGCTCTTAATTACAGGAAGAACCCATTTTTATTATTGAGTCAGTTCTGAGTCCAAAGATGTGGAATAGCAAGAAGGATGCATGAGCATTTTGTATGCATTGTGAAGTGCTCCAGCATAGAGGTACACTCAGAAACTATATTTATTTCTAGTAGCCAGCTGATTTATTGTTGCTTTGGTTCACCCTGCTGAAAAGTTTGTCAAATTTTCCCTTGTGACTCATCTGGTATACAAAGTGTCCGGGGGATGGCTTATGGCTTAAATGCAACCCCACTGAGAAACTTACAACTGCTCTTATGATTAAGTGAACAGCTTTAGCTTTAAATATGAATGTCCTCAGCTTCAGAAGGCATTTAAAATTTGCTTCAGTGTAAGGAACTGAGGGACATCCTCACTCCAGCTTTGAGACATAAAAATTACCTTGCAAGTTTGCATCATCTAATGGAAGGGTTCCTCAGTCAAGCCTTTTGGAAAACTACTTTTACTGTCTTCAGGAAATATCCTATCAAGACATGGTGTGAGAGACAGGGAAAAAAGACAGAAACCAAGGCTTTCATTAAAGGTTTCTGCTGGTCTGGAGTGTAGGAAACAGGAGAAATTGCATAAGTGGCCATGATAGTGCTGTGCCTCACTCTCTCATCTTCCTGTGGGCTGTGAAAACAGAGGTGTGATTTCTTCTGTTGTTAGAAGGAATATCCTTAAGTGAAGGAATATCACTTAACTGAGTTAAGCACGTCCTGCATTGCTGTCTGCTGGCCCCTGAGTACAAGTGCTAGCATGGGACACTTCTTGGTGGCTTGAGTGTCACTTTCATGCCCCATCCCAGCTGCCCAGAGGAAAAGCTGGGCATCTGCTGGGATTTGATTTCCTTCCCTCACAGCTCTGCAGAGCTCCTCCCAGAGTTGCCCCAGTGTGTGCTGTTGTGAGTCTCAGTAAACACAGCCTGTGGGACCTTGGCCAGTTTTGTTTGGGCCAGCTATCTCCTGCAACTCTGGGAAAGGATCTGCACAAGGAAGGGTTGAATCTCTTTTCATGGTGAAAGATCTGACACGCCAGAAAAATCGTAAAATTTAGCTACAAAAAGTTGCATGCTTGTTTTATGGTTGTAGAGACAGATTTAACAGACTGAAGACTACAGCTCTAGACTGGAAATGTAACTCAGGCAGCAAAAATGCATTTTGTAATCCTTTTGTTTGAGAATTCTTTTCTTCTGCTTGTTTTGGGTAGCATGTGCTGGATACATGATGCACAATACTTGGGTTAAGTCGTGCACAAATTTGTAGAAATTGGATACATTATCTGAAAGAGCAGTCACAAAAGAGAATTATCACAGCACAAGTGAGCATTTGCTCTAACAGGCAGCTCCTGCAGAAGCTGTATTCCAGATACTTCCCTCCACTTCTGAAACAAATGTCAGTGTGTTGGGTAGTGCTCAGTCCTCACCTTGTACCAGTACAGGCCTCAGTAAAACCCTGACTTTGCTGCCTTAGGCTGAAGCAATGTATCGTTGCCTCAGCAAGCAGTTGAGTCTAATTTCACTTTACATCAAGCAGACCAAAAATTCCATTTGAAAGGTGACAGGCCAGTGCATTAAGCAATTGCACCAGTGCTGGGGTTAAAGTGGATAAATTATATAAGACTAAAGCCTGACACTAAAAACCACCAGCTGGATCAAGGACGTTTCTATCCATTCTGGCTCATTAGACTTAGGACAACAAGGTCAGCTATGTTAAATTTAATCACAGGCCTTCCTAGAGGGTATGGTAAATGTATTGGCTAATTTTTCATACCATATCTGAGATAATCTGTCACCCACAGCTTGAGAGGTAGCTTGCTTGTGTTTAAAGTATCCACTCTACTTATGGCCAGTTAAGACAAATCTTTATTGTTTTTCAACCAGGATGAGCCAAATTAATCACAAGCATTTACCTCCTTCCTCCCCTATTAAAAACAAAGGGGTTGTAGTTCATGTATGTTAGCACTCAGCTTGGCATCATCTTTTTAATGGAAAAATAAACTGAGCTGTCTATGCTAAATTGAATCAAGCAAAATAAATAAGCAAACAAGATTTTTCTTTGCTGTAGGTACAGGGACTGTGTTCGGAATGAAGAAGGATAATTAATTTGAAACTCTTTCAGAAAAACAGTGTCTTTTTATACTCTGTTTTTAAGGTCCCTAACACAGTGGGGGTCTGTTCTATTACTATAACTTCCATGCACTACAGTAATAAAAATAATAATGCTGTGAGAGTTATTTAATGTTAAGTCTTCTTGGGTGAACTGCATCCCTCCTCCAGAAGGTCCAGTGGCCCTAACAGAACAGTGTCATACATGAAGAGAAGAATGGCATGAGCAACTTCTGTGCTACTGATGCAGCTCTTGGGATGCATTTTATAATAATTAGGTATAAAAGCTAGTATGATAAAGTCAAGGTAGTAACTTTCCTCCCTTCTGCTGCCAAACATTGGCAGGATTGCATTTGCAGATTTTCCATTTTTTGGAATGACTGTTTTCCCATTTTTGCTTGTTTGGAAGCAGCCCTTGTGAGACAGTGTGCTGGTCCTAATCACCAAAGGCCAGATAAAAGAGGCCCTGCCATGGGAAGCACCCACTGCAGCTGTTGCTGCACATGCTGCCTTGATAATAGATCAATGATTTAAAGTGAGCCAACTCATCATCCTGGGAAATGCTAAGATGATATTACTGATATTACTTTTGATTAATTTAAGTGTAAATTCCTGTCTAGAATCTAGAGTCAAACATCAGTCCATTATCTTACTGATTTAAATGGCTGTGTCTGAATCTGTTTCCTTAGAAGAAGGGTCCCCAGCGTTCCAACAAACTCAAGAGAAAAGGAGTAGAATAAGCATAGATAAACCTATAACATGTATATGCTTGAGAAAGGGAGAAACACCTCCCTTGGTGCTGTGAAGCTAGGCTGTAGGAAATGCCTCTAAGTTGCTTTTTCCCTTTGGAAGTGCTGGAAAACTCTCTAGGAACTTCTGCACTGGCAGACAATTCCAGATGACCCCACACTGCTGGAACCTCAGAAGGCAATACTTTTAATGCTAAGTTATGGTTTAGCACCAAATTACATGCAGGTGGCTTTATCTTCAGATAGTTCTCAGTGGTGTAGTTGGGCATCACCTCATCAGAGATGTACCAGCTTTGAAAAGTTGAGCTCAGTTATCAGGAATAGTGTCTGAGATACTGTCTACAATTATTACCCTGAAATTAACCATACATCCTAAATGTTCCAGCATAATATCCAGCACTTAGGTAGCTCCTTATGAGTGACAATTTTTCAGTAGCACTAAGTAAGACTGGCTATGCATTGCACTGCAATTTTTTGAATTATATACACCAGGATAACTGAGTATTACAATGCCCAACATTGTGATTTTGTAGAACTTGACATTCACTTCAGGTCTCTATTTTCCTGCTGGTATTGAAAGGAAAACAACTTCCTTTAACCTTGGGTGATTATGCCTTTGTATTTGTATCACTTATTTCCTGTGCAAGTTCCTACACCATAAAGAAAACAGGAGATAACTTGACCACAATGAATAAGGAGGCATTTAAAAGACACTCCTTGACTCCCATCATCCATAAATGCAGACACTGGAAGCTGCTTTCTGTTTTCAGTAGAGGAGGGGAGAAGAAATAACATATACAATTAAAAGAACAGGGCACTCTTTAGGCAGCCAGGGCCAGGAAACCTTTTGATGAAAATCTCTGCTGATTTACCAAAGCCACAGCAACAATGCTGATTTATACTGACTGATGAATATCAGACATGAGTTAGAATTTTTTACCCAGACCATCTGTTACAAGGTCTTTATGCTTAAGTTTCCTGGGGTTCTTTAATGACCAATAGTCAATGTGTTCATGGATTTTATGCCTGCTCCAAAGGACAGCACACTGCATGCTTTGTAGAATATGGATATTCCTAATCTCACGCTGAGGTGTTGATTCTTTACAGATTTGTCAGAGTATTGATGCATTTCACTGAATAATCAACAAGTATTCTTTAAGCACTTCAACATCCACTGTCCAAAATCTTATTTTATTATGAAATCTCTGATCCATTTATGAGTTCTGCAGATGAAAACACACTGATTGTAATTTATGAACAAAAAGCCATGCATAACCAACTCAGTTTTGAACACTAAAAAGTGGATTGAAACCTTTTTCTTTAGACTTATTGAAAAGCTGTTGAATGGGTACCATAATTTTATACTACTGAAGGCATTTTACTATTCAGGATAGTTTCCATGTCAAGTTCTATGACAGATTTGAGCTGATGCACAAGAAGAATTTGAAGTACACTTAATTTCATATAAAGTGTCATTATGGCTCTGGGGTATTGTGTCTTCCACACAGCACAACCATAATATCCTGGTTAAGGCTCTTAAAAGTAGCTATGATGAAGTGGACAGATAATCTGTCTTTCTCTCGGGAATGACTGTTTTAATTTGCAAATTTGCAAAGGAACTAATAAATTACTATAGCATTACTTGCAGGTAATTAGCACATATACCCCTTGTTTATTTTGGACTGAGGGCACTAAGTTCATAACTATGTGAGTATTTGTTACTTTACAAATTCTAGTGGTCCAGATTAGTCATCAGCTGGTTGGAAATGGAGAGTAGGGCTTGTAAATCCTCTGTCACCTGATTCAATTCAGTCCTTAACGAAGACTTGCAACCTGAAGACTTGTTCATGACTGACAAAAAATGGATCAGGGGGGTCAGTTCACTGCTTGGTAGGAATCCACTGTCATGATCATTATGGTTCATCTGATGAGAGAATTTCACTCCAGCCTGAAGAGAATCTGTGTGTCTGCAGATGTGGCACCCCCTTCATACTCAGTCACTGGCAATCACTGCACAGATATCTTATGGACCTTTTCCTTTTCTCTCAAAATCAAACCTGTACAATAGACATTTTTAATGGAACAGAGCCAAATGTAGACTAACAAGTCTTTTTAAAAAGGCATGGATGGGAGGCACCAGATAATATGATGGGAAGAATGCACCTTCTCCGCTTTACCTCCCCGTTGTGGGACCTGACATGGAGGCTGAGACAAATGGTTTATGCACCTTCCATCCTTCTGTGCACCCTCTGAAAATGTATGAATGCTTTTCATGGAAGCTTGAGAGAAAATAATTAGGAAGAGAACTGTATCCAGAAGAAAAACCCAGTACAAGATTGTGTTCAAAGACTTCAGGGCACTGGGACGAGCTTCATTACGTGGGGTTTGTCATGGCCAATCCAATTATCTGGTCAGTGACATAACATCTGAATTGTCAACACTGGGTAAACTCATTGGCTATCTCAAAAGGGAAGGTTGTGACCCAGCAAACACAAAGGTGGTCCATTTCCTCACACACAGCAAGACATTTAAGGCATATCAGCAAAGTGATAAGTCAGTACAACCCCCATTAATGTTCTGTCTACTTTTAGAATAAGGATAACTTTCCAGGTCTATCTTCCCACAGCTTTGTGTTTAGGACATGCAGATCCTCTGGCCTGTAAAGGAAAGACTCATGTCCTTTGTACCTTACTAATGAATTCTCACTGAGTTTAATGGGACAGAGCCTCACTGGTGTTAAATCAACACAGCAAGATTATTCTTTACTAAAGAGAGTGCTCTGACACATAGGACAATGAGGATCAGTTGGGAGGCGGGAGAAGAAGACAGATAGGGTAATCTCAAGAGCATAGGAAAAATACCCCAAAAATCTAATAAAAATAATTTTTTCAGAATAATGACTGGTGCATGTTTCTCTCCCTAATGTTTTCTTAACTTTCTTGATGTCTTTCAAGGAGACAGAAAGAGTAATAGAAAGCACTCCCATATCCATCCCTGTATGTAAAGAGCAGTTTTTTGGAAGGCCATTAGGATAGCCCATGGCAGTGTGAACATCCTGTGTTAATTTATAAACTCAGTTGGTGATCTGAAGGCAAACTTAAGGCCACTCCAAATAAAGTGTGAGCATGTGTATTTGTACAGTGAAAATAGTCAGGGGTTTGTGTCAACAGCATTTTGCTTGATAGATCCTACACAACCTAAGCACTGTGACCAGTCCTTATTATGCCTAAATTTCCTTGCTTTCTGTTTTCTTAGGAGAATTTTTCCTTTATGGAATATTATTTTTGAGTTCTAATTTTCAAAGACCCTTGCTGTGAGGAGTTTGTCCCTGCTAACACAATTGTGGGGGGCCTTTGGCTTTTATTTAACATTCCAGATGGATTTCTGGGGCATCACTTTAAGGGTAGAATCCCCCCTGGAAAAACAAATAATCCATTTTTTTCCCTTTAACATTTGTTATGTGCTTCTTTACTTCCAACCAAGCAGACACATTTAGCAACCATCACTGGCTACCTCTCAGCCAGCAACTCCTCCACTCCCCCACTTCCAAACACAGAAAGTACAAAAAACAGACTTAACTTCAGAGGTGGCAGTGGAGGGGGAGAACAGCACAAGGAGTGAGGAACGGTCATGACTGTTATTGCCAAAACACAAGAATTCAAACCAGTGCTCAATGAAAATAAACAGACTGTTGAAAAAGAAGGTGAAAAGTGAATCAAAGTTCTTCTGCCGCAGGGAAAATAATCTCACCATTTCCTTCATCATCCCATGCTCTCCTCAGGACAGCACTGAGGCAGGTATGTTTGTCCTTACTGAGAACATCTAAACATGTGCTTAGAGATCAGCAGGTTGCAACTTAACTAAAGGCATTCCTTTGAAGTGCGGCCCCTACGTAAATGTCTTTAAAATTCTTTTACTGTTTCGTTGTTTTTTTTTTCACTAGCCATTTTAGGAGACAATGTCCTCTTTGACACTTAATCCCTCCTATTTGCTGCTTATCCTGGTTACCTGCAGAAAACTCACCTGTGTGCCTGACTGTCCTCCCCTGACCACACAAACATGGCTCAGATGTCTGACCTGCTAATGTAATTCCACTGTGTGACAGTGACTTTCCCTTACTATGCACCAAGGGTCACCCAGCTGCATTTGCTGAAGGGTGAGGGACTGTAAAAACAATAGAAAAAAGCCACATAAACCAAGTGCAAATACAAACTCCAGCCTCTCTTTACCACTTGCACCCTGCATAATCACTTGCACCACCACCTCATTAAATGCACAGAATTAACACTGTTTCTGCAAGCTTTGCTCTGAATCACTTGCAGAGATGCAAGTGACAAAGTAAGCTATAAGGCTGTGAAAATGCAATAATCATGAAGCCTTGGTCTATTCCTGTTACCTGCTGCACATTACTCTTCTTTGGCAGGACCACTCTGATTTGCAGCTGGGTGAGGAAGATGCTGTCTGGAAAAGCAGCAGATGTGACTGGCAGGCAGGTGGGCACCCCTCTGCAGCTGGCAGTGCTGCCCCCTCCCCAGACTGCTGCAGGAGCAGAAATCTGTGCTCCAAGGATGGCAGAGTGCCCTTCATTTCCTGGAGCTGAAGTAACACTTAAAGATGAATGGGTTAGTGGGCAGCAGACCCCCAACAAATGCTTGAAGAGCATTGCATTTATTTGCAGAGTGGTAACGGGGTTTGAGCAGCATCACTGGTGTTTTGTTCTCTGGTGTCTTTGGACATGCAGCCACACCCTGGTTATGTGTGACACAACTCAGGCAAGTCTGATCAGAAGTTTCCTTTTCATGCACAGCAGAAGGGTTCAGTAGGACAAGGTACTATTCTACCACATTTCCCCAGCTATGTCTTGTTTTCCACCTTGAAATTCTGAGGTAAAGCAGATGGGACCCATTTTTTTGTGGTTTCTGGATAAACATCAGGAAATGTGGATCTCTCTTAACTTATGCATCTAGGCAGATCAGCTCAGCTCTAAAGGTATATGCAGTCAGAACAACACACCCATGTTCAGTGAGCTGTACCCAGTGGGCCCAGAAGTTCACCAGTGGTGTGGGAAGGGAAGAGAGTCTTGTTGCTCTCTTCAGGAAAGTCCAGAAGAAACCAGAATATTTAGGCTGTGGCACTAGAAGGGCCACCGTGCTTGCAAAGCCTGTGCCAAAGTGGTGCAGCAGGGCAGCCCTTGCAAGCTGGGAATACTGTGGGAATACTGCTGCTCGTACTTTGGAGAGCCATGTTCTGGAAGCTTTGCTTCCTGGCAGTCTGCAGCATCCCTTAAGAAGAGCCTTCTACTGCTTTGCCATCACACTATACACAGAAATGTGATTTATTTGAGATTAGTTGAATTACAGCTTATATTGGCTGTAACAAAATCAGATACACACTTAAAACATCCTTGTGTGGGTGTTTGACCTGAAAACAATGAAACAATACAACACTCAAACAAAAAAACCCCCACCTACCTGCATCATCAAGGTATTGTACAAAAGTGGAGCCAGCAGGTAAAGAACATTGCTCATGGGGGATGATCACAAAACCTGCCAGCATCAAGCACTGCATTGTGCTGACACCCTTGCATCAAACTTGCTCTCAGTGGACCCAGCCAAAGAACTGCTGTTACTCAGATGTCATTAAACTTTGCCTTGCACTACCAAGAAAAAGCAGAATCTTCATTGAGTGTAAGGTATATTTGGGTCTAGAAAATCCTGCCTTGTAGAACAGCCTCCAACTGAAGGAAAGCCATAAATACTATAACTCCAAATCACCTCACGGAAACTAAACACCTTCAAGGATCTATTGGATATTTGTAGCATTTAGCAGAGAAGTGGTGTAAACAAATACTCAAATGAAGATGAGTCAATTTTAAATGAAATGTGTCACTAATTATCACCCTCTGACAAAGTCATTGGATGTGCAACCCATTTTACAAAACTTTACCCCAAATTATTTGAAAATTTCACACACCCATCCAAGGACAGCTGGCCAGAAAATGTGGTCAGGACCTTCACATCCATTGGACTTCAGGGCAAAGCATACAGAATTTGATAAACTAGGATACAGGCAGTGATCATAGTTGGCATAAAATATCCGGTGAGCTAGTCTTTGGAGGCTTTCTTAATTTTTAATCAGGTTGGTTTTATTTCCCTGTTTGCCCCTTAAAGCCCTTGCTTTGTTGCTTTCTGAGCTGGAAATCCATAAAGTTTTCTCATCAACACTGTATTTCAGAAAGTAAGTACATTTTCAGAAAGTCTTTCTTCTTTCATGACATAAAGCCTTTAAGTTTCATGACATAAAGCCTGGGAACCATGTTTGTAGCAGATAACTTGGCAACAGACACTGTCTTGGTCTGATCCTTATAAGGCTTTAATCAGAGTGATTTTTGAAAACATGGATTAAGCTCCATCTATGCTATAAAGAAACCATTTTTCATTAAGCCATTTTCAACCAAACTGCATTCAGGCAGGACACTAAATCATGCAATCAGAATATAAATCACTTAGCAATTCTATAAATCATGTTGGTCACTGATAAAAGAAAAAAGAAAGAAAAAGAAAAAGAATAAAGTATTAATTTAAAAATGAACTAAAGAAAAAAAATTACACTTCCTGCATTTCCATTGCTTAATGCAGCCACATTTAACTGGGCTGAAACCTATAAGACAGAAGATTTTCAAAACTGAGGTAAACATTTCTAGCAGTGGTCAGGAATTTTAGGACAAAAATTCTCTTTTCCATTCACATACAATGAAAAAATCCAGTCATCTGTCAAAATGAAGTTGATTGATAGCAATAGTTTGATCTTAACAAGTCTCTCAGCTTAAAAAAACTGCAAAAGGACCATTGAATGATGAAGGATGGCTGTTTTGACATTTTTAAAAGTGAAAAGTTTTATTTTCTAATTGAAGGAAACAAGCAAAACCCCTACATTCCTTTTGTACTGAAAAGAGGCAACTGCTTTGAAAGGTCACAATCTAAATAAACTCTTTGAACATTATTAAAGTAAAATATTTAGCTTGGCCCCATCCTGATTTTATTTTGGAAATTTTCATCCAAGTTTAAAAAGGACCTTTCATCCCTAGCTGGACATAAGAAAAATACTGGGATTCTTGAGAACGCTGACAGGGTGAGGAAGCTCATCCCCATCCAGGTTCGGTATTTCCCCTGTGTGCCAGTTGCACTGGCAGGGTGCTCAAGGCCATCTGTTCCTTGACTCTTAAGAGGGCTGAAAAGTAGGGAGGAAGTTATTGCAGGCTTTAATTCTCAGGAGACCAGAGACAGGCAGGTGAGAATCCCAACCAGAGGAGGTCACATCCTCAGCTTGGGTCAGCCAGAGTAGGACATGGCTCGTGTAGGGTCAGGCCTTATCTAGACCCTTGGAGTACTGGCACAAGCATCTCTCGGCTCACAAATCAGGCCCTGTGTCTAAATGTAAATTTGAACTCTAATGACTGCAGTGCTACCTGTGCTGGCCACTGCTTTGCTAAGCTGGTGGGGTTTTTTTCCCATTAATGTACCTCTTGAGTCCATGTTACAGAAAAACTAACAAGTCAGCCACTGCTTTACCATGGGACCCATTAGCAGCAGGCATTTAAAAGTGCAGACCATTCACTTCACCTGTATCAACCAGCCCTGCTTGTATCAATCACCAGAACATCACAGACATCAGCAGGACTGCACGGATTTATATGATCTGAGGATCTGCCTTCTCACCTCTGCTGGGGTATTTGCAGTAATTCAGTCTTGATTCTGAGAGTGGTTACTTGCAGCTGGACCCCCTTGTAGAGCCCCAGTGAAATAAAATTAGGTGAGGCAATTTCTGAGGTGATTTAAGGCCATTAACATGACAAAAAGTGATTAACATTGTTTGTGTGATTTGCTGCCCTGGATGAGCACTGTTTGGTTGAAAATGACTTAGTCAAAAATGCTTTTACATACAGCTGGGTGAGGACTTAATCCATGCTTTCAAAAACGCTGATTTTAGCCAAATATGGAGACGCTGTGCTCATCACCAAAGTAATGGCCCAAGGTATTCTGAGGAAGAAACATGTCTCATTTCAGGTCTAGCCCTGAAACCACCCACAGGCTGTGGCTGACTGTCAGAGCATTCCTAAGTAACATGGTCCATTTCTGCAATGAAGTTTCATTCTTACAGGAGGCTGCTTGCAATGTAGAAACAGACCCACATCCAACAATCTGTAGAATCACTGCAGCTTATCAGTGTTCTCCCTTCTCTGCCCTCCTCAGCCTTTCCAACAGGAGGAAACTTACTTTGAAGCATATCTACATTAATGTCTCCCTACCAAAGAGAGAGAAAATGCCTCAGGTGGCAAAGGCAATATTTGCAATGCTCCCTAATCCAAATACTGTTTTCTGACAGTGTCTCTCTGCCACTGTTTCTTAAATAGAGTCAAGAGGGGTGTGCAGAAGAAACCTTGGAAAAGCGGCTTCTAATAGCTTAGGTTGTGTACCTAAATTAAAAACCACCTCATTCAACAATTCTCTGGCTGAGATTTGTTTGCTCCCACTGCCAGATGCAACTTAGTGGCACCTGCTCACCTTCTGGTTTGGAACTGAGCTGGCAACACCTGTTCTGATTTAATTTGATGGAGGTAAATCACTGCAAGTCTCCCAGCATCAAGGATCCATTATCGGTAACTACATTATCTGTCCCATACTGAACATTTGCTCTGAACACACTTACAGGAAGATAAGCAAAATATTACCAAACATTTCAGGAAGCAGTTGCCAATCTAAATTTTTCCCCCTCTAGGAGCACCTAGCTCTGTGAGCAGGAGGGAGGAAAAGTGAGTTCACCATCAGGCTTTTGAAAGTTGTGGATGAATGCAGATAATAAAACTGAATTAATGGAGGAGGACGTACAGATCTACTCAAGGGGATTTCTGCAGGAGGTGGAGGACTTATTTTGGACTGCAAGAATAGAAATATCTTTAACAGTTGCAGTTGTAAGAGAGAGCTGGTGTGGTTTACAAAAGGGGATATACAGCCAGAGATTCATAAGTGAGAACAGGAATTGCTTTCTTTGGGTTGTGGGCAACGTGAGGTACACAGCCATGCAGCTCACTGTTTTTGCATCAGTGAGTTGCAGGACCATTGTTATCCCCTGGCTACTGCTGGGATTCTTGCTGGGATTTGAGGAATTCATAAAACAAAATGAGGGAAATAAACCCCCTTTTGGCAGAGTTGAAAAATAGATCCAAAAGGTCTGCTGAAAGGAAATGCAGATTGCATGTGAAGAGCCCATCTACAGCTTTAGAAGTAATTTCCTTTTTGAGTTTCCCAAAGTCTGTAACAATGCACTGACAACACATTAGCAAGCAGAGTGGGAATTGCCTTGTCCTAACCAAGCATTTTCCAAGCAGTAATGACTCCGTGCACTGCTGCTTTTCCCTCTTCCTCACATCTCCCAGCCCCAGGAATGTTCAAGTCCCTTTCAGAGCCAAGCACATTGCAGTTCCCACCTTAACCTGCTGACTGGCAAACCCTGCCTCATGTTCTGCTTCAAACCCCATCCCAAGACCAAACAACTGACCTTGAAAGTACGAAGCAGAGGTGACTATCAGAGATTTGTCTCTCTGGGAAGCTCAGAACAGCATCCACAGGCATGCTGCACTGCTGGCCTTTAGCATAATCCCTAGGCATTAATTTCACTCCTGTTTCCACACCAGCCTCAAAGCCTTCATCTGCATTTGGAAATAATAGGAGACAGGGATATTTTCCTTGCTGTTTACTACTTCCCATTTGACTTGACTACCACCCTTTTTAAATTTTTTTTTCCTTCTCATCTGCTCAATTTTGCAAAGCTCAACAGTGAAATTGCAGCTAAACATAGTTGGCATAAGGGGAGAACTACCTTGGAGGCATTAGGAGAGAGCAGAAGCCTGCATCAGCTTTTGCACAGGCACAGCAGCTGACATATGGCACAATGCAACAAGCAACCAGACCCAGAGCTATCTGGCAGTGACCTGCACATCTGCTGGCATAGGAACTGAGGCCTTGGGGCACAGTTCAAACTGAGCTAGTGTGAATGAGAAAAAGCAGCTTCCCCATTCTTTCTTATGGTACATCCATCTGTTGCACAGTTTATTATTGGGAATGAAGTTGTAACTATGACAAGACGCTGTGTTATAAAGAAGAACTCCAAAATTACATTGTGGGATTTTTTTTCTAATGCTGGATTAAATTTAATTTGTGTTCAAGTGAAAAAGTTTTCTGCTTTATATTTTATTTTATTACAATTTCCTCCTAATTAGTAATCTGAAGGTTCTTTCTGGGGTTCCACAAAAGTCACACCCAAACACTTTGTTCTGTGTTTCTAGAAAAAAAATATTGCTTCAACAAAACCTTACCCTGAGAAACACCAGACTGAAACTGTGGGTTTTGGAAGTAGAGTGAGGGAGTGGGGAGTAGAAAGGCAAATTTTAGTTGTAAAAGAAGGGGGATTAGGATTTAGCAGTGTCCTGAAGGTGTAGAGTTAAAGAGAGGGGAAACATCAAGGTAAGGCATCTAAAGAGCCTGGCTGAGGATTATGAGTAAGGAACATGTTTTTTGCCACAATGAAGTGACTGGCAACAGTATCTTGAAAGGCAGAGTATCTAGAAAGGCAGGCATTAGGGAGGGATTTAAGCAGAAGTGGGAAAGTAATTTGAAATGCACTCCCATAGAGGTCTGAGGTGCTCCAGTACTAGGATATCATGAAGTGGATGTGGGTGAAGGGCTGTTGAGATTCCAGTGGAGAGCAAGAGGTAAGGCCCCAGAAGAGGAGGAACGGAGAGGAGGACAGGCATATTGTGGGAAAAGGCTGTAGGAGGACAAAGATTTGAGCAGAAAAATGTGTCTGTCAGTACTGAAAGGGGTAAAGAAGTTCAAGGATGAAATAACCCAAACATGTTGACCTCAGAGCACAAATACATAAAGGGATCTTCTTGGTGCCTGGCTTGTATCACCAGGAGATATTATTCAGTCACGAGTTTTTCATCACAAAAGAGTTGATACTGCAACATATATTTTCCAGTTATCACATATGATTGAATGACAAGTAACACCTCCCTCCCATGCTGAAAGAAGCTGCAACCAGTAGTCAGGGCGTTACTCCATCCCCCTCTGAAATTGTAGTTTTCTTTCTCACACAGTTCAGAGCAGACTGGCTTGTGGTTTCTCCACAGTGGCTTTGGGTTTTTTTTTTTTTTCCTTTTCTTATTTATTTGGAAATAAAGGCCACTGACTTTGGCGGCATGCCTTAGACAGGTTCCTCTTTTCTCTAGAGGTCTTGCACTATTTCCCTGAGACACAAACCCAGTTCATACTGGGAAGCACATAATAACTCAAAGCAGGATAACAGAGCAGCTGAGAACTCCCTTGTGACAGGACAGCAATGATGTAAGTGGAGGAAGCCACTGGGAATTTCACAGGGTAAGTCCTAGAAGCAGAGTGAAGGAAGGGGAGTTGCTGCTTTCAAAAGCATGAAATAACTTGAAAGATGCCAAAATTTCCAACATTGGGAACAATGGGTTCCCGTAGGTGAGCAATTCATAGCTGAAAGAAAGAATTCAGGAAGAAGACAATTATTTCCTTTGGGAGGTATTTTCAGTGAAATTGGCCCAACTTCATAAAATCCAGGAAGCTAAGGGTTTTTTCCTGCAACAAATATCTGTTGCACCAAGCTGGCCAGAGCTAAGATCAAGTAAGAAGTTTATGTGCTGGGAGAATTATCCTGTGCTGAGAAGTCAGCTTACTTTTAGGCCTCAAAGAATGGCAAAAAAGAAAATATACCTTAGTGGTTATTAACCAATACATTGGGTTTTTTGGACTATTTCAGGAAGACCCAAGTCAGTTTTCAGGCAATTTCTGGCTGTTAGCCCTGCTATTTGTAAGTGAACAGAAAGAAAAGAGAACAGAGAGTCTGCCATCTAATGAAAAGAGAAAAGAAAATCCAGAGGACTAACAAGTAAAAGCCACTGACCACCATGTAAATCCCAGCTCTGAAATGTGAAAGTTCACAGTTACTCCAGAGGATTATGCAGAAAATCCTTAGAGTCTTCCAAGGAAGAAGGGTGTGCTAATCATCACTTCTCTGTCTTACACACACACGCATGCACAAATCTGCAAACTATCACAGGTTTTATCCATACACACTTCTGTTTCTTTGGATCAAAGCTGGTATAAATGGTAACAAACGCTTAATCCTTCAATGCAGACGGGTGCCCCTGTGCAGTGCTGAGCTCTAGCAGCCTTCAGTGCAGTGCTGGTCAGACAGAGACATCATGAGCATCACCTACTGCTCAGGGCCTGAGGGAAGGGCCCCTAACTCAGGAGTGCAGAGGTTCTGCCTTCATCAATAACCTTGTAGAGGTCAGAGTGTTTCCCTGTCCTCCTCGGAGCTGTATGAAGGTAAGAAACCATAGTACCAATTAAGAGAGGTGTAATGACACACAAATATTGTCACATAGGAAATCCTTGCTGTATCTGGATAAGAGGCCAGTTCAGTTCACTAGGTCATATGTTTTACATATCCATCAGGCTTTCCTCCATGAGTTTGTAAAGACAAGCTGGTGCAGAATCCCCAACACCACCCCAGTGTCCTCAGTGATGACAAGAATGGCTAAGCATTTCCGTTTAATCATAGTCTGTTTCTTTCAGTGATGCTGGGACCTTGGCTGAAAGAATAACATGCTCGATACCTTCTCCAAAACAAGCAATTGAGAGAGTCTGGAAAAGCTGTAATGGAAGTGTCTCATTGAAGGCTCTGAATTCCCATATTATAAATATGTAATTTCATAGTAATCACATACATTACATGATATAAATCTCTTCTACATCAAGTAAAGAAAGTTATTCCATTATCAACTGCTGAAATCTGATTTAACATTTTACAACACAATGCTCTCCAGGGTGAGCAAAATCAGTTTGGCTTTCTAGAGAATACAATTATAGTCTTCAAGCAAAAGAGCTTAGAGAAGGATTCAACAGTCTGTCTTTGTAAATTATACTCTGAGGTTTGCATTTCTCTCTCTATTTGATGGGGTGAAGGGATTGCATAGAATAGGCCTCAAAGAAGACACTCCAGTAAAAAAAAAAAAAATCAATCCAAGGAAAAGTTGGGTTTGATTTGGAAAGCAGATATGTGCAGACTTGAAAAGTGGCAGGCAAAAAAACTGGTTAGATTTAGGGAATTGTGAGACAATGAGGGAATGATCCAGCTATTTTGGTGGGCTCCAGCCAGTGTGGTACAATGCACTCTGGAAATGACAGTGCACGTGTCTGTTTCCTGATGACTGTATTTGATTCTGCAGCTGATAGAAAAGAAACAGATGCAGCTACCAAGAGGCTGGGCCACTGCACAGGCTGACACAATTTACAATATTAATGTATCTATATAGAGGAGTCTGCTCATTCAGCATAATCATCTTTTTCTTCATTACTTCTGTCTCTATCCAGGTTTTTCCAATAATTTTTGCTTCTTTTAATTGAATTCATTCTTCTCTGACCCAGGTTGACCTGCTATATTTGAAGAAGGAACACCCCTACATCTTTTTTGCACCTATACCATAAAGCTTAACAGGCATCTTTATTAGAAATCTAAGACATCATTAAAGTATTTTTTCTCATATTGCCAGTTATAACGGGGAACACAAAATGTGTATTGCATTATTTAGTTTTGAGCTGACTTCTCTGCAGCAAGCAGGGGGGACAGGGAAGCAAGCAAAGCAATAAACAGAAACTCTTTTTTTTTTCTATATCTGGATTGTCTTTAGACATCTGCTTTGTGTTTCTAGTGATGTGTTCCTTCAACCCCTCTAATACCTGCTAGTCTAGAAACAATATCCACATCAAACCAACGATCTATTTATTCTCTAACCATAAATTATCAGATGAGACCCTCAGATGTGTCTCAACCTTTACACTTCACATCCAGTCTTTATCAGTGCTATTCTAAAGGGCAGGCACATTTGATTTAATAGTCTTTTTACTTTTCCCTTCATTTTTCTGTCATTTGTGACTTAAACAATCAATCTTCTCTCTTTTCTCACACTTTTTTACTGGAGAACTTCTATTTTTATTCTTGCTCTTGACTGCATCTCTTTTGTCTCTAACAACCTGTCAGCAAATAGCATTTTCTGTGTTGACACAGCTCTTTCCCTTCTGATGGCAGAGCAAAGGCATTAGTGTAACTTAGCTCTGCCCTGGAGTCAGAGGAAGGGGATTTTGGCTCCAGGGCAGTGGCTGGGAGACAGATAAACTGCTCAGAGGAACTGTGACTGCTGCTCTTCCACTGGTCCCTCAGGATGCCTCCCTGAATCCCTGGTCCTCAGAATGACCCCTGCATTTGGGAGTGAAGGTTTAGATGACACTGCTGGATTGCCAGTGAAGATGGAGGTGAAGATGGAGGTGAAGCTGGAGGTGAAGATGGAGGTGAAGATGGAGGTGAAGATGTCTGCTCCAGCATGGCAGTAACACCTCCCTCTCTGGTACTTGTTTGAACAAACACAAATTTAATTTCTCTCAGAAACGCCCCTGTGAGTAAGGACTATCTATCACTGCTGATCATGAGAAGTGAGATCCCAGAGCTACTCCCCATTTTAAAGCCCATCATGATACAACTGGTAGAGGCCATCCGTGCAGCTTGTTGGAAATGAGACTGTGCTCACCTCTGACCCCACCTTCCCTTCTCCTCTGGCCTTACACAGAAAATGGCACTTAGAGAAATTCCCTGGGGCTCTGAAATGCTGAATGGCTCTTCCTGCACTGGTCACCTTCACTCTGTGTCATGGTGAGCCACTGCAGCACTGAGTGATGGAGAGCTTTTTCCTTCATAAGTATGCATTGGAGACATTTCTCACATGAAAAGTTGAGAAATATGAGTTCACCTCCTCCCTCTTTTGTCTGTGCTTTCTTCCCCCCAACAAAAAGGGTCATTTCTGCAGCCTCTGCAGTCAGAAGGGATTTTATTGTGGAGCTCATCAGTCACAGTATGGCTTATAAACACAAAATGCCAGCACAGATCTGTCAAGTCTCTTCCTTGCTGCATGACACTTACCTCTCTGTTCCCTCCCTGCCAGTCTCCTGCCTTTTCCACTCTCCCTTGTCTCCAGGCCACTAAGTCACTCACTGCCAGTGCTGTGCCAAAGCACTTCTCCAGGTGCAGCTTCCCTCTGTGGCAGCTTTACCCAGTGTCACCCTGCCTGTCCTGCTGTCCCCTGGGGAGGGGCATTAACAGCAGGTCACACACACCAGCACACAGCACTGGAGGCAGAGAGGAGGAGAAAATCATCCCAGAGGACTCCCCAGGCTGCCCCCCACTCTCTGGGTAGCAAAAGATGTGTCAGGCTCCCTGTGGCTTAAATCTATCTAGAGTATTAGTACTCACAAGGATGTCCCACAGCAAGGAGTGGTGTTTTAATAAAGCTGCCTCCTGCTCCTGGGCACCAGTCTATAGGGCAAGAAAAGGGGGCTGTGTTACCCCACATGGGCAAGTCTGCCCCACACATTCCATGCCAGGGAGTCATCAGACACCATAGCAAAGCCTGTTCAGTAACAGGTCTTCAAGAACACTCATAGTTTGTGCTTCAGAGCTCTCCAGGGGAGGGTGTTTCAACACAAACCCCCACACAGCTTCATAATACATTGCAGAACTTTATTTGGACACTGGTTGTTCCCATGAGTGGGTGCAATCTGGGTGAGAATGTGGAAATCCCTTTCCTCCAGCAGCCTCTGCTCTGCTGGGACATGTCCCAGCCCACTGAGTAGGATGAAGAGGGAGAATGCCCATCACTTTCTCAGCTTGCTGTGGGCACATCTTTACCTGTCTGCCCACACCTCCAGTAAAGCAGCAGTGGGAAGCCTCTCCCCATATTGCACAGGTGCTGTTGTAGGAGGCACTGGGAGGACACAGTTGACCTCTTTCTAGCATTTTCTCTTCTTCTCTACCCCAGATAAACTGACACCTGATTTATGCAGAAAAACTAGGAAAGCACAGAAATCAAAATGCATAAGCACAGGCAGGTTTTTCTCAAAGGATACTCATGATTCTTTGGAAAAGTGAATTTATGTCAAAACCCCCACTTGCTGTCACTGTCCACAGATCAAATTTCACATAGTTTCATCTCCAAATTTTTTAAAAAAAATTTTTTGGTGTGTGTAAGTCTATCTTTCTGACATCCTGTTGATCAGTGAGCACTTCTTTTAAATACAACATCACAGCCACTCCAAGCCAATGTGGGATCCTCTGTCACATCTGGAAACGTGGAAAGGGCCACCAGTGATTCCCTGTGACTCACTCCTGTGTTCTGCATTTTTCACAGGAAAGGTTTGTGCCAAGGAGAGGGAATGTCAGCAACCATAGAGATGGTTACGCAGCAGGTTAAACAGGAAATCCTGCTCCTGCTGATGAGGATATACTCAGCATGGAGAGGTCATTCACTTCTGAAGGAAACAAAGAAAGCTGGCTGAACAATCACAATGTATCTTGAGAAAATTCCCAGAAGTTTCACTGATGTTCCACTCATCCCAGACTCTTGGCAAATCTAACTTAAATATGACTTAAAGACTAGAACTAAGCTACATCCCAAAAAAATATTTCTACCACAGTCTCCTTAAGATATCTCTAACAATAGATTTCACATAGAAAAAATTAAATTCCACTTTTCTGTCCTACTCCTACTCAGTTCAGACTCCTCCACTTCCCAGGGGAAGCAAACAGCTTCGGTTCCTCCAAGAATATCTGAACTGAAAAAGCTCTCCTGTCTCACCATGGACATTAGGTAAGGATCCCATCCTCACCAACTTCAAAGCTTCCGTTTATGACTTCAGGAATGAGAAACTGATATTTTTGTTAGGTCTAACAGACCTATATTCTTCCGTAAAAATAAAGAAATGTAGCTACCATTTGGTAATGGCATGACTCTGCAAACAAATTCATGTAACTAAATCTGTCTGGATTCCCAAACCAGGCATAAAATGATGCAAAAATGGAATGCAAATTTGCAAAGATCAGAGAAAGCACATTTCTCTTATTCTTATTTGGACCTCCATGTGTACATCATTTGGACCTTATACATCATACAACATGTTTTGGTTCATTTATAATAACAACAATTAAAAAAAGCTGTTTAAATATTTCTCAACTATTAAGTGGAATTTCTTTCTTTAGTGCAAATAATTAGGTATTGAAGATGTAGTGATCTATTTGATACAGAGAGAATATTTGAAGAATTTTAAATAAGAAAAATAAACCCTATATGAACTCACTACTGTATACTTATGAAATGTTTGAAATTTAAGGCTGATATTTTAGCCCTATCCCCAAAAAGTCTTCTAGTTAATGGCTATGCATATTTATATACTTTAAATTAGTTACTTTCATTCTTTCATATTGTTCTACGAATATAAGATAAACTTAGGAACTAGAGAGATCAAGTTATGAAAATAAGATTCAGAAATACAGAATTTTTAAGGCTGGATCTGGCGATCATCCCTGCCAAGGCAGGGTCAGCTAGAACAGGAAGTTGTCCTAGTGGGTTTGGAATGTCTCCGGAGAGGAAGACTCCACAACCTGCCTGAGGAGCCTGTTCCAGTGTTCAGCCAGCCTCAGAATAAAGTTCTTCCTCATGCTGAGGTGAAACTTTGTTTTTTAGTTCATGGCCATTGCTCCTTGTCCTGTCACTGGGCACCACTGACCTTAGTCTGTCGCCACCTTCTTGACAAATGCCTTTGAGGTGTTTATCTGCACTGCTGACATCCCCTCTCAGCCTTCCCTTCTCTGGACTACACAGGCGCGGCTCCCACAGTGTCTCCTCATAAGAGAGGTGCTCCAGACCCCAAATCATCTTTGTAGCCTCCACTGCACCCTCTCTACTAGCTCCTTCTTCTTGAATTTAGACTTGAAGTTTGTTCCTTAGTCCATATAAAGTACTAAGGTACATAACATAATGTTTTGTCAGATTATAGTGCACTGTATTTCTTCCTATTTCAGTAACAATAAAACGATTGGATGAAAAAAGAGAATTTTCTCTACAACTTCTCTGTAGCTAACTGGGTAGCCTAATCACATTTTTTTTGGTATTTAATATAAAGGGGATTTAGACTCTACAGAAACATAGTGAGAGACAAAAAAGCAGAATTTGGTATCTGCAGGTACCTATTATAGCCATCAATTCAACCTATCACTAAAACATGCTTATTTTAACACTGGCTAAATCCCTACAGGGCTTAACCACATGCTTAACTTATGCATTTTGCTGCATTAAAACTTGGACTAAGTAGTAATCACTGTATTTTACTTTGGCTTGTTGCTGTTAATATTGATTAATGTACTTGTCATTGCCTCCAGTCCCAATGTGCTGGACTGTGGCCTTAAATATTACTCTAAAACCAGAAATCCCACTGAAGGGCTTTAGTATGTTCTTCTTAAATGGAGATAAATAAATATCCTAATTCTTCCTAACTACTTCATTGAGATTGCCCATTTGAATTTTTAGCTGCAGTTTTCCAACTTCTTCTAAAAACCCTCCACAGTAAATGCATCCTTGGGGTGCTGTGGAGGAGCCAAAGCAGGTCAGGACATTACAACCAGGCTGGAGCACAACAATGGACACAAACAAAGGAAAGGTGGGAACACAACATCAAAGCCAAATGGTAGAGAAAGCAGCTGGGAGGAGAGAAATGGTCTGGGAAATGGTTGTATAAAGTACTCACAGAACCAGTAAAATAAGTTGAACTTCCCAAGCCACTAAGTTCAAGAGGCTTTGGCAAGTAAAATGCATAAAACCCATCCCAAAGGCAGGTCATCTTGTGGTTACAACAAGATGAAAGCACTTCAGAGATGTTTTATTTCCTAAGATCTTTCTCTCATCCATATATCCATACATCAGATTTTGTGTGAGAAATATATTTTCACAATAGGGTAGTTTCCAGCCTTTCTCTGTCTTAGCATTTTGCAAGATGCCAGATCAAGTGTGTGCACCCTCTGCTCTCCCCCTCCTTTTTCTCCCCACTCCCTGTTTAAGCTGGGGCTGCATCTGCTTCCAAAGGAAGGAGGAGTATTTCAAATCTCCAGGAAACAGGAGATCATCACAGCTCTGATTTTCTCCAAAATTCAGATAATTGACTAATGAACTTTTCCTCTCTGCTCATTTGCAGCAGCAGGAGGAGATGGAGGTAATTATGACACTTGCAACTGAAGGTTCAGTACAGTGTGGTTACAACAAGCCAAAGGCTAGGAAAAGGCATGCACATTACATGACATTTTAAGAGTCTGCCAAGCCACAGGAATGAAAGGGATATCAGCAACAAGTCCCCACAAGCTGTGCTGCTTGCGGTCTTGTAGTTTCACACGCTGCAGCACCGAAACCGTAGCAATGGATTTCCCAGGTGATCCTGCCTCTGCATCCGAGCCTCCCTGTGAGCTCAGGTTCAGGGAAAGCTGCATATCCCTGTGTGTCTGATCTAGTCCTCCTCAGCACACACTCCGTGGTTCTGTCCCCCAGCTCACAACAAAGGCTGGAAGCAGACTGAGTTCTTACAAATGTACTGTTTGCAATGTCCGGGTCACAGTGACTCCCTTTCCATAAAAACGAGCAGAGTTTTCATTGGGGAAGGGACTTCTGGAGATAATTCAGTGAGGATTGGAGTCACATCTTTTTCTCACTGATCTCAAGTCACTGTTTCAAATGCATATTCCTTCCTTCCTTCCTTCCTTCCTTCCTTCCTTCCTTCCTTCCTTCCTTCCTTCCTTCCTTCCTTCCTTCCTTCCTTCCTTCCTTCCTTCCTTCCTTCCTTCCTTCCTTCCTTCCTTCCTTCCTTCCTTCCTTCCTTCCTTCCTTCCGCCACTTCCTTCCTTCCTTCCTTCCTTCCTTCCTTCCTTCCTTCCTTCCTTCCTTCCTTCCTTCCTTCCGCCACTTCCTTCCTTCCGCCACTTCCTTCCTTCCGCCACTTCCTTCCTTCCGCCACTTCCTTCCGCCACTTCCTTCCGCCACTTCCTTCCGCCACTTCCTTCCTTCCGCCACTTCCTTCCTTCCTTCCTTCCTTCCTTCCTTCCTTCCTTCCTTCCGCCACTTCCTTCCTTCCTTCCGCCACTTCCTTCCTTCCTTCCGCCACTTCCTTCCGCCACTTCCTTCCTTCCTTCCGCCACTTCCTTCCGCCACTTCCTTCCGCCACTTCCTTCCGCCACTTCCTTCCTTCCGCCACTTCCTTCCTTCCGCCACTTCCTTCCGCCACTTCCTTCCTTCCGCCACTTCCTTCCTTCCGCCACTTCCTTCCGCCACTTCCTTCCGCCACTTCCTTCCGCCACTTCCTTCCTTCCTTCCGCCACTTCCTTCCTTCCGCCACTTCCTTCCTTCCGCCACTTCCTTCCTTCCGCCACTTCCTTCCTTCCGCCACTTCCTTCCTTCCTTCCGCCACTTCCTTCCTTCCGACACTTCCTTCCTTCCTTCCTTCTGCCACTTCCTTCCTTCCTTCCTTCCTTCCTTCCTTCCTTCCTTCCTTCCTTCCTTCCTTCCTTCCTTCCTTCCGCCATTCCTTCCGCCACTTCCTTCCGCCACTTCCTTCCTTCCTTCCGCCACTTCCTTCCGCCACTTCCTTCCTTCCTTCCTTCCTTCCGCCACTTCCTTCTGACACTTCCTTCCTTCCTTCCGCCACTTCCTTCCGCCACTTCCTTCCGCCACTTCCTTCCGCCACTTCCTTCCGCCACTTCCTTCCTTCCGACACTTCCTTCCGCCACTTCCTTCCGCCACTTCCTTCCTTCCTTCCGCCACTTCCTTCCTTCCTTCCGCCACTTCCTTCCTTCCTTCCGCCACTTCCTTCCGCCACTTCCTTCCGCCACTTCCTTCCGCCACTTCCTTCCTTCCTTCCTTCCTTCCTTCCTTCCTTCCTTCCTTCCTTCCGCCACTTCCTTCCTTCCGCCACTTCCTTCCTTCCGCCACTTCCTTCCTTCCGCCACTTCCTTCCTTCCGCCACTTCCTTCCTTCCTTCCGACACTTCCTTCCTTCCGACACTTCCTTCCTTCCTTCCTTCTGCCACTTCCTTCCGCCACTTCCTTCCTTCCACCACTTCCTTCCTTCCTTCCTTCCTTCCTTCCGCCACTTCCTTCCTTCCTTCCGCCACTTCCTTCCGCCACTTCCTTCCTTCCGCCACTTCCTTCCGCCACTTCCTTCCTTCCTTCCGCCACTTCCTTCCTTCCTTCCGCCACTTCCTTCCGCCACTTCCTTCCGCCACTTCCTTCCGCCACTTCCTTCCTTCCGCCACTTCCTTCCTTCCGCCACTTCCTTCCTTCCGCCACTTCCTTCCTTCCTTCCGCCACTTCCTTCCTTCCGCCACTTCCTTCCTTCCGCCACTTCCTTCCGCCACTTCCTTCCTTCCGCCACTTCCTTCCGCCACTTCCTTCCGCCACTTCCTTCCACCACTTCCTTCCTTCCGCCACTTCCTTCTGCCACTTCCTTCCGCCACTTCCTTCCTTCCGCCACTTCCTTCCTTCCGCCACTTCCTTCCGCCACTTCCTTCCTTCCGCCACTTCCTTCCGCCACTTCCTTCCGCCACTTCCTTCCTTCCGACAATTCCTTCCGCCACTTCCTTCCGCCACTTCCTTCCTTCCACCACTTCCTTCCTTCCGCCACTTCCTTCCTTCCGCCACTTCCTTCCTTCCTTCCGCCACTTCCTTCCGCCACTTCCTTCCGCCACTTCCTTCCGCCACTTCCTTCCGCCACTTCCTTCCGCCACTTCCTTCCTTCCACCACTTCCTTCCTTCCGCCACTTCCTTCCTTCCGCCACTTCCTTCCGCCACTTCCTTCCTTCCTTCCGCCACTTCCTTCCTTCCGCCACTTCCTTCCTTCCGCCACTTCCTTCCGCCACTTCCTTCATTCCGCCACTTCCTTCCGCCACTTCCTTCCTTCCGACACTTCCTTCCGACACTTCCTTCCGCCACTTCCTTCCGCCACTTCCTTCCTTCCGCCACTTCCTTCCGCCACTTCCTTCCGCCACTTCCTTCCGCCACTTCCTTCCGCCACTTCCTTCCGCCACATCCTTCCTTCCGCCACTTCCTTCCGCCACTTCCTTCCGCCACTTCCTTCCGCCACTTCCTTCCTTCCGACACTTCCTTCCGCCACTTCCTTCCGCCACTTCCTTCCGCCACTTCCTTCCTTCCGCCACTTCCTTCCTTCCTTCCTTCCTTCCTTCCTTCCTTCCTTCCTTCCTTCCGCCACTTCCTTCCGCCACTTCCTTCTGCCACTTCCTTCCGCCACTTCCTTCCTTCCTTCCTTCCGCCACTTCCTTCCTTCCTTCCTTCCTTCCTTCCTTCCTTCCTTCCTTCCTTCCTTCCTTCCTTCCGCCACTTCCTTCCTTCCTTCCGCCACTTCCTTCCGCCACTTCCTTCCTTCCTTCCGCCACTTCCTTCCGCCACTTCCTTCCTTCCTTCCGCCACTTCCTTCCTTCCTTCCGCCACTTCCTTCCGCCACTTCCTTCCTTCCGCCACTTCCTTCCGCCACTTCCTTCCTTCCTTCCGCCACTTCCTTCCTTCCGCCACTTCCTTCCTTCCACCACTTCCTTCCTTCCGCCACTTTCTTCCTTCCGCCACTTCCTTCCTTCCTTCCGACACTTCCTTCCTTCCGACACTTCCTTCCTTCCTTCCTTCTGCCACTTCCTTCCGCCACTTCCTTCCTTCCTTCCTTCCTTCCTTCCTTCCTTCCTTCCTTCCTTCCGCCACTTCCTTCCTTCCTTCCGCCACTTCCTTCCGCCACTTCCTTCCTTCCTTCCGCCACTTCCTTCCGCCACTTCCTTCCTTCCTTCCGCCACTTCCTTCCTTCCTTCCGCCACTTCCTTCCGCCACTTCCTTCCGCCACTTCCTTCCGCCACTTCCTTCCTTCCGCCACTTCCTTCCTTCCGCTACTTCCTTCCTTCCGCCACTTCCTTCCTTCCTTCCGCCACTTCCTTCCTTCCGCCACTTCCTTCCTTCCGCCACTTCCTTCCGCCACTTCCTTCCTTCCGCCACTTCCTTCCGCCACTTCCTTCCGCCACTTCCTTCCACCACTTCCTTCCTTCCGCCACTTCCTTCTGCCACTTCCTTCCGCCACTTCCTTCCGTCCGCCACTTCCTTCCTTCCGCCACTTCCTTCCGCCACTTCCTTCCGCCACTTCCTTCCTTCCGACAATTCCTTCCGCCACTTCCTTCCGCCACTTCCTTCCTTCCACCACTTCCTTCCTTCCGCCACTTCCTTCCTTCCGCCACTTCCTTCCTTCCTTCCGCCACTTCCTTCCGCCACTTCCTTCATTCCGCCACTTCCTTCCGCCACTTCCTTCCTTCCGACACTTCCTTCCGACACTTCCTTCCGCCACTTCCTTCCGCCACTTCCTTCCGCCACTTCCTTCCGCCACTTCCTTCCGCCACTTCCTTCCGCCACTTCCTTCCGCCACTTCCTTCCGCCACTTCCTTCCTTCCGCCACTTCCTTCCGCCACTTCCTTCCGCCACTTCCTTCCGCCACTTCCTTCCTTCCGACACTTCCTTCCGCCACTTCCTTCCGCCACTTCCTTCCTTCCGCCACTTCCTTCCTTCCGCCACTTCCTTCCTTCCGCCACTTCCTTCCTTCCTTCCTTCCTTCCTTCCTTCCTTCCTTCCTTCCTTCCTTCCGCCACTTCCTTCCACCACTTCCTTCCGCCACTTCCTTCCGCCACTTCCTTCCGCCACTTCTTTCCTTCCGCCACTTCCTTCCTTCCTTCCTTCCTTCCTTCCTTCCTTCCTTCCTTCCTTCCTTCCTTCCGCCACTTCCTTCCTTCCGCCACTTCCTTCCTTCCGCAACTTCCTTCCTTCCGCCACTTCCTTCCTTCCGCCACTTCCTTCCTTCCTTCCTTCCTTCCTTCCTTCCTTCCTTCCTTCCTTCCTTCCTTCCTTCCGCCACTTCCTTCCGCCACTTCCTTCCGCCACTTCCTTCCGCCACTTCCTTCCTTCCGCCACTTCCTTCCTTCCGCCACTTCCTTCCGCCACTTCCTTCCTTCCGCCACTTCCTTCCTTCCGCCACTTCCTTCCGCCACTTCCTTCCGCCACTTCCTTCCGCCACTTCCTTCCTTCCTTCCGCCACTTCCTTCCTTCCGCCACTTCCTTCCTTCCGCCACTTCCTTCCTTCCGCCACTTCCTTCCTTCCTTCCGACACTTCCTTCCTTCCGACACTTCCTTCCTTCCTTCCTTCTGCCACTTCCTTCCTTCCTTCCTTCCTTCCTTCCTTCCTTCCTTCCTTCCTTCCTTCCTTCCTTCCTTCCGCCATTCCTTCCGCCACTTCCTTCCGCCACTTCCTTCCTTCCTTCCGCCACTTCCTTCCGCCACTTCCTTCCTTCCTTCCTTCCTTCCGCCACTTCCTTCCGACACTTCCTTCCTTCCTTCCGCCACTTCCTTCCGCCACTTCCTTCCGCCACTTCCTTCCGCCACTTCCTTCCGCCACTTCCTTCCTTCCTTCCTTCCTTCCTTCCTTCCTTCCTTCCTTCCTTCCTTCCGCCACTTCCTTCCTTCCTTCCGCCACTTCCTTCCTTCCTTCCGCCACTTCCTTCCTTCCTTCCGCCACTTCCTTCCGCCACTTCCTTCCGCCACTTCCTTCCGCCACTTCCTTCCGCCACTTCCTTCCGCCACTTCCTTCCTTCCGCCACTTCCTTCCTTCCGCCACTTCCTTCCTTCCGCCACTTCCTTCCTTCCGCCACTTCCTTCCTTCCGCCACTTCCTTCCTTCCTTCCGACACTTCCTTCCTTCCGACACTTCCTTCCATCCTTCCTTCTGCCACTTCCTTCCGCCACTTCCTTCCTTCCTTCCTTCCTTCCTTCCTTCCTTCCTTCCTTCCTTCCGCCACTTCCTTCCTTCCTTCCGCCACTTCCTTCCGCCACTTCCTTCCTTCCTTCCGCCACTTCCTTCCGCCACTTCCTTCCTTCCTTCCGCCACTTCCTTCCTTCCTTCCGCCACTTCCTTCCGCCACTTCCTTCCGCCACTTCCTTCCGCCACTTCCTTCCGCCACTTCCTTCCTTCCGCCACTTCCTTCCTTCCGCCACTTCCTTCCTTCCGCCACTTCCTTCCTTCCGCCACTTCCTTCCTTCCTTCCGCCACTTCCTTCCTTCCTTCCGCCACTTCCTTCCTTCCGCCACTTCCTTCCTTCCGCCACTTCCTTCCTTCCGCCACTTCCTTCCGCCACTTCCTTCCGCCACTTCCTTCCACCACTTCCTTCCTTCCGCCACTTCCTTCTGCCACTTCCTTCCGCCACTTCCTTCCTTCCGCCACTTCCTTCCTTCCTTCCGCCACTTCCTTCCGCCACTTCCTTCCGCCACTTCCTTCCGCCACTTCCTTCCGCCACTTCCTTCCGCCACTTCCTTCCTTCCGCCACTTCCTTCCTTCCGCCACTTCCTTCCGCCACTTCCTTCCTTCCTTCCGCCACTTCCTTCCTTCCGCCACTTCCTTCCTTCCGCCACTTCCTTCCGCCACTTCCTTCATTCCGCCACTTCCTTCCGCCACTTCCTTCCTTCCGACACTTCCTTCCGACACTTCCTTCCGCCACTTCCTTCCGCCACTTCCTTCCTTCCGCCACTTCCTTCCGCCACTTCCTTCCGCCACTTCCTTCCGCCACTTCCTTCCGCCACTTCCCTCCGCCACTTCCTTCCTTCCGCCACTTCCTTCCGCCACTTCCTTCCGCCACTTCCTTCCGCCACTTCCTTCCTTCCGACACTTCCTTCCGCCACTTCCTTCCGCCACTTCCTTCCGCCACTTCCTTCCTTCCGCCACTTCCTTCCTTCCTTCCTTCCTTCCGCCACTTCCTTCCGCCACTTCTTTCCGCCACTTCCTTCCGCCACTTCCTTCCGCCACTTCTTTCCTTCCGCCACTTCCTTCCTTCCTTCCGCCACTTCCTTCCTTCCTTCCTTCCTTCCTTCCTTCCTTCCTTCCTTCCGCCACTTCCTTCCTTCCGCCACTTCCTTCCTTCCGCCACTTCCTTCCTTCCGCCACTTCCTTCCTTCCGACAATTCCTTCCGCCACTTCCTTCCGCCACTTCCTTCCTTCCACCACTTCCTTCCTTCCGCCACTTCCTTCCTTCCGCCACTTCCTTCCTTCCTTCCGCCACTTCCTTCCGCCACTTCCTTCCGCCACTTCCTTCCGCCACTTCCTTCCGCCACTTCCTTCCTTCCACCACTTCCTTCCTTCCGCCACTTCCTTCCTTCCGCCACTTCCTTCCGCCACTTCCTTCCTTCCTTCCGCCACTTCCTTCCTTCCGCCACTTCCTTCCTTCCGCCACTTCCTTCCGCCACTTCCTTCATTCCGCCACTTCCTTCCGCCACTTCCTTCCTTCCGACACTTCCTTCCGCCACTTCCTTCCGCCACTTCCTTCCTTCCGCCACTTCCTTCCTTCCGCCACTTCCTTCCGCCACTTCCTTCCGCCACTTCCTTCCGCCACTTCCTTCCGCCACTTCCTTCCTTCCGCCACTTCCTTCCGCCACTTCCTTCCGCCACTTCCTTCCGCCACTTCCTTCCTTCCAACACTTCCTTCCGCCACTTCCTTCCGCCACTTCCTTCCGCCACTTCCTTCCTTCCGCCACTTCCTTCCTTCCGCCACTTCCTTCCTTCCTTCCTTCCTTCCTTCCTTCCTTCCTTCCTTCCTTCCTTCCTTCCGCCACTTCCTTCCGCCACTTCCTTCCGCCACTTCCTTCCGCCACTTCTTTCCTTCCGCCACTTCCTTCCTTCCTTCCGCCACTTCCTTCCTTCCTTCCTTCCTTCCTTCCTTCCTTCCTTCCGCCACTTCCTTCCTTCCGCCACTTCCTTCCGCCACTTCCTTCCGCCACTTCCTTCCACCACTTCCTTCCTTCCGCCACTTCCTTCTGCCACTTCCTTCCGCCACTTCCTTCCTTCCGCCACTTCCTTCCTTCCGCCACTTCCTTCCGCCACTTCCTTCCTTCCGCCACTTCCTTCCGCCACTTCCTTCCGCCACTTCCTTCCTTCCGACAATTCCTTCCGCCACTTCCTTCCGCCACTTCCTTCCTTCCACCACTTCCTTCCTTCCGCCACTTCCTTCCTTCCGCCACTTCCTTCCTTCCTTCCGCCACTTCCTTCCGCCACTTCCTTCCGCCACTTCCTTCCGCCACTTCCTTCCGCCACTTCCTTCCGCCACTTCCTTCCTTCCACCACTTCCTTCCTTCCGCCACTTCCTTCCTTCCGCCACTTCCTTCCGCCACTTCCTTCCTTCCTTCCGCCACTTCCTTCCTTCCGCCACTTCCTTCCGCCACTTCCTTCATTCCGCCACTTCCTTCCGCCACTTCCTTCCTTCCGACACTTCCTTCCGACACTTCCTTCCGCCACTTCCCTTCCGCCACTTCCTTCCTTCCGCCACTTCCTTCCGCCACTTCCTTCCGCCACTTCCTTCCGCCACTTCCTTCCGCCACTTCCTCCTTCCGCCACTTCCTTCCGCCACTTCCTTCCGCCACTTCCTTCCGCCACTTCCTTCCTTCCGACACTTCCTTCCGCCACTTCCTTCCGCCACTTCCTTCCTTCCGCCACTTCCTTCCTTCCTTCCTTCCTTCCTTCCTTCCTTCCTTCCGCCACTTCCTTCCGCCACTTCCTTCCGCCACTTCCTTCCGCCACTTCCTTCCGCCACTTCTTTCCTTCCGCCACTTCCTTCCTTCCTTCCGCCACTTCCTTCCTTCCTTCCTTCCTTCCTTCCTTCCTTCCTTCCTTCCTTCCTTCCGCCACTTCCTTCCTTCCGCCACTTCCTTCCTTCCGCCACTTCCTTCCTTCCGACAATTCCTTCCGCCACTTCCTTCCGCCACTTCCTTCCTTCCACCACTTCCTTCCTTCCGCCACTTCCTTCCTTCCGCCACTTCCTTCCTTCCTTCCGCCACTTCCTTCCGCCACTTCCTTCCGCCACTTCCTTCCGCCACTTCCTTCCGCCACTTCCTTCCTTCCACCACTTCCTTCCTTCCGCCACTTCCTTCCTTCCGCCACTTCCTTCCGCCACTTCCTTCCTTCCTTCCGCCACTTCCTTCCTTCCGCCACTTCCTTCCTTCCGCCACTTCCTTCCGCCACTTCCTTCATTCCGCCACTTCCTTCCGCCACTTCCTTCCTTCCGACACTTCCTTCCGACACTTCCTTCCGCCACTTCCTTCCGCCACTTCCTTCCTTCCGCCACTTCCTTCCGCCACTTCCTTCCGCCACTTCCTTCCGCCACTTCCTTCCGCCACTTCCTTCCGCCACTTCCTTCCTTCCGCCACTTCCTTCCGCCACTTCCTTCCGCCACTCTTCCTTCCGCCACTTCCTTCCTTCCAACACTTCCTTCCGCCACTTCCTTCCGCCACTTCCTTCCGCCACTTCCTTCCTTCCGCACTTCCTTCCTTCCGCCACTTCCTTCCTTCCTTCCTTCCTTCCTTCCTTCCTTCCTTCCTTCCTTCCTTCCTTCCTTCCTTCCGCCACTTCCTTCCGCCACTTCCTTCCGCCACTTCCTTCCGCCACTTCTTTCCTTCCGCCACTTCCTTCCTTCCTTCCGCCACTTCCTTCCTTCCTTCCTTCCTTCCTTCCTTCCTTCCTTCCTTCCTTCCTTCCTTCCGCCACTTCCTTCCTTCCGCCACTTCCTTCCTTCCGCCACTTCCTTCCGCCACTTCCTTCCGCCACTTCCTTCCACCACTTCCTTCCTTCCGCCACTTCCTTCTGCCACTTCCTTCAGCCACTTCCTTCCTTCCGCCACTTCCTTCCTTCCGCCACTTCCTTCCGCCACTTCCTTCCTTCCGCCACTTCCTTCCGCCACTTCCTTCCGCCACTTCCTTCCTTCCGACAATTCCTTCCGCCACTTCCTTCCGCCACTTCCTTCCTTCCACCACTTCCTTCCTTCCGCCACTTCCTTCCTTCCGCCACTTCCTTCCTTCCTTCCGCCACTTCCTTCCGCCACTTCCTTCCGCCACTTCCTTCCGCCACTTCCTTCCGCCACTTCCTTCCTTCCACCACTTCCTTCCTTCCGCCACTTCCTTCCTTCCGCCACTTCCTTCCTTCCGCCACTTCCTTCCGCCACTTCCTTCCTTCCTTCCGCCACTTCCTTCCTTCCGCCACTTCCTTCCTTCCGCCACTTCCTTCCGCCACTTCCTTCATTCCGCCACTTCCTTCCGCCACTTCCTTCCTTCCGACACTTCCTTCCGACACTTCCTTCCGCCACTTCCTTCCGCCACTTCCTTCCTTCCGCCACTTCCTTCCGCCACTTCCTTCCGCCACTTCCTTCCGCCACTTCCTTCCGCCACTTCCTTCCGCCACTTCCTTCCTTCCGCCACTTCCTTCCGCCACTTCCTTCCGCCACTTCCTTCCGCCACTTCCTTCCTTCCGACACTTCCTTCCGCCACTTCCTTCCGCCACTTCCTTCCGCCACTTCCTTCCTTCCGCCACTTCCTTCCTTCCTTCCTTCCTTCCTTCCTTCCGCCACTTCCTTCCGCCACTTCCTTCCGCCACTTCCTTCCGCCACTTCCTTCCGCCACTTCTTTCATTCCGCCACTTCCTTCCTTCCTTCCGCCACTTCCTTCCTTCCTTCCTTCCTTCCTTCCTTCCTTCCTTCCTTCCGCCACTTCCTTCCTTCCGCCACTTCCTTCCTTCCGCCACTTCCTTCCTTCCGCCACTTCCTTCCTTCCGACAATTCCTTCCGCCACTTCCTTCCGCCACTTCCTTCCTTCCACCACTTCCTTCCTTCCGCCACTTCCTTCCTTCCGCCACTTCCTTCCTTCCTTCCGCCACTTCCTTCCGCCACTTCCTTCCGCCACTTCCTTCCGCCACTTCCTTCCTTCCGACACTTCCTTCCTTCCACCACTTCCTTCCTTCCGCCACTTCCTTCCCTCCGCCACTTCCTTCCGCCACTTCCTTCCTTCCTTCCGCCACTTCCTTCCTTCCGCCACTTCCTTCCTTCCGCCACTTCCTTCCGCCACTTCCTTCATTCCGCCACTTCCTTCCGCCACTTCCTTCCTTCCGACACTTCCTTCCGCACTTCCTTCCGCCACTTCCTTCCGCCACTTCCTTCCTTCCGCCACTTCCTTCCGCCACTTCCTTCCGCCACTTCCTTCCGCCACTTCCTTCCGCCACTTCCTTCCTTCCGCCACTTCCTTCCTTCCGCCACTTCCTTCCGCCACTTCCTTCCGCCACTTCCTTCCGCCACTTCCTTCCTTCCAACACTTTTTTCCGCCACTTCCTTCCGCCACTTCCTTCCGCCACTTCCTTCCTTCCGCCACTTCCTTCCTTCCGCCACTTCCTTCCTTCCTTCCTTCCTTCCTTCCTTCCTTCCTTCCTTCCTTCCTTCCTTCCTTCCTTCCTTCCTTCCTTCCGCCACTTCCTTCCGCCACTTCCTTCCGCCACTTCTTTCCTTCCGCCACTTCCTTCCTTCCTTCCGCCACTTCCTTCCTTCCTTCCTTCCTTCCTTCCTTCCTTCCTTCCTTCCTTCCTTCCTTCCTTCCGCCACTTCCTTCCTTCCTTCCGCCACTTCCTTCCAACACTTCCTTCCTTCCGCCACTTCCTTCCTTCCGCCACTTCCTTCCGCCACTTCCTTCCGCCACTTCCTTCCTTCCTTCCTTCCGCCACTTCCTTCCTTCCTTCCGCCACTTCCTTCCGCCACTTCCTTCCGCCACTTCCTTCCGCCACTTCCTTCCGCCACTTCCTTCCGCCACTTCCTTCCTTCCGCCACTTCCTTCCTTCCGCCACTTCCTTCCTTCCGCCACTTCCTTCCTTCCTTCCGCCACTTCCTTCCTTCCGCCACTTCCTTCCTTCCGCCACTTCCTTCCGCCACTTCCTTCCTTCCGCCACTTCCTTCCGCCACTTCCTTCCGCCACTTCCTTCCACCACTTCCTTCCTTCCGCCACTTCCTTCCGCCACTTCCTTCCGCCACTTCCTTCCTTCCGCCACTTCCTTCCTTCCGCCACTTCCTTCCGCCACTTCCTTCCTTCCGCCACTTCCTTCCGCCACTTCCTTCCGCCACTTCCTTCCTTCCGACAATTCCTTCCGCCACTTCCTTCCGCCACTTCCTTCCTTCCACCACTTCCTTCCTTCCGACACTTCCTTCCTTCCGCCACTTCCTTCCTTCCTTCCGCCACTTCCTTCCGCCACTTCCTTCCGCCACTTCCTTCCGCCACTTCCTTCCGCCACTTCCTTCCTTCCACCACTTCCTTCCTTCCGCCACTTCCTTCCTTCCGCCACTTCCTTCCGCCACTTCCTTCCTTCCTTCCGCCACTTCCTTCCTTCCGCCACTTCCTTCCTTCCGCCACTTCCTTCCGCCACTTCCTTCATTCCGCCACTTCCTTCCGCCACTTCCTTCCTTCCGACACTTCCTTCCGACACTTCCTTCCGCCACTTCCTTCCGCCACTTCCTTCCTTCCGCCACTTCCTTCCGCCACTTCCTTCCGCCACTTCCTTCCGCCACTTCCTTCCTTCCGCCACTTCCTTCCTTCCGCCACTTCCTTCCGCCACTTCCTTCCGCCACTTCCTTCCGCCACTTCCTTCCTTCCGCCACTTCCTTCCGCCACTTCCTTCCGCCACTTCCTTCCTTCCGCCACTTCCTTCCTTCCGCCACTTCCTTCCTTCCTTCCTTCCGCCACTTCCTTCCGCCACTTCCTTCCGCCACTTCCTTCCGCCACTTCTTTCCTTCCGCCACTTCCTTCCTTCCTTCCGCCACTTCCTTCCTTCCTTCCTTCCTTCCTTCCTTCCTTCCTTCCTTCCTTCCTTCCTTCCTTCCTTCCTTCCTTCCGCCACTTCCTTCCTTCCGCCACTTCCTTCCTTCCGCCACTTCCTTCCTTCCGACAATTCCTTCCGCCACTTCCTTCCGCCACTTCCTTCCTTCCACCACTTCCTTCCTTCCGCCACTTCCTTCCTTCCGCCACTTCCTTCCTTCCTTCCGCCACTTCCTTCCGCCACTTCCTTCCGTCACTTCCTTCCGCCACTTCCTTCCGCCACTTCCTTCCTTCCACCACTTCCTTCCTTCCGCCACTTCCTTCCTTCCTTCCGCCACTTCCTTCCTTCCGCCACTTCCTTCCTTTCGCCACTTCCTTCCGCCACTTCCTTCATTCCGCCACTTCCTTCCGCCACTTCCTTCCTTCCGACACTTCCTTCCGACACTTCCTTCCGCCACTTCCTTCCGCCACTTCCTTCCTTCCGCCACTTCCTTCCGCCACTTCCTTCCGCCACTTCCTTCCGCCACTTCCTTCCGCCACTTCCTTCCGCCACTTCCTTCCTTCCGCCACTTCCTTCCGCCACTTCCTTCCGCCACTTCCTTCCGCCACTTCCTTCCTTCCAACACTTCCTTCCGCCACTTCCTTCCGCCACTTCCTTCCGCCACTTCCTTCCTTCCGCCACTTCCTTCCTTCCTTCCTTCCTTCCTTCCTTCCTTCCTTCCTTCCGCCACTTCCTTCCGCCACTTCCTTCCGCCACTTCCTTCCGCCACTTCTTTCCTTCCGCCACTTCCTTCCTTCCTTCCGCCAATTCCTTCCTTCCTTCCTTCCTTCCTTCCTTCCTTCCTTCCTTCCTTCCTTCCTTCCGCCACTTCCTTCCTTCCGCCACTTCCTTCTGCCACTTCCTTCCGCCACTTCCTTCCTTCCTTCCTTCCTTCCTTCCTTCCTTCCTTCCTTCCTTCCGCCACTTCCTTCCGCCACTTCCTTCCGCCACTTCCTTCCGCCACTTCCTTCCTTCCGCCACTTCCTTCCGCCACTTCCTTCCGCCACTTCCTTCCTTCCGCCACTTCCTTCCGCCACTTCCTTCCGCCACTTCCTTCCGCCACTTCCTTCTGCCACTTCCTTCCTTCCTTCCTTCCTTCCTTCCTTCCTTCCTTCCTTCCTTCCTTCCTTCCTTCCGCCACTTCCTTCCTTCCGCCACTTCCTTCCTTCCGCCACTTCCTTCCTTCCGCCACTTTCTTCCTTCCGCCACTTCCTTCCTTCCTTCCGACACTTCCTTCCTTCCGACACTTCCTTCCTTCCTTCCTTCTGCCACTTCCTTCCGCCACTTCCTTCCTTCCTTCCTTCCTTCCTTCCTTCCTTCCTTCCTTCCTTCCTTCCTTCCGCCACTTCCTTCCTTCCTTCCGCCACTTCCTTCCGCCACTTCCTTCCTTCCTTCCGCCACTTCCTTCCGCCACTTCCTTCCTTCCTTCCGCCACTTCCTTCCTTCCTTCCGCCACTTCCTTCCGCCACTTCCTTCCTTCCTTCCTTCCTTCCTTCCTTCCTTCCTTCCTTCCTTCCGCCACTTCCTTCCTTCCGCCACTTCCTTCCTTCCGCCACTTCCTTCCTTCCGCCACTTTCTTCCTTCCGCCACTTCCTTCCTTCCTTCCGACACTTCCTTCCTTCCGACACTTCCTTCCTTCCTTCCTTCTGCCACTTCCTTCCGCCACTTCCTTCCTTCCTTCCTTCCTTCCTTCCTTCCTTCCTTCCTTCCTTCCTTCCTTCCTTCCTTCCTTCCGCCACTTCCTTCCGCCACTTCCTTCCTTCCGCCACTTCCTTCCTTCCGCCACTTCCTTCCTTCCTTCCGCCACTTCCTTCCGCCACTTCCTTCCTTCCTTCCGCCACTTCCTTCCTTCCTTCCGCCACTTCCTTCCGCCACTTCCTTCCGCCACTTCCTTCCTTCCGCCACTTCCTTCCTTCCGCCACTTCCTTCCTTCCGCCACTTCCTTCCTTCCTTCCGCCACTTCCTTCCTTCCGCCACTTCCTTCCTTCCTTCCGCCACTTCCTTCCTTCCGCCACTTCCTTCCGCCACTTCCTTCCGCCACTTCCTTCCGCCACTTCCTTCCTTCCGCCACTTCCTTCCGCCACTTCCTTCCTTCCTTCCGCCACTTCCTTCCTTCCGCCACTTCCTTCCTTCCGCCACTTCCTTCCGCCACTTCCTTCATTCCGCCACTTCCTTCCGCCACTTCCTTCCTTCCGACACTTCCTTCCGACACTTCCTTCCGCCACTTCCTTCCGCCACTTCCTTCCTTCCGCCACTTCCTTCCGCCACTTCCTTCCGCCACTTCCTTCCGCCACTTCCTTCCGCCACTTCCTTCCGCCACTTCCTTCCTTCCGCCACTTCCTTCCGCCACTTCCTTCCGCCACTTCCTTCCGCCACTTCCTTCCTTCCGACACTTCCTTCCGCCACTTCCTTCCGCCACTTCCTTCCGCAATTCCTTCCTTCCGCCACTTCCTTCCTTCCGCCACTTCCTTCCTTCCTTCCTTCCTTCCGCCACTTCCTTCCGCCACTTCCTTCCGCCACTTCCTTCCGCCACTTCCTTCCGCCACTTCCTTCCGCCACTTCTTTCCTTCCGCCACTTCCTTCCTTCCTTCCGCCACTTCCTTCCTTCCTTCCTTCCTTCCTTCCTTCCTTCCTTCCTTCCTTCCTTCCTTCCTTCCTTCCTTCCTTCCGCCACTTCCTTCCTTCCACCACATCCTTCCTTCCGCCACTTCCTTCCTTCCGCCACTTCCTTCCTTCCTTCCGCCACTTCCTTCCGCCACTTCCTTCCGCCACTTCCTTCCGCCACTTCCTTCCGCCACTTCCTTCCTTCCACCACTTCCTTCCTTCCGCCACTTCCTTCCTTCCGCCACTTCCTTCCGCCACTTCCTTCCTTCCTTCCGCCACTTCCTTCCTTCCGCCACTTCCTTCCTTCCGCCACTTCCTTCCGCCACTTCCTTCATTCCGCCACTTCCTTCCGCCACTTCCTTCCTTCCGACACTTCCTTCCGACACTTCCTTCCGCCACTTCCTTCCGCCACTTCCTTCCTTCCAACACTTCCTTCCGCCACTTCCTTCCGCCACTTCCTTCCGCCACTTCCTTCCTTCCGCCACTTCCTTCCTTCCGCCACTTCCTTCCTTCCTTCCTTCCTTCCTTCCTTCCTTCCTTCCGCCACTTCCTTCCGCCACTTCCTTCCGCCACTTCCTTCCGCCACTTCTTTCCTTCCGCCACTTCCTTCCTTCCTTCCTTCCGCCACTTCCTTCCTTCCTTCCTTCCTTCCTTCCTTCCTTCCTTCCTTCCGCCACTTCCTTCCTTCCGCCACTTCCTTCTGCCACTTCCTTCCGCCACTTCCTTCCTTCCTTCCTTCCTTCCTTCCTTCCTTCCTTCCTTCCTTCCTTCCTTCCTTCCTTCCTTCCTTCCTTCCTTCCTTCCTTCCTTCCTTCCTTCCTTCCTTCCTTCCTTCCTTCCTTCCTTCCTTCTGCCACTTCCTTCCGCCACTTCCTTCCGCCACTTCCTTCCTTCCGCCACTTCCTTCCGCCACTTCCTTCCGCCACTTCCTTCCTTCCGCCACTTCCTTCCGCCACTTCCTTCCGCCACTTCCTTCCGCCACTTCCTTCTGCCACTTCCTTCCTTCCTTCCGCCACTTCCTTCCGCCACTTCCTTCCTTCCTTCCGCCACTTCCTTCCGCCACTTCCTTCCTTCCTTCCGCCACTTCCTTCCTTCCTTCCGCCACTTCCTTCCGCCACTTCCTTCCTTCCTTCCTTCCTTCCTTCCTTCCTTCCTTCCTTCCGCCACTTCCTTCCTTCCGCCACTTCCTTCCTTCCGCCACTTCCTTCCTTCCGCCACTTCCTTCCTTCCGCCACTTCCTTCCTTCCTTCCGACACTTCCTTCCTTCCGACACTTCCTTCCTTCCTTCCTTCTGCCACTTCCTTCCGCCACTTCCTTCCTTCCTTCCTTCCTTCCTTCCTTCCTTCCTTCCTTCCTTCCGCCACTTCCTTCCTTCCTTCCGCCACTTCCTTCCGCCACTTCCTTCCTTCCTTCCGCCACTTCCTTCCGCCACTTCCTTCCTTCCTTCCGCCACTTCCTTCCTTCCTTCCTTCCGCCACTTCCTTCCGCCACTTCCTTCCGCCACTTCCTTCCGCCACTTCCTTCCTTCCGCCACTTCCTTCCTTCCGCCACTTCCTTCCTTCCGCCACTTCCTTCCTTCCTTCCGCCACTTCCTTCCTTCCGCCACTTCCTTCCTTCCGCCACTTCCTTCCGCCACTTCCTTCCTTCCGCCACTTCCTTCCGCCACTTCCTTCCGCCACTTCCTTCCACCACTTCCTTCCTTCCGCCACTTCCTTCCGCCACTTCCTTCCGCCACTTCCTTCCTTCCGCCACTTCCTTCCTTCCGCCACTTCCTTCCGCCACTTCCTTCCGCCACTTCCTTCCTTCCGACAATTCCTTCCGCCACTTCCTTCCGCCACTTCCTTCCTTCCACCACTTCCTTACTTCCGCCACTTCCTTCCTTCCGCCACTTCCTTCCTTCCTTCCGCCACTTCCTTCCGCCACTTCCTTCCGCCACTTCCTTCCGCCACTTCCTTCCGCCACTTCCTTCCGCCACTTCCTTCCTTCCACCACTTCCTTCCTTCCGCCACTTCCTTCCTTCCGCCACTTCCTTCCACCACTTCCTTCCTTCCTTCCGCCACTTCCTTCCTTCCACCACTTCCTTCCTTCCGCCACTTCCTTCCGCCACTTCCTTCATTCCGCCACTTCCTTCCGCCACTTCCTTCCTTCCGACACTTCCTTCCGACACTTCCTTCCGCCACTTCCTTCCGCCACTTCCTTCCTTCCGCCACTTCCTTCCTTCCGCCACTTCCTTCCGCCACTTCCTTCCGCCACTTCCTTCCGCCACTTCCTTCCGCCACTTCCTTCCGCCACTTCCTTCCTTCCGCCACTTCCTTCCGCCACTTCCTTCCGCCACTTCCTTCCGCCACTTCCTTCCTTCCGACACTTCCTTCCGCCACTTCCTTCCGCCACTTCCTTCCGCCACTTCCTTCCTTCCGCCACTTCCTTCCTTCCGCCACTTCCTTCCTTCCGCCACTTCCTTCCTTCCTTCCTTCCGCCACTTCCTTCCGCCACTTCCTTCCGCCACTTCCTTCCGCCACTTCCTTCCGCCACTTCTTTCCTTCCGCCACTTCCTTCCTTCCTTCCTTCCTTCCTTCCTTCCTTCCTTCCTTCCGCCACTTCCTTCCTTCCGCCACTTCCTTCCTTCCGCCACTTCCTTCCTTCCGCCACTTCCTTCCTTCCTTCCGACACTTCCTTCCTTCCGACACTTCCTTCTGCCACTTCCTTCCGCCACTTCCTTCCTTCCTTCCTTCCTTCCTTCCTTCCGCCACTTCCTTCCTTCCTTCCGCCACTTCCTTCCGCCACTTCCTTCCTTCCTTCCGCCACTTCCTTCCTTCCTTCCGCCACTTCCTTCCGCCACTTCCTTCCGCCACTTCCTTCCGCCACTTCCTTCCGCCACTTCCTTCCGCCACTTCCTTCCTTCCGCCACTTCCTTCCTTCCGCCACTTCCTTCCGCCACTTCCTTCCTTCCTTCCGCCACTTCCTTCCTTCCGCCACTTCCTTCCTTCCGCCACTTCCTTCCGCCACTTCCTTCCTTCCGTCACTTCCTTCCGCCACTTTCTTCCTTCCGCCACTTCCTTCCGCCACTTCCTTCCGCCACTTCCTTCCACCACTTCCTTCCTTCCGCCACTTCCTTCTGCCACTTCCTTCCGCCACTTCCTTCCTTCCGCCACTTCCTTCCTTCCGCCACTTCCTTCCGCCACTTCCTTCCTTCCGCCACTTCCTTCCGCCACTTCCTTCCGCCACTTTCTTCCTTCCGACACTTCCTTCCGCCACTTCCTTCCGCCACTTCCTTCCTTCCACCACTTCCTTCCTTCCGCCACTTCCTTCCTTCCGCCACTTCCTTCCTTCCTTCCGCCACTTCCTTCCGCCACTTCCTTCCGCCACTTCCTTCCGCCACTTCCTTCCGCCACTTCCTTCCGCCACTTCCTTCCGCCACTTCCTTCCGCCACTTCCTTCCTTCCACCACTTCCTTCCTTCCGCCACTTCCTTCCGCCACTTCCTTCCTTCCGCCACTTCCTTCCTTCCGCCACTTCCTTCCTTCCGCCACTTCCTTTCGCCACTTCCTTCATTCCGCCACTTCCTTCCGCCACTTCCTTCCTTCCGCCACTTCCTTCCGCCACTTCCTTCCGCCACTTCCTTCCGCCACTTCCTTCCTTCCTTCCTTCCTTCCGCCACTTCCTTCCTTCCGCCACTTCCTTCCGCCACTTCCTTCCTTCCGCCACTTCCTTCCGCCACTTCCTTCCGCCACTTCCTTCCGCCACTTCCTTCCTTCCGACACTTCCTTCCGCCACTTCCTTCCGCCACTTCCTTCCACCACTTCCTTCCTTCCGCCACTTCCTTCCTTCCGCCACTTCCTTCCGCCACTTCCTTCCGCCCCTTCCTTCCTTCCTTCCTTCCTTCCTTCCTTCCGCCACTTCCTTCCTTCCGCCACTTCCTTCCTTCCTTCCTTCCTTCCTTCCTTCCTTCCTTCCTTCCTTCCTTCCTTCCTTCCTTCCTTCCTTCCTTCCTTCCTTCCTTCCTTCCGCCACTTCCTTCCTTCCTTCCGCCACTTCCTTCCTTCCTTCCTTCCTTCCTTCCGCCACTTCCTTCCTTCCTTCCGCCACTTCCTTCCTTCCTTCCGCCACTTCCTTCCTTCCTTCCGCCACTTCCTTCCGCCACTTCCTTCCGCCACTTCCTTCCGCCACTTCCTTCCTTCCTTCCTTCCTTCCTTCCTTCCTTCCTTCCTTCCTTCCTTCCTTCCTTCCTTCCTTCCTTCCTTCCTTCCTTCCGACACTTCCTTCCGACACTTCCTTCCTCCCTTCCTTCCGACACTTCCTTCCGACACTTCCTTCCTTCCTTCCTTCCGACACTTCCTTCCTTCCGACACTTCCTTCCTTCCTTCCTTCCGCCACTTCCTTCCTTCCTTCCGCCACTTCCTTCCGCCACTTCCTTCCGCCACTTCCTTCCGCCACTTCCTTCCGCCACTTCCTTCCTTCCGACACTTCCTTCCTTCCTTCCTTCCTTCCTTCCTTCCTTCCTTCCTTCCTTCCGACACTTCCTTCCTTCCTTCCTTCCTTCCTTCCTTCCTTCCTTCCTTCCTTCCTTCCGACACTTCCTTCCTTCCTTCCTTCCTTCCTTCCTTCCTTCCTTCCTTCCTTCCTTCCGACACTTCCTTCCTTCCGCCACTTCCTTCCGCCACTTCCTTCCGCCACTTCCTTCCGCCACTTCCTTCCGCCACTTCCTTCCGCCACTTCCTTCCACCACTTCCTTCCTTCCTTCCGCCACTTCCTTCCTTCCGCCACTTCCTTTCGCCACTTCTTTCCGCCACTTCCTTCCGCCACTTCCTTCCTTCCGCCACTTTCTTTCCACCACTTCCTTCCTTCCTTCCTTCCGCCACTTCCTTTCGCCACTTCCTTCCGCCACTTCCTTCCGCCACTTCCTTCCTTCCTTCCTTCCGCCACTTCCTTCTGCCACTACCTTCCGCCACTTCCTTCCACCACTTCCTTCCACCACTTCCTTCCTTCTTCCCTCCCTCCCTCCCTCCCTTCCTTCCGCCACTTCCGCCACTTCCTTCCTTCCTTGCTTCCTTGCAAACAAGCACCTCAATCTCTTCTGACAGCCACAGAAATCCACTGACATGACAGAAACCGTGGTCCAGCACTGTTCCCTCAAAGGGAACTTGAGCCCAAATGGGGAACTCAGAGGCACAGCTCTCCAACATTCAGGAAAAACATCCACTGTCCTTTATTTCCAGAGGGTTCCATAATTTGAGCTTGTGTGCTCTGAAATCCCTGGCACTAAGAGGATTAAATCAAGTTTCAACTTGTGGGTGCACTTGATTCATTCAGTAATCAATCACCCTAAAACATTCCAAGCAAAAAGGATGGTGTAATTTTAACTAAGACCACAAGAAAGGGAAACAAAATCAATACTAGAATATAACCTAGTATGGACAAGGGTTTCTAGCACAGGATTACGAATGGGATAAATACAAACATTTAGAAAACAATTACACAGAATGTTAAATGATCCTGGGATGATCAATGTCAAAAGTACTGCTGTACATGAAGACGAAAGCCAAACATGAGCCACAATAAATAAACAGCAGAGAATGGGAATGTTTGTGTTTTGCTTTAAAACTATGTTTCCAAAAGTTTATAACATCTATAAAACCATCTAGAATGTCTATAAACCCATTGAAATGTACATAAAACCACTACATGTTTGCTCAATATATTTCAATAGTTTTAAAATTGTTCATTGCAGCTTTAGAATTGTGAAGCTTTCCAAAGGAAGTGGTTGCCAAACCTGATGCTTCAGACAAAGAAACCCATTGTTCAGTGGGATACTTCCTTTCCTATCAGGTGAGCTAAACTTTGTAACTTTGTCTATAAAGAACAGCTGAAAATTTGTGATTTAAAAAAATTTTTTGGTATGTGTTATTTTTCTAATTTCAGTCAATTATCTTGAAGAACAGTCAGCTTAGAAGAGTGCCTTCAAAAATTGCTACACTTCAGTGCTATACTACTGAGCAAAGTTTAACTAGATGGTGTTTTAAGGGAGCCAATTAATTCTCAGATCCACCCAAAAATTAACTAATCCAACTTTCTATTTCTGAGAAAACTCTACATTGCAAGTCTGCAGTCAATACCCTGGTGCACGTCAAGGATCCCTGGCCCGAAAATGCTTTGAAGCCATGCAGGCCTGATTTTGAAGTATTATTTGCCTGTTCTTGGGAAAGAAGCCACTCCTTGTTCTACTCCTTATCAATAGGTAGGGAACAAACGAGCAAAGATGAATTAGAGTGCAGCTTCAAATAAGTGACTGTGAACAATGACACTTCAGGTGAGTGTCTTGAAGTGAGACTGGGGATGGGTGCGAGGCCCATTAGGAGAGATACAGTCTGAGCTACTCTGGACAAAATACAGGGCAGAAAAGATGAAGAAAAGGGAAGGTGTTTCAAAGGAAAATGCTGCCTTTTGTTAAAGAAAAAAAAAAAAAAAACCAACACATTGCACAAAATCAGAAAATTTTGCAGTGTGCAATTTTGAGTAATAACACACCATTTACTGCCATGAGTTGGTACTGGACTTCTTTTCTGTTTCCTTAAATCAACATATTTTGTCCACAACCAGCTAGAATGGAATTTTTTGATACAGGTTTTATGTCTGGCATCTGTGTAATTCTGCTCTGACCTAATGTGTCTGTACAGGGATTGCACTAAAATGGTATTAGATGGCAGAAAATTAAGTTTCCAAGAAGCAGAAATAGAAAAAAAAATTCAATTTGGTGGAAAGTGAAATGGAGAAATAAAAGTAAGAAATGGTGTGAAGGCATAAATTTACCAAGAAGGCACAACCTAAATTAGCTTGACCTGAAGTAGTGCATGACCTTGGAATTTAGCCTCCCACAAGCTTGCAGAGGGCCTGGCTCTGTCTTCCCCTGCTTTTGTCTTCTCCTACTCTGCAGCTTTTTAGCACCAGCTGTGTTCCAAGCCAGAGGTTGTCCATATGCTGGTATTTCAATCCCACCTCTTCAGAAATGCTGTCTCTTCTCCACAATGACCTTCAACTTTTTTTCTGTAAGGACTTCTGTGCTGTACAGATATTTGCCAGTTGGCAAATTGCTGCTGTTGGGCTACAAAACTCAAAGGTCTGAAAGGAATTAACCAGGGCAGGAAAGAAGGTAGAAATGGAAGAAGTGTATTTAAATAGCAAGGTGCATAGAAGACTTGAGAAAAATAAGATGGGTTTTTGCCAGATCTCATATAGGAAAGCAAGAATGTCAGTAAATTAAAAGGCAGGACAGACTCAAGAATAGCACTGAAATGACAGATTTTCAAATTCTGCTTCAGGACACATTCTGCAGAAAACAATCCTTTGGTCACAAAAATAGCTGAAAGATCTGAAAAACATTTTCCAAACTCTGGCAATGTGATGAATTGCTGATAAATGCTCTCCAGCTCTCAAATGATACATTCCAAATTTGGAGTCCCTTAAATGCTAAAGAAGAGGATATAAAAATTTAAGCCCAAATTTCTTTCTTCACCTTTAGAACAAAAATCCCATGAAATCATGATTTGACTTCAAAGAATAACCCCTTTATCAGCAACTATAAGATATATGCAACTAGCCCAACTGTTTGGCCAGCACTTTGTGAAGCCAGCCATCCAGGATTAATTGTAAATAAAAAGAAATGGGCACTGCCAGAAGGTACATTGTCCCACCTCAGTAAAAATGCACCTGCAGGAAGAAACTCATCCCATGCTGCCTAATGCCCAAGGCCCAGGTGCTGAGCTTAGATAAGACACATTTAGACATTTCATTTCTTCACCCTCCAAAAGCTGTCCCATCTTTTCTTGGGATTTGGCCTTGTTTCTCTGCAGGTCTAAATTTTGTCTTTTCAATGAATTAAAAATCAGTGGAGTTCACTTTGGTTTTGCTTGGAATCATTCACAGAGCTTGAAGCAGACACAAAGCAGGCAGCAGCATCGATGCCTGGCCAGAGAGATCAGAGCAATGCTTTCACCCCAGCTCTTGGTACAGAGCTGCAGGAGAGCAGAGACAAAACAAAAAACTACAGTTATCATACTGGGAGGAGCTGAGATGAAGCAGTGGAGGACAGGGAAAACTAGGGCACAGTAGGTTTAGACACTGACCTTACCTGCGTCCTGCTGCAATGGGAAAATGAGAGACAGGCACAGCCCACTGCATTAGTTGCTGGACATCTCAGCATCATGACAAATCTGCCTTTGGCATCTTCCTCTTCTCTCTCCCCTCCTCTCACCTCATGATTTACTTTCTGGCAGCATTATGAGAATTGCTGCTAGCCCTTTACCTGGCTTAGGTTAGCTGTACTTGAATTTTGCATGTTATTTACTGATGACCTTCAGTTCAGAGGAGACCTGCTTTTTGTAGCCTTGCTGTGTAAAGACTGACAGCAACCTTCATCAGAGGATAATTTCCAAATGAGGAAAGTATCCACGTGGGAATGTCAGAAGCACTGAATTGATTTGTGCCTGTACCACAGGTCAGATTTAAACCCATTTTTCTTGAAGACAAACTAGACTGATTTATCCTCATGGGCCTTACCCTCCACTCTTTACAAGCCTCAAAACCCAGAAAGAAATGATGTATGTGCAGTTAGTACACCCATATCATGTGAGGGCAATTGATTCAATTACATTATAGCTACTGGAAACAAAACAGCCATATGGTGAGCTTTCTTCCCCAAAGTAATGGATGCTTCACAGCCACAGCTCTGATCCCAGTTAGCTCCCTGCATGGATGCTGCCCCCTAAGAAGGCTTCCCTAGGGAAAGCTTTCCCTGAGCCATGGGAAAAATCCAAATTCAGACTGGTTAAAATAAGTATCTAAATCTCAATAGACTTCTCTGATGCTTTATCTGAACTACCCAGAACTCCTGAGTGTGCAAAAAAAAAGCATTGATAATTTTATAAGAAAAGGATTTTTGTGTGTGTATGTGTGTGCAGGCACATATGTACTTGCTTTTCATTATCTCTTAATTCTGGAAGGGCAAGAAATAGATTGAGATGAAAAGCAGTAACTGTAATCTGTTTTTCTTCATGTGCTATGCACAATGTTGGCTCCAAAGACATAAAAAATTCAATCATGAGCCAAATCTGGCCTCAAATCGATCAAACTCTGCCGGCTTCAATGGAGCAATTGCAGAGACGAACTCCAGCCGCTGCTCAGAGCCCACCCATTTTCACACCCTCCCTGCTTTCCAGCAGCCTGTCTGGGCTGCCAGCCTGAGATGAGAAATGCAAAGGTTCAGAGATATCTACAAAATTTGCATATGAGGTAGGGTAGGGAAATTCAGCATAGCTTTTGAAACAAAAAGAAAAAAGGGAACTAAACAAATGAGCTTCCCCTTTTCCTTAGAAAGGGAAGACTTAGTTGGAGAAATTTTGTTCTGAGCATTTCAGCATCAATCCAGGACTGTCTTACCAGGCTCAGATTTTCTACATATGAGCAAAACTCCCTGTGGTTCAGAAAAGCCCCACTATTAAAGGTAGCTCTGGGAATAGGTATGAGTTGTTACTTATGAATTAAAAATGTGACAGCAGCTTTGGGATTTTTGTGGTTTTCCTGCTCTTTGGTTCTGACTATGAAAAACCTACTAAGCAGAGCAGTTAACCTCAGAACAGGCAATATTTACTTGTACTTCCCAATACTTAAGACAGGAAATGCCTTAAATGTTGCAAATACTGAGGTTATAAAACTGTAAATGTTTGCCTGTCAGGGGCACCTGACAAATTTTTACAACCCTCAGCTGCACACAGGCAGAGAGACTCACCCCAGCACTCGGATTTTCCCCATCCTCTCCTTTCCCCTCATTTTACAGAGGTATTCATGAAAACCAGATGCTATTTTGAATTTTGGTTTCAAGGTTGCTGCCCTACCAGCACTTGTAAAAGTGTGATTTGGATTTTACAGAATCCTTTTTTTTTTTTTTTTTTGTAATTGATGGAAAGGGAAATATCTCAATTTATGTTTTGTTTGCTAGATAAAGGCTCAAGACTGTTCTTCAAATATTTAAAGAGAGAAATTAATCAAGTAACTTTTGGGAAGACTGATTTAAATAATTCATTTTTACAGAACTATATAAATTCATGGAGTACGGAAAATGTCAGGACACAGTGAATGCCCCAGAAGCCTCTAAACACCCTTTCCCCCCCGGATAATGTAAAAAAATTGACAGAGAAGTCTCCCTACCTGGTTTTATTGTGAGCTTAGTGGCTTGGGTGTTTCCATGCCCGTTCTTGCACAGGCATCTCAGAAGTGCCATGCAAGCCTGCAGTCTGGGTTTGGGCTTGCCTGGCCCAGCCTGGCAGCAGCTGTGGCACCCAGCCCTGGGTGGTGTGGTGGCATTGAAATGTTTGGCTGGTTTTACACGGCAACACATTGTTCACATGCCCTAAATATGACCATATGCAGGGTGAGGGGCTGGCACAGATTGCCCAGAAAGCCCGTGGATGCCCCATTCCTGGAAGTGTTCAAGGGGAAGCCCCCCTGGAGGGGACTCTGAGCAGCCTGGTCTGGTGGGTGGCATTCCTGCCCCTTCTGGTTACAGCAGGGGTGCTGTAACTGGATGATCCTTAAGGTCTCTCCCAACCCCAAGCATCCTGTGACCTGTGACATGCTCATAGAGATCTTATTCCCATGTAGTTTACCCAGTAATGCTGTTCAACTGCATGTGAGGACAGAACCCCAAGTCCTGTGTTCAAGGAATGAAAAGACATCACTAGACATCACTATTTACCACCATACAAAGGAGAGGAGAATCATACGTTAGGAATTTGTGTGTATGTTTTTGTCCTGTAACACATCCTTGTGTCAGGGGAGAAATTCCCCTCAGGGATTTAAATCAGCACAATCATCCCTAACTCAAACAAATCTGATAACCTGGGACATTGTTCCTGCCAAGAGTCACTGTAGCAGAGAACAAGGAAGTTTCTAGACTTCTCTTTTAACAGTGAGCTGTTAGGAGTGTAGTCACATACCACCTCTGAGTCCAGTGTTGCACTGGGAAGAGGGGCTGGGGTGTCAAGACAGAGTCTGCCATACTCTTTCCCTCTGGATTAATGTGATTATTCCAGCAGCTGCCTGCTGCTGGAATGCCTCCTGATGCCCCACTGCTGCAGTGGGATCATATGCTGGCTTGGCATCCTTTATCTTGCTGTCTTTCAGCTTTGATCCATCCAAATGGACAAACAATGAATTAGTACAGCTTCCTTGAATCCAAAATATTCTTACTTTTACTGTTACTTCTGTCACAGGGGTAGATTTTTAATAATGTTCCACCTGAAGCATAAACTTACATGTATTTAAATACATATATCCACCTAAATGTCCCTCAAAATCTTAGATGTTTTCTGTCTTTTCCTAAGATCTGCAAGAGTATCAAAACTAAAATTTGTAGTATTGCCAAATTATATGTCAGTTGATAATATTTTTGGAGTTTGAGGGAAAAAAAAATCAACACAATCCTCCACAGAAGTAAAAATAACCTGGTTAGAGGGAAAAGGGAGAATACTCTATTCTGACCCATTATCAGTTAGATTACTCCATTGCTCAAAACCATGTTAATTATGATTTATAAACACATCACCTTTTGCTGTAGTTCAGGATTTAAAAAAAATGGACATCCTCTTTAGGCTCTCAAATACAATCCCTATGTAGCAGGCTTGCGACTTTTTCAAGACTTAACAAAATGTACAAAATATTGTGAATAACTGCATACGTGTAAGACCTTTTCTAAGCCTTAAAAAAAAATAAAATTAAAGTGGTTCCATAACTCACTGTCATTGGAAACCAGACTGTAAACATTTTCAATCAGTCGAGTTGAAATTAATTTAAATATTCATTCTGAATCTGTGAGTTTTGTCTCCTTTCCACAGCCTCTTGTGACTTAACATAGCAGGAGCTGCCAGCCTTGGGTATCCTCTGTCTTACATGTGACATTCCTTAAGATTCACTCCCCTGTCTCCAGAAAGTTAAAAAGGAAGCAGCTTCAGGAAATGCCACGTGTAGCACTACTGTGTGTTGGAAAGGTGTAGCAGTCTCTACAAGCTATCCTGTGCGCTCAGCTCACCACAGTCCCACTGGTGAACTTTCATTAAACACTATGATCCTTAAGGCTGCAAGGCAGCAGGACAGTTTCCTTAGCAGCCAAGGAATTTTCTACCCAAATAAACCAGGATCCATATATCCTAGTATCTTTCTTTTTATACCAGTTAATGTTAAATACTTCAGAGGAAAGTGTAAACAATGATCTTTATTTAGCAAAATAACATCTGCTTTGCTTTAAATGTTTAAGGCCTCTGGCTTCTGCCTACATTAAAGGAATATCACAACTTGAGTAGCACTTCAAACATATGTTATATATGTAAAATACATATATACATTAAAACATACATGTCTTGACTCCGGGTTACTGGAATGCATTTTTATCTTGCATGCAAAAAGCTTCAGGAGGACTGAATTCTGTGCCTAAAGCTAGGTAGGAATTTGAGTGCTTCCTTGGCAAGGGATAAATAAGAGCACATAATTGAATGCACTGGTCAATCAGGTTATGTTGATATGACTAAATAAAAGCCAGCCAAGAACAGATCCCCAGGGGCAGAAAGCTGCCCTTTCTGTGGCAGATTTGTCCTGGAAACAAATATTTGGAATAGTTCGAAGGGGAGCCGGGGATGAGCTGGCTAACGAAGCAGCAGAGACAACAAGAGTGCAGGCTCTCCCTCCCTGTGCACTTCTCCTTAGTGGTACAGACATACCCTCACCATCCTATGCCCCAGTTCTCATACCAATTTTCTGTTCAGGTAGCTCTACAGATTTCACTTCTGTTATTCCTGCCTACCCCGGTACACACCCATCAAAGGCCTTAATAAATTTCTTACTTATGTAATGTTAAATCCCAGGGAAAGATTTTTTTTTTTCAGGTCAGGGTTCTAATGCCATGAGGCAAATATGTTTGTATATCCTGGGAATGTAAAGGCTTTGCATTACTGATGACGTGCCTATTTCTGTTAATCCAGGTCTTTCATCAGTACCTGGGACTGGTCTGCTCCACCTTACACATGTTCTGGAAATATCTGTTGTTGTATGCTTTGTTGTCAGATGACAAAAACAGACTTTAACAACATTTTCTTTGCGAACAAGAGTGAATCAGGGCTGTAATTGGACGTTCATAAAAAAATAAACTTTAGAATCTTATGGTTTTCTCACCGATTTGATCAACTAGTTTACCTCAAAGGGCAATTACCAGCTGAAATGTATTGACTTTGTGAACCATTCTGAATATCTTAAAACAAAGATTTTTCTTATGGCACAGTGGGGGTGCTGATGTAAAAAAAAGCCTATAAATTGCTGGAATTTTAAACAAATATCATTATTTTTGGAATCTAATTCCAGACCTCCAACTGTTCAACTTGACAGGTTTGTCTTTAAAATTTCTGTATTTGCTTTAAAATGTTTGACTTCTCTAATCAGTGGATAAAACAACAAGAAGAGTAACGTACAGAAAGAAGCAATGGTGGAAGTTAATATCTAAGTACCATGTCTTTTTTTTCTCCCCACACAGTTCTATTTTATAAGTTAAAGTATCTTTAGTCAGTCATAGTTTGATTCTTTTTCATAAGATAATATGAGTGCTTTATATGATGCAGCTACACCAAGTTCCTTTTACTTGATATTTCATAAAGAGTTCAGATCTCAAAGGCATGAGAAAAAAATAGAAACATAATGACAAGTAATTCAAGCTACAATTTGAAACAGAAATTTTCATTTTTGTTTGTAGATATAAATGAGAAAGTGGTCCCCTTCCCCACGTTCAGGAACCTGCAGATCCTTATCATAGCAGTAGGCTAATCAGCATTTTTAATCAATATTTTTACTGTTTTTGCTGAATGTGAAAAAAATAAGGCTGAGTTACAGAATGAAGCATATTTTACAATTTATCATTTAAACATGCAAGTGTCTATGGGAAAAGGACTGGAACATGTCAGAGAAAGAAGACTTAATTATATATTACATTTCAGAGGTCCTTTCAGCCCATAGCTCAACAGTTTCTAGCTACTCAGTCAGTCACTTATTTTTAGATCTAAATTTCTCTCCATTACACATGAAACAGTTATCTAATTTATAAGGTACTCCATCAAAACTTCCAGTTCTTAACCATGAGGTAACAGAAAGCATAAAATGTGTTAACTAAAGGACCTCTCAGGCAGTTTTGAGGTCCATATTTTCTAGTTTTCTGACTCCTTTATTTTACTCCCTCTCTTTTCTTTGCAGCTTTACTGTAATTTTATAGGACAGAGTCTGACAACGACTTGTGTTTAATAGAATCATGGAATGTCTTGGATTGAAAAGGATCTTAGATATCACCTACTTCCAACCTCCTGCCACGGGCAGGGACATCTCCCACCCGACCAGGCTGCTCAAAGCCCCATCCATCCTGGCCTTGAGCACTTCCAGGGTTGGGGCATTCGCAGCTTCTCTGTGCTGTGGCCTGTTCCAGAGCCTCACCACCCTCACAGTAAAGAATTTCCTAACATCTCATGTAAATCTCACCTTTTAGTTGAAAACCACTGCCCTTTGTTTTATCATTTTATGACCTTGTAAAAAGTCCCTCTCCAGCTCTCCTGTAGGTCCCTTCAGGTACTGGAAGGCTTCTTAAAGCCTCCCCAGTCTTCTCTTCTCCAGGCAGAACAAATCCAACTGTCTCAGCCTGTCTTGGCTGGAGGGGTGCTCTAGAAAGAGTATTTAAGGTTATAGAGGGAAAGAAACAAAAACCAAACCAAACAAACAACACACAACCCTGGGAGAGCACAGGAGCACTGGCAGCAGAGGCCTCCTTGGCCAGAGCTGCTCAGGAGCACAGTGAGCCCTGCAAGAAAGGCAGCAGCTGCCTTGGATGCCTCAGTGCACATGGGAAAAGTGCCCAGACTACTGTGCAGTGGCCCTGTACATGCAGAGTTTGGCCAGGGACAGGTTGGAAAGCAGAGCTGCTGCTTGTGTTCAGCCTCATGGCCATCGTGGGACGCTGCCAAACCCAGCGGTTCCCTCTACCCCAGGCACAGCTCCCACTGCTGCTGCTTTCTCGGGGCACCAGCTGGCTCCTGGAAGGGCTCTCACAAAGGGTCCTTGTCCCCTTCAGGCCACCACAGCCATTATCAGTAAGATTGCAAATATGGGGCCATGGTGCAGTCTTTTCTCTGGATGAGAAATTAGATCGAGACTTTACCTTCCTGTGTTTTCATTCACCACTACCATGTTCCCAGATGGAAAACTGCTGTATAAAGTGTGCCTCCCTTTCCCCTTGCTGATGGACCCCCTGAAGAAATATAAAGCCCTTGGACTTGTGCCAATTCTCTGACAATCTCACCTTTGCTTTACATGGACTGGGAACTGTACACTAGATGGTGTGATCAAGACCTGAAAATTGCTGCCTTAAATCTAATGCTGTGTCCAGCACACACGTAGAATATTTAATGCCTTTAACAAAAATACAAAGACAAATTCTTCTCTGCAAAGCTAAGGCATGTGTGTCCTATTTGGCAATTGCAATACCTTTCTCTAGCAGATCAGCTTTCATCGTTTAAAGCTCTTTAAAATAACACAGGAATACCAATTAAAATATTGTAAATAGTATTGCTCAGCTCTCTTTTCAGCAGAGGAAATAAAAGAGCCCATCTTGTAAAAATGGCTCCTTATCACTGTATTTCCTTTGTGACTTTCCACACATTACACTTATCTTTAAACAGGAAAAAAGGTATTCAGTCTTGTAAAATCAATTAGGATTTTAAGCAATGCAGTAGTCTTCTACTTCCTTTCATGTCCTTTAAAAATATCCAAGCTTTCCTAACTTGCTTCAGCTAGCAAACCCCAATCCGAATCTTCATGCCACATGAGAGCAACTTAGCTGGCTGTTAACAGGATTTATGAAACAGCATTTTGTGAAGAAATTCTCCACCTCATACAACAAAATAACTTTCAGGCTAGTCAGTAACACTCATAGATCCAACTTAGGCAATATCTTATGTAGTCATTCCCTCAGCAAAAAGAAAAGTCCCTGCAAATCTCAGTTTTTTCATCTGAATTAAAAAAAAAAAATCATTAAGAGGGGAAAATATGACTTATACTTGGTAGAACCAAACAAACAAAAATTACTACTTTTTCCAGGTTATTTATGCAACTCCTTTCTTCCTGTAAATACTTCTCCGTTAATTTAAAGAATGAGCATACTTCTGGCACAGCTGTCAGTTCCTCTTAGTCAGCCTTGTTAAGAGGAAACTCAGTGTCAGGAGGTGTGCTTCATATCAGCTGACATACTTTCTATCTGAGTTTACGTCCTTCACTAAACAGTAGAAATGAGCTCAGTGATCTTCTATGCCTTTCCTAGCTTTTTTTAAAAAGAAGGGTGGAATAAATTTGTAGCATCCTCCTTCCACCCTGCTTTTAAGCTAGTAAGGTTGAACACATATCTGAGGAATGTGTGCAGACCCTGGCTGCAGAAGCAGGGAGGGAGGATGGGAGTCCTGGGCTACACCTGGTGGAAAGAAGGTGTCAGAGCAGTGTGCAGAAGTCCCAGTCCTTCAGTCCTTCTGCTAGACTGCTTTGAAAAGGAGGAAGATCATCCAACAGCAGCAGGCTATCACACCTCATGACAAGGAGGGGCCTCACCACACCACAACTCTGCCATGCACTGCTTCTTCAGGGCTGTTAGCCAGAGGGCAGCCCAGCATGGAGTAAATACACTGTCCCTACTCCAAGCTGCCCAAATACCCTGGCACACATGCCTTCTTCCTTCCAAAGGACTTGGTGTGGGTGGACGTGTGCACAGCAAGTTGCTCCTTCTCCCCATATCAGAAGAGCTCTAATTCTCTAGGTAACTGAACAGGATTCCTGCAAATATTAGTGGACTTGGTGTGTTTTACTTATGCACCACTTAAATTCCATTTAAATCTGCTGCTTGTTACTTTAGGCACAGAATCAGGCAGATAAGTCCATCAAGCAGATGTTACTGACATTTTCCATTTTGAGAGCTGGATGATAATAACAAGCAGAGGCGCCTATGCTGCTGTGAGTAAACATTTTAAAAGCAGCTTCACAAATGCCACCATCTTTCAGCACCTAATAAACAGTTTAGGAGGATGTTGTTGAAGCTGCCAAAAGGGGTTTTAAAACTGGAGTGTCTCACAGGAGTCAGGCACACAGCTTGCACTTGAAATGCCTGTCTCACCTTGCAGATGGATAGGAGAAGGCAGACTTCCACTGACAGATAAGCATGGCTTGGCACAAGGATACTGGGGATGCAGGGACAAAAAGAGATGGTACATGACCAACACAAGGCATGCCTGGAAGAACTGCCAGTTCCAGGTGCTGCAAAATGGGCTTTTCGGCAGACTTGTCTGAACAAGCCAGGCAAGGCTCAACAGTCTGAAGCCTGCTTTCCCTTCCTCCTCCCCTTACATTAGCAACTCCCTACTCTGCTGACTGGCCTATGGAAATCCTTTTCAGATACCACTTCAGTAGGCAAACAGTCTCCTGGCAATCTCTTGGAAGCACAGGCAACATGATGCTGTCTAATCAAGGGCAGAAACCTCCACCAGGTAGCGGGGCATTAGCAGGTTCCTCTGCCCATTTGAGAAATATCTTGGTTCCAAACTATCCAGTTTCAGTGCAAGGGAGAGGTCACAATGTCTATGAGCACAGAGAAGGAAGGCCACTTAGTCATGAGACTCCACCTGGAGGGCTGCATCCAGTTCTGGGATCCCAGCAAAAGAAGGACATTGACATCCTGTGGCGGGTCCAGTGGAGGGCCATGGTAATGATTAGAGGGATAGAGCACCTCTCCTATGAAGAAAGGCTGAGAAAATTGGGATTGTTCAGCCTGGAGAAAAGAAAGTTTCAGAGTAAAAGTCAGGCCTCCTAGCAGGTGAAGGGAGTTTCTACAAGAAAAATGGGGAGAGACTTTTGGGAAGAGCATCTAGTGATAGGTACAGGTATAATGGATTCAAACTGGGAGAGAGTAGGTTTACATTAGAAATCAGGAAGAAATTATTTACTGTGAGGGTGGTGAGGCACTGGCACAGGTTGCCCAGAGAAGCTGTGGATGCCCCATCCCTGGAAGTGTTCAAGGCCAGTTTGGATGGGTCTCTGAGTAACCCTGGCCATGGCAGATAAGTGGTAATTCAATAATTTTTAAGATCACTTTTAACCCAAGCCTTCTATGCATCTATGAGTACTCCCTTGGTTTAGCACTTGTGCACCAATAGAGACCTGCTATCAGGCAAAGAACGGTGTCTTTGTAAGATGAGGTTATCATTAATTTTATTGATGTGTGGGCTAGAAGGAATGAATTAGTTGCAAGTGCTTTGAGACAAAAAGCTACCATGTGTTTCCAAAGGAAACTTGGGAAAATGAACTTTACAAAACAACAGGCAAGGTTAATATGAGTTTGGAGTTTGAAGCTGAATATAACATTTGATACTCTGGTATTTGAATTGAAGCCAAACTTTGATTATCCCATCGATCAGTTCATTAAAACTAGTAACTTCAAACCTGGTGTAATGTGCTATGCAGGACATCAGAAAATACTGTCTAAGCCAAGAAGCATAAAAGATTATTGCATCTTGAATCCTCATTCCAGGTTTGTGCTGTGATCGTGCCATTTATAAAGGCAGCAGCAATGCCACATTTCAACAGAGCTGGAATTATACATGACTGTGAATGTTGTTGACTCATTCTGGGTCCTTGGAGATTAACATTTTGGAAACTACAGACATGTAGAAGATATAGTATATGTTATATGGAACAAGGCTGTACTTGCAAGATTTCAAACTCAATTATGCAGACACAAGAGGTTTAGATAAACTTTTCAGATTGTATCAAATGAACTTTTGGTTGCTTATCTGAACTGACCCTCTGAAGGCATTTGGGATTATTCTTAATGTCGTTGTTATTGCTGGAAATAACAGCAAGTTAAGAATTTAGTCTTAACTTTTACATTTCTTGAAGATCATCTGCCTGATTTTACAAGGGGAGGAACAGATTCCAAACTCTGCCTATTTTCATTGGTATTTCATTACATCTCATCAACTACAGCGAACAGTGTCTCTCCAATGCAAAGAAATCACAATTTGAGACACAGAGCAACATTAGAACCTTTGTGAATTGAACTATGAAATTTTTTACCTTGCTTTTTTCAAAAGAATTTATGAAGAAAAAGCCTCTTCAAATAAGATTTCAGTTTCAGGGACCCAATTACCTTGGTTCATGACTTTGCCAGGTTTTATTCCTTACAGGTCAGAAACTTCATATAACTCTGTGCTATACAGGAAGAGCATCTGGTCAATGCTGGAAAGCATTGGGTTGAGATATTTTTTGTTTGCATACTCTTTTAACCTGGGTCCATAGCTGCAAGGTCACTCATCATTTATTTAACTGTACCTAGAAGTGGGGCTTTTTGTGAGTGGAGGGGAAATAGTGGTCTCTGGATTTCATCTCTCCCAGTCACTTCCCCTTCTCTGCACTTTAAGCCCTGCAGGAGTGGGAGGTCACAGCAGGGCTGTGGTGACACCAGCCCCTCTCGGGCCACAGGAAGGGCCTTTGATGTGACCTGCAGGCTCAGGCCATCAAGAAGTGGGAGTGCCAAAGAGGAGAACTTGGGCAATAGGAAGTGGGCAGGGGCAGAGAGATGTGATGTAGAAAGAAGTGGCAAAGCTACTGAGAAAGAAAGGCAGGCAGGTGAGTCTTCCTAGAAAGTAAAGGCTTGGTGACAGTAAGGTTGGGGGATGCATCAACACAGAGCCACCTTTCTGTTCAGCAGATGCTTTCTGATCAGGCTGCCAGGGGAAGGACCTGCTGCCACACACACCTGCCTATGCACAGCTGCCAGGCACAGATCCTCTTTTTCTGATTTTAGAAACGCATTATTTCAGCCTGTGCTGCACTCAGGCACAGGACCTCAACATGGCACTGTCCTGCAGTTTGCATAGAGCTTTGCATTCTGGATAGAAATTTTCTTTCTGGAGAGTTTGGGCTACCCTTTACAGCTGCTTCCTCACTGGTAAATAAAAAACCCAATATCAGAAACTTAATGCTAAAACTGTTCATAGCATTGACAGAAACAGAGACTTACAGCCTTGGACCTTCCAGGATCTTCCTCAGGATCACCCTTTGACAAGGTTGACTACAGCCCTTTCTAACTGTGGCGGCTGGGCGCTTTGCTCTCCTGCCAAATGGTAAAAACCCAACTCCTCAGTTGTTCTGGTTTTCCAAAAGTGAGGAGGAAATTCCTTCTGCCACTGACATTTCAAAAACAAAAAAAGAAAATAAATATATCATCTCATTATCAAAGCAAGTTATCAAAAAAGTTATATGAAAAAGTAAATGACTGAATCCTATAGGTACTCTAAACTACTGTAAACTCAGAGCATATGGACAGAGCACATGGCTGAATTTACCACATCCGTGCTAAGACCCATTTTAAAATAATACAAGAGCTCTCCAATACTGGATTTCAAATAAGTAACCAAATTTCCCAAGGGTGACTGTGTGCAATACACATACTAATATACATACATGTGGTGACCCTCCACAGGGTGTTATCTGACCATCAGCATGATGGCCATTTATTTGGCACTCTCAGCAATAACAAACTACTCTGGGTTAGTTACTGTACTTGAAATATAATGTGGAAATGCAAATACACTCAGCCTTGGAAAGCTCTTGATTACCAAAACCCTCCTATTCAACTATAAAAGCAATCTTTGGGCCTCCAGAAGCCAAAGCACAAATAAATCTGCTTTAAATCTATGGTGCAAAAATACTTACACTTCAGCACATAAAAATTCAGAAATGCTTGTACTCTCAGCACTCTGCCATGTGCTAATGCCACCATGTTCATAGTGTTCACAGTTCACAGATCTAAGTGTCAGCAACTAAACATAAGGCTTACACGTGATGCTGCATTATTTACAGTAATCAGCGCTGCACGGGAAAATCATGGCCCATAGCTACAATTACACCTGTCATTCTCGTTTGGATAAAACTGACATCTTGTCACTACTACCCATCAGACTTCACAAAAAGGTAAAACTTGTTTTTCTTAAGAGGAAGGGGAAAAAATTAACCTCACGGTGGTTTAACAAGTTCTCACATGTTGGTTCCTGGTTTGCATGTGCCTGCACAGCTCCTGCCAGGTGCTCCTCTTTCACAAGAGGCAGCTTCCCAGCACAGCATGGCAGGGTTGGGATTGCAGTGCTGCAGACAGGACTGGAGACTGTGGGCAGGAGGCTGCTGGGGAAAGGGATCTCTACAGGCAGCTGTCAGCCCTGTTGCTCTAATACCAATGCAAGGTTTGGGCTTGGCTAATATCAGTATGTTTAAGAATGTAAATCCCCTCCCTGACTTGTGACTCTAATGAGAAATTCCCATCAGTAGCTCAAGCTGAGAATCATTCAGTTATGATCAGACAGTAAATCATTGCCCAGACAGCTAAAATAAATCAGAATATCTATTTCCCAGAAATCTGAAGTAACTCTATTGGTTTTGATGGCTAAATACACACAATAGAATTAATTTCAATTAATATTTTTGATCTTCTCTCTAGAAATCTTGATATTGGTGAAGGCTCAGAAGTAGAACCATATCAAGATTGTAATTTTCTTTTAGAGAGAAAAGGAGTGCTGACACAAGCTGAAAGGGCATGGCCCTATATAAAGAGGATGGTGCCAGACTCTTCAGTCGTGCCCCGTGACAGGACAAGGAGCAATGGCCATAAACTAAAACACAAAAAGTTTCATTTCAGTGTAAGGAGGAACTTTTTGACATTGAGGGTGGCAGAACACTCAGGGAGATCATGGAGTCCCCCTCTCTGGAGACATTCAAAATTCACCTGAATTCATTCCTGTGGCACCTGTTCCAGGTGACCTTGCCTTGGCAGGGGACTTGCACTCAATGAGCTGCAGAGGTCCCCTACAAAACTAACAATTCTGTGATTCTGATGAATGGCTCTCAACCCCACAGCTCAGACAGATGGTTAGGATATCCTGATAGCAGTGAGAAATTTTTTTCTCATTTGGTCAGATTCTGGCACCTGCAAGGCCTGTATCATCACAACACAGTGGAAAATCCAGAATAACCATATAGACCATCCCCCTTCCACTTTCTCCTTTCTTTGAAATGGAGAGACAAAGTACTTTGTAGAGACTGCTCCATTCTCTCTGTCACTGTTCCTGGGTCATGCACAGAACATACCTCACTAAAACTGAGGGCCTGGCCATCACCAGGCAAGCAAATGGCTGGAGATCACCACATGAACACAGTCCTGCTGCTCCTTAATTCTCTCACCCCATCAACCCTTTCTCTTCTCCCATGTTTCATGTGGCGTGTCCTCCTTGGGGTCATCATGTAACTTTGCTGGTGCCAATGAGAAGCAGCCTTGGACTAGCTCAGCTGAGTTACATATATAGTTACTGGCTGCAGCACCACACAGAGTCTTTGTGTGTGACAAAGGCTGTGGATCTTTTCTTCCAGAAGGGAACATGGGGCAGATGGTGGAACACGTCGTTTTCAACCTCTGTAGAGCTGCAATGAAAATTTTGTTTCCATCTTTTTGGGAAATCTTATAACCAAAGGCATTTTTTCTGAAAGAAATCTCTTTTATAGACTTTTCCAAATTGTGAGTGAGAGCATATCTCTCAATGAGCAGCTTTATCTTTGGGGCAACCCATCCAAAGCCCAGAAGAACCAGCTGGAGCTTTGCATGAGGGCTCCCATTGTGTGGGATGCACACAACAGCTGACACCAAAGCTGGGATTTCAGGAAAGAAACTGTAGGAAGATGCAAAGCACTCAGCTTGTTCTCAGACAGAAAGCAGGAACTGCCAATGGCCTTGCAGGCTCCAGAACCTCCTTCCTGTGGGCTAGCTCACTCTGGGGTGGTGCCCCACCTGACCAGCCATCAGAACTGCCTCAACAGTAGCCTCCTCAGGCTTGTGTGCCATACACTGTAGCTGCTGCTCCAAGCAATTTCAAACAGTGCATAGCCTTTAACAGCTAACCCAGAGCTGAAACAGCATGGAAATCTGTAAGTACCTGCTGACCTAAGAGACCTGCCAAAAGGAGGGCTGTTGGATTTATGAGGATTTATTCTTCCCACAGCAGGGAAGAATGATGCGCATCTGACTCCATGATATCAGGAGGCTAATTAATTATTATACTATAATATATTAAAGAGATAGATATTATATTCTACTTATTTCTAATTTCTTCTAACTAAGTGAAGAACTCGTGGCTGTCAGCTGACAGTCCTGACCCACACACGTGGATCCAGTTGGTCACTTCAGGTAAACAATCTCCATAATGCATTCCACTTGCACACAAACACAGGAGTAGCAAATGAGATAAAAATGGTTTTGATCATTCTTTTCTCTGCTTCTCTCTCCATTCAGAGGGTAGGTGAATACCACAGAGGACTGCCAGGAAGTACCTTGATAAATGACAAATTCTGGAGCAGTTACTGTTTTTAACAGTTTCCAATTAAGGCAGGTGTAACTGACTGTGAAAGCTTAAAGCAAGAATTTGAAGCACTTTGCCTGAAAGTGAACAAGGTGTGGTTGTGAACAAGGTGTGGTTGAAAACAAGCAGGTGCCAGAAGAGAGACAGAAGAGCTCAAAACTGTCTTGAGGTGGCACACAAAGTTTCCAGCATGACCTGCACCCTCAGTGGGCACTGCTCATGTGCCCCAAACCATCCTGTTGTGTGGCACACTTTGAGAGAGCAGAGGTGCTGCTGAAGGGGGGCTGCCTTGGCAAGGAATCCTGCCCAAAGCTTCTCCTAGCACACCTCTGGCTGATGCTGATGGTGATACTGGCCAGCAGGCAAGGTCAAGCTTAGGGCACAGGGCCACCTCGACCTTGATGGCACCTGCTCTGAGCAGCACTGTGGGCTGTCTGTATCTCCATACAAAGAGCTGTGTCAGGAGACGACAGATTTCATTCTCCTCAAATCTGGTCACTGGCTATTTTTGTAGCTGATATGGCCTAAATGGCCAGATGACTCAAAATGCACAAAGTTGTGGTTTAGAATTTGAAACAACCTTAAGGCTTTTCCTGTTCAGAAGGGCAGTGTAATTCAGCTTGAGGACAGTGAATGATGTGACAGAGAATTTCATATCACAGGCAAGAAGTAAGCAGGGAAAAATATGCAAAATCAAAGGCAGATTCCACAATAAGCAGAAGATGAATTTGCAGACAACTGTAGAGAAAATCAACAGCCAAACCTATGTCCAGTATTCAGGAAGAAAAGAAGATTAGGATACAATCCAAAACAAGTGAAAATGTTCTGTCTGGTGGCAAAGCAAAACTCTTTTGGACCAAACAAGGCAGAGATGTACTTGTTTTGGTGTGAGAATTTACCTCTTGTTGTTAAGAGAAAGCATTAGAAGAACAACCTGACACAAAAATAGAGATTATCATATCTATTTTATCTAGATATCATATTCTCGACATAGTAACAGTTGTCAATGTGCTAAATTTACTAGATGTTGATTTTTAGCAGCAAGAAAAAAAGATTAAACAAGGAAATGCTCATTATCAGCCACCCAAGTATTTAGTAGAAAAAAAAAGTGAAGCAATGCAGAATACCGAGTCAGATTCATATCTGCATTTAATAGTTCTGTGGAACCATATTGATGAAGGCAGTTTGTCACCTCTTTTTCTTCCATGAGAAGCAGACAGAAAACATGCCTACAGTGTTGAAACCAATGTCAGAATTACCAAGGGCATGCAGATGAATAGAGACAGGCAGAACAAAGCCAATTAATACGAGAGTCAGCACTCTGACCACACCAAATGAGGCAGTGTTTCTTGATAGTTGAAAACAAATAGATATGAACAGCAAAAACATTACCACATATTAGAGGAGGTTGCCCTGCTCTATCAAACATAAAGAACATCTTCTTCCCCCCCAGTTGGATTTGTTCACTTTTTTCACTTAAAATATCTTGGACCATATCTTAAACCATAGCAAATTTAGCTAGCTGAGCCCTACAACAGGATCATAGACTCAAATTCAGCAGGTATGAATTTGAGCAGTGAAATGTAAGTTCAGATGCTCATATCCAGAACTAATCCACTTATCTCTACCTGGCCACAGGGATGGTGATACTCAAGAGGACTCAATAAACTACAGGCACTTCAGGGATTATTTGAGCATTGCTATGTAAATGTATTTGAAGCAGAGTTTAAAGATATACTCAGGCTGGTATATTATTTCTGACTGTGCCTTTAAAAGCCCTCACTTTGAACAGACTGAACCTGTTTATTGTATTACACACGAATTCATATTGCACTGACACAATTGGGTATAAACCAGGCACTGAAAGAAACCAGCCTCCTTCAGGCTACTTACCCCTGAGCCACAGCTGGACTGGACACTGACCTTAAAACCTGCATGCTAGTCCAGCAGGAAATTTGTGATGCAAGCCTTGACTCTGCTGCCCATCTCAGCACCTTCCTTGTAGGCTGCAGGGGAGCCTCTTGCACCCCCCTCCCCAAAGCAGCCCCGAGCTGTGCCCCTGCCAACACAGCTGGTGTTTCAGCAGCTGCAGCTGGATTCTGGGTGGAGAGTAGAGAAAAGATAGCAAGGAATAATCTCAGTGATTATGTGAGATGGAGAAGGCATTCCCTGAAATAACCTCCTCTGCTTGCTGAAGTTATCAGAGCATGCCTTTCTAATGCTGGCTAATGCCAGGTTAAGTTCAGTAGGTTGCGGCCACATAGTTTGTTCGAGATTTGTCCTTAATTGAAAAGCAAGCCTGGGGAATGCAGCTACATGTAGTATCTACTAGGAAAACACATCCATCTCAAAAGACACTTTTCAGAGGCACATACAATCTCGTTAAAAGCAGGAACCCAAATGGCCATTTGCTCCCTCATACACCAGCAGCAGGTATGGCAGGAGAGGGAACAGCTGCTTAGTTGTTTCTGTGATCTATTTTGTCTGGATGTTTGCATGCTTGGGAGTGTGGACTGGCCCTTTTGCAGGTCTCAGATGAATCACTCTGCTAATGGACTAGCAAGTGCATGGATAACATTATCAGTGATGCAGACCATGGCTCCTATATTGCCTTAATATGCCTCCAAACCAATCTGGTAAATTACTTCCATTATAGGATTTAGATAGTATCCCATTACAGATCAAGCTTTTGGTTTAAGTGTCATTTCTTTGAAAGACATATCTGGTGTCAAGGTCTGCTTGGAGGTTCCAGAAGAAACTGAACAGAGCCCCAGACTTCCCAATTAGCAATCCAAGGGCCATACCACAAAAGCCAGGAGATTGACAAGAATAAAGTCATTAACAGAAGAGTGCCAGATAAATGGTTTTTCACCAAAGTCTGCCCCTGGAGTCCTATAGACATGCAAGTCTCTTGGTCAGCTATTGCAAATTGTGTCTAGGCTGTGTAGGCTAACTCTAAAATTAAAGGCACTATCACATTAGACTCAGTCAAGAAAAATAATTCCATTTATAGCCTGCTATTAAAGAAACTGTCTTCTCAGTACCTTTCTAGCAGGTTAACTCCTTCAGATGCTTCAGTGAACCTAGAGAGCCTATCCTAGCTGTCAAAGTACAGCCAGTCTATGCTGCATTTATTATTGCATATTTCTCTTCCTTGCTCTGAAAGTAGATCTAAATAACATAATTTTCCACTTGTACATGAAAAAAAAATAATCCTGCTGCATATCCAATCTATGAAAATGATTCTATTTGTATTACAAAGTATAAATGTACTTCCTCTTTTTTAAACAAAATTAAGACATTTGTGTCTAGTCTATGCTTTTTTTTCCATGAGTTTCTATTAAACAGTTTAACTTTGTAGTAAATAAAAAGAGGCATTTCATTTTGGCAAAGTCCTGGCAAATTAAAATGAAAGTGACATGGCATATTAGAGGGGCTTGCCAATATTAATGATCTTTACATGATAATTTATTCCATATTTAGTGTTTAATGTTTGAAGAATTTAATACATCTAAAGCATATGGTGCTGTTTTATTCAAACAATAAACTATGTGATCATTAAAAATATATGGAAATGTAAACATCGTGTCAGGGTTCAGTGTTTCAGAAAGGAGCTGTTAATCCTTGCAAACAGTTTCACTATAATAAGAAGCCAAATCAATTAATGATTTTGTTTCCTTATGTATTTACTTGGTATTATGCTTCCATTTAGAGTAATTAATTTGGTTATACTTGAAATTTATATATATTTACATTTCTAAATTATTATAATGGAATGTGTCATTCTCATTTTGATTTGATAAGAAAAAAAAGATTCGCGAAATCTGTTTAATTGCTAAGCTGGGAGCTCAGATCAATCTCCATTCCACTTGAGGATTGAAAGCACAAAGCTTCTGGCTCTGCAGCAGCTTTGTCAGCCTTGGCAATTTGCATTATGTTACCCATGATAGTATGCACAAGGATCCATTGCCACGAATGCAATTTAAGAAAGCACTTTAAGTTTTTTTTCCTCCTTTTCAGGGTTTTCAGGCAGCCGGAATGCCTTTTTTCCCTTTGCTATAGAGATTACTTATTATTTGTATTTAACCAAATAAATAGGCATTCTTGAAAAGTAATAAACAAGTTGAGTTTCCAAGAAAAACTTCTCAGGGTTTTTCATGCAAAGAGGGAAAGCAAGAGGCATTTTGCTGGAACATGGAAGGTGAGCTGCTTTGGAGACAAGAGTCTCAGTTGAGCAGAAGAACAGGCAAAGCCAGGGCTTTTCACGGGCACCTGCCTGTTCCTGTCAGTGTGGCACTACCTTGGACCACCCCTAAGTGTGAGCTGGCTGCTGAGGATCCATGCTCTGTGCTCCTCATGAGAGCACTCCTGTCACACTGGGATGTTCCAGCTGTGGGTCTTGCAGGAAGATGGAGACATTTGAGGGTGATCTCTGCACTGACCAGTATGCAGGGCTAGACACCATTCAGCATTAGGCAAACATGGCTCCATCTTTATTGAGGTCAAGATTTTATCCACAGAGAACATTTAGAAAAGGCCAGATACAAGGATTAACCGATACCCACTCATCTCCCCAGTCATCAAACACTAATGTGGATGCAACACCCCCTAACTATTTCATCAGGTTACCTGGGGGTTTGATGTTGTGGAGTTTGCTCTCTACAAATCTGATTTCTCTTTCCTTACTGACTGGGTTCTGGCAACTCAGGCTGACCAGCAGAAGAAGCAAAATGTTCCAAATATCTCTGCTGTTCAGACAGTGAGTAATCCCAGAAAACAGACAATCCTTATCTCTTGCCTTTGGGCAGAAGAATACTGATAATGGTACACTCAGGAGTTTGCTCCAAGGCACAAGGGGAACAAGGCATTAACTTGCAGCTTAGCCAGGGCCTGCAAAGTCAGCTAAGCTCTCACCATCACTGTGGAAGGTCTCTGTTTGCAAATGAGTCATGTTCCTTAAAAGAGCAGATTTTATCATCAGGAAGATGGGGAAATCTGTATGTCTTTCTAAGAAATCAGACAGATTCTGCTTTGATCCAAAAGGAAAACTCAAATTTGGGATGGCTGAGTGAAACTTTAAAACTGAAAACTGAAAATCAATCAAAACTAACTTTAAACTCCATACTGGGTAACCTACATGAAAAGGTAGCAGTCTGTCTTCTGCAAGTCAGCCTCAATGATCTAGCTTACTTTTCTAACTTTGAAGTGTCTGAGACTGGGGTTGCGTTGCCCCATTTTGTTGTCAATTGTTTGTCCTCAACACTATGCAAATTCAGCATGAAAATTTCTTTCTGACAGTCATTTAATTTATGCCAGCCATTCCCCTGCCTGCGTGACTGACATTTATTGCCTGCTGTCTGCTGAGAAGGGCTGGGGCTGGGAGCCAGGAGACCTGGTGTCTGTAGCTGATGTTACTATCTTGAGTAAGTTGCTTCATCTCTTCTATTGCATTCACTTAATCACAGTCATCATCTTCAATTGAGCTCATTGAAGGGACTCTATTATTGCAGCTGTTACACCCAATACAACAAGGCTTGAATTATTTTCAGAGAACGCAGCAATGCAAGACTTTGAATTATTAGGTAGAATATCTGACCTAAAGTATTTGGCAACTACAGCCACAGAGCTGAATGTCACTCCACCCAGGTCTTTTCTCCACCCACTCAGCTATGTAGGTAAGCAAAACTTTTGCTGCCTATACAGAAAAAAATATGCCTCATCCACCATGCTTCAGAAATTGAGTGGCATGGGTGGTTCATTCTGCAGCTTTTTTGATAATTATAATTTTTTCATTAGTCTTATCCCAAGTCTGATGCCAATGCCTGGTGGCTTGTAACTTCTCTTGACTCCCTTTCTAAGTAGCAAAGTGTTCTCCTAGCTCTCCTAACTCAGTTACATTCTCCTGTTGGAACTATTGGAAAGCACATAGCAAAGTTGACAGAGGAAGACTCAAATCCTGTTATTTACACAAATTTACATTATATAAATACCCTAGACCATCCCTTTTCCTTTTGATACCTCCAAATAGTGCCTAGTTTTACCTCGGATATTACTGAGAAAAATCAGGATGAATATTTAATAGCGACAAAGAAACTAATTTGGAAAATGCAAGGAGTGTCCAATGCAATTCCTTTCACACAGAATCAAACTTTAGCCAGAGGTCTATTACAAGTGTGATGTGGTTAAATAGATGTTTTATGTCCTTCAGCCATTAACACTAAAATCCCAGAAGGAACTACAGGACATCTTGTGAGAATGCCTGTGGCAAAGGCATCAGATAGTTTTTTTACAGATCAAAGGTAGGAGCATCCTAACATTTGAAACTGAAATCATGCCGGAATTCATGCACCTCTTGGGACTACTGCATTTATTTCACAGGGGCTACAGAGAAATCAAATACTCCAAGTCCTCTAAATCCTTGTGCTAATCCATTTCCATCCCTAGTGTAACAAAATGTTCAGACTTCCCCAAATGATCTAAATATTACAAGGACCATTTCTTATTTACTGAGCTCTAACCGTGCCCTTGACGCTTGGTGATTCATGAAGACCTCTCTGCTTAAAGGAGTCTCTGAGGCAGGAGCTGAGACCTGCTGGAAAATCATGGGCAGGAGGGGGTCAGAGAGTTCCTCTCTGCTGCTGTTCCTGCACCACCTTTAGCCTGGGTATTGAATCCATTATTGAGCAAGTTGTCTCTATAGTGTGTCCCACTGGTGTGAAGTTCCATGCCCCTAGCAGGTACTGTGGGGAGAAACCAGGCTCTCCCCCTTCCCTGGCACCATGAGGCTGTCACCTCCCCTATGCTTTCATGAATCCCAAAACAAACACAGGACACAGTCCCTAATTTTCTCCACAATCCTCAAAAGTACCATGCATTTTTGGAGAACTTTTTGGAGTGTTGCAGATGTAGGTGTGCAAAGGTAGGTGTGCAGAGGTAGGTAGGTGCTCCACTGAAGAAGGAACTTTGAGTGGCAGCTCCTTTCCTGCATCCTAATGCTAAATTTTAAGGTGATTTTCACCCTGGTGTAATTCTGTAGCAAGCATAACTTAATTATTTTGCCAATTATAATATCAGGGAATATAACAACCATTACGTGAATGGGTGTTGAATCAGCGCATTTTCCACTCCACAGTAAGCAACAGGAAAGAGAGAGGAAAATGTATTAACTGAGAAAAATCCAATAAACATAATGCTACCTACAGATATGTGCTATTTGATCTCATGAAAGGATTTTATGCTTCTGCTCACATGGCAATATCAGATATCATCTCACTGAAGGAAGCAGAGACTCCAATGTGCAAGTCCAACAACAGGAAAAGAATGTTTTTATTTTAATCTCTGCATGTAAACAAAATATCTTGATAATTCTTAAATGCTTGGAGGAAAGAATACTAAGGTTTGAACACATTTTAGGTTAGCCACAAGTGGAAAATGCTGCCATCGATTTCAATCTGAACTATCCAGACAGGTCTGTGAGCTTCTCTAGGACACACCAAATCTATTTGTATAGACCTTCCCCCAGTGGCACTAGAGTTCAGATGGGGAGTTACCAACTATTGCCATACAGAGAGTGAGGATTTCTCTTCATGATTTCAATTAAAACTCACCTGTTGTGGAAAGCCCAAGGGTTGAAAAATCCCCTCCCAAAATCTATTGTTTCAGTCCCAGGAAGTATGAATAATGAGTTGGTCAGAAGCTGTGCTAGAAAAGGAGAAGGAGCAAAAAAAAAACCATATCAGCTTTTATTTTCCTCTCTAGCCTTCTGCCTGGGGGGGACAGGAGGCAGAAAAGTGGAGGGCTATGACCTTTAGGAAATAAACTAATTAAAAAACCCCAACAAAATTCAAAAGAACTAGTGCTTTAGTTCAAGAGGCAAATGTTTGCACCAAATCTGCAGTTACACACTACTCCACAAGTGCTAGATGTTCTTTCATTATAATCAGTTGTTACAGCTACCTGTGTTATTGATTATGTTAATAATCAGGTAACATTTTTAAGAGGAAATGTTATATTTTCTAACAGTGATTAGTAGATTGATTGTGATCAGCTATACAACTTCAGAGATATTAAAGTGGTATTTGATTGTTTAACACAGCATTTTAAATTTTGGCAACTATTTAGGATATCAGTGAGCCTGAGTTGGAAATTGCACAACATTTTCTAAATAAAAAATTATCAACATTCATTTACTAATCACATAGAAGTTCCTTCATTCTTTTTACTGGAACTGAAGCCCACAGCACACATGCATTCTAAATCTTTTTATTAATAACATCCACATTTATGGTGACATCCTCTAACACCTGAATATGTATTTAAGGTGACTATTAATTATTAGTATTATTTTTTGACACAGGAAAAGATACCCTAAGAGCCATGTACTACAGAGTTCATATCTAGACACTACTTAAGTAAAGGGGAAGGGTCCTTTTATTCAGGGATTTAATGCAAATCCCAAATTGGGAACTCTGAAAATCTGATTTTTTCATTATTTTAGTTTTTGTTCTCATTTTCACTTCAGAGATACAAAATAGGGGTGACTAGAGTGTTCTTCAGAAACTTTTACTTCAGTTGGAAATATCCGCTTGCACAAGATAACATAGATACATAAGGCTATAAAAAATGATTTTTTTAGGAACTGCACCTGGATTGTACATGTGTTTCTCTCATGAAAAATGGCTGACACAAGGAAGATTTTGAGGTACATCAGAATCAGGAATTTACTTATATTTAGCACTGATAAACCAGTAGAACCTTATTTTTAGTGTTTACAAAAGGCAAGAAAAAGATCTGCTGTCACATTGCAAACACCACCTATTTCACATACTTGCAGCTGGCTCTGTTGGGGCAGGTAAAACCAGTTTTATCTTTTTTTATACACAGACACATCAGGCATCCCTAAAAAGATGAGGAAATCATGATAAAAGAACCATCTCTAACTCTATTTTCAAAAGAATAAGTTCATAGTTCTGTAACCCAGGGTGTCTCCTCATTATGGAATAAAAAATGGCTATGCTAAATGGAATAAAAAACCGCTATGCTAAATGAGTCTCACTTTTTTAGAGAACACACTATTATGCTTCTCTTGCAGTTGCTCCTTCTTCTTGGCCACATTTAACACAGTAACAACTGTTTCATAGCCCAGATTCACAATGCAAAGTTTTAACAATTGTACAGGTCTCAACAGAAAAATTTCAGGAAACTGGAAAATCTCTTTCTCTTTTAAGCCTGATTATGCCTTGTGCCCTGAATAGCACAAGGTCTCAGAATACACATGATGTTTCAAGGGAGACACACACCAGCAGCAATTAAGGAGAGAAAGTTGGACAGGCTCAGCCAGAAAAGCCTGTTCTGGCAAAGCAGAACCACAATCCACACAGTTTCTGGAAATCATCAAATAACTGCCCTGATTTGGGAGCAGTTCCTCATTTTTGATGGTGTCTCCCTCTTCAGCCTCAGTAGCACTTTGAATGGTGAATGGGATGGAAGAGCCTCTGGGACATAGGAAATTACAAGGAGGTGACACTGACATGGATCTCTGGCATTTTGAAAATCACTAGGCTGACACCAGCCACCAAGTGAGGACAAGGGATGATACTTAGATAAAATTTTATGGTTTTAACAACCTGTCCCCACGCATAGCATGTAAACCTGTCCTCTCACATTCTCCCTAAAAATGGCGGTTCTTTGTAGACCTGAAAAGGAAACGTGGGAAGCAGATTATCTCAAAAACCTTCCCAGCTATGCAGCAAGAGACAGAATGAGCCATCTGGTAGGGTTTCAACTGTTGCAAAACAAAAATACACCAGGAATACATTTAATAAATTGGTAAAATAGTGATCCTGGTCCCCAAACAGAAAAAAGTAAGTGACATAAAGACATAAAAGTGTATTTGCAAAAAAACTCAACATTGAATTCAGCCTGAGGTCTTGGGTGTTTTTTGAAAGTTCCCAGTACCCATGCACTGAAAAACACTCAACTGTAAGATCAAGACAAACTTCCACACTGAAAACAGCCCAAGCTGGTACAGAAGATGGCAAAGGGAATACTGTTTAAAACGTATTTCAGGAAGAATTACTTTTGCTCTTATGCACTTCTATGAAGCAACAAGAGTCCTCTCTGCTTGTGCAGCATTTTGTGATGACTCAAATATCATTGCTTTTTAAGCTGGTCTCAGCAGCCTTTGCCAGGAGATATTAATCAGTCCTTAGCTGTTCCACTGTATGCTGGTAGAAAACATAACCATGACTGGATGAAAACAAACCTGCTCCACTGGCAGCTTGCACTCCTGTATGCTGCAAGGACAGGTAACAGGCATCTCTTGCATCCACTCATTTTCTTTGCTCTGAATAAGTTTCTTACAACTTTGCATACACTAAAAGTGTGTGATGAAGTTCAGAGCTAATATATGAAAACCAGTGGATGTTTTCTACCACCTGTTCTCTTCCTTTTGACAGAATCAAATATTTGAGATCTTTACATAAGAAAAGTACCCCAAAAAAAGCAACAATTAAGCCCTTGTTATACACAGTGGTAGACTGAGATGTTCCCAAGCTTCAGCACTCCCCCATGAATCTTCTTGGTGCTTGTTTTGGGTTGGAAATGTGGCTGGGGGGTGTGTATTCTATTGCCATCTGTTAGAGGTGGGGCAGTTATAATCTGTTAATTGGGCCACATGTTAAAACCAGGTGGGGCAGTTTTCTTTATCTCTTCCATAACCAATCCTCCCTCTGGGGAGATACCTTCTGTTAATGGGCATTCTGTTAATGACATTGAATCTCACTGCCTGACTGGTAAAATGACATCATCCCACTGTGAGATGTTCCACCCAGGGGAGGAGCCAAACACCCTACCCGGATACAATCTGAGATTTGGAACACTGAACATCAGAAGCAGCCTTTCACCACTGCATTCCCAGAGGAGCAGCTTTCTTTTCCACTGGATTCCCAGAGGAAGACCAGGGCCATCTACACCACCACTGGACCTTCAGAGGAAAACGATACCCTTTCTACAGGATGACTGCTCCAGCAGAACCACATCTGACACTCCAAGAGGAGTGTAGCTACCATTCCAATTGGACTGCTACCAACACCCTGACCAACAGGGCGTCAGGTTGTGCTCTGACTCTGTAAATGTTGTTTTGGATTACTGCATGTTTATTTTATTTTTATTTTTCTCCTAATAAAGAACTGTTATTCCTACTCCCATGTATTTGCCTGAGAGCTCCTTAATTTCAAAATTATAATAATTTGGAGGGAGGGGGTTTACATTCTCCATTTCAAGGGAGGCTCCTGTCTTCTGAAAAGACAGAAGACACCTGTCTTTTCAAACCAAGACAGTGCTTTAGTGTTGAAAACCCATCCAAGGGCTCCTTTTGTTTTCTTCTCTCAGTCACCACAACATCTTTGTTATGCCAAATACACCTAAATATGCAGCAATAGCATGGAAACTGCTTTCCTCAGAGAGGTGCAGGTAAATTGCTCTGCTAAGAGAAGACTAAAATGTAACATGGCTTCATGGTGGAGTAGGACAACCCAGTCGCTCTTGGAGGAGCCCAGTCCCGTGTCAGGGTGTCTGGCTCCAGTATCTGTTCTGGATGGTGAGATGGTGAGCCTGGACATGGCCCATGCCAAGCCTGGTGTCAGCACCCTGGCCTGGCCTCAGGGGGCCTTGAGCTCCATCTCAGCACTGTGTGATCGTGGAGGGTTTCCCAATGGCAACTCTGAAACAGCCACCAGGCTGAAACACCACTGTCCACTCCGTACAAAGGGCACCATGCTGTTTCTGTAAGAACAATAAAGAAATTATGCCTCAAGACTGCAGAAGTGTCACAGCCCAGTGGCCTGCACTGGAGGGCTGGACAAACCTCTCACCACTCCAATCCTCTTGGATGCTGCAAGGTCTTCCCTGCTGTATCACCCCTACTGCTGACAAGGTGCTGGCATGCATTGGCTCCTCTCAGAAGGTCCCATCAGCTTGGCCACAGCAGTACTATTTGTTTTAATTACACCAGATCCAGGTAAATTGTTGAGTTCAGTTACGTACAGACATCAGTAAATGGGAGAGGCAGCTGCTGGGCACTGAGGATCTAAAGCATAGAAGAAAATAAAATGTGGAAAGCCACCATCACTCACTTATGATTTCCTTATCTCTTCTCTCTGCTTTTTTGTAAACCACAAAAAAGCACATCCTGCAGGAAACAATGATAGAAGGATGTTTGGAGATCATTTGTACTGTGTAACCACAGCGTACCAACCATACAGGAGACTGCAGGAGACTGCACAAACTATGTGCTCAAACAGCACAATTTTTTTTTTTCTGAACACATGTCAAAGCCAGCTGTTGCATGCTGACAAAATTTCTAGTAGTAAGCCAGATATAAGGACAGCACACTAAAGTCACTGGTCATGCAACCTTCTTCTGCTGGGAGCTAAAGCCATACTACAAAGTGGGAAAACATAACAGAGGCAGAAAAAGTGCATGATGATTTGCTGAAAAATTATAGAGGCATGAGAAACTCATAAGTATGGTAACCAATTTACTCCATATGGCTCAAACAGTGTCAATGTTTGGGATTATATCTCATAAAAATTTATGCAAATCATATCTAAGATTTTCTTCCCAAGCTACTTCTTAATAAACAAAGAGTTTCAAAAGCATTTTCTGCTGGGCTAACTCCACTTCCATGCAAACCACTAGCACTCCAGTAGCTGTGATGTGAGCCAAATCCCACCCACCAACAAATCAAAGCTTTATTTACTAAATGCAGGGGCCTAACACTTATATCTTTGCAGCCACTTGAAATCATAGCTGCTGTGGCCATGATTCAATGAAGTCAGAACTTTCCAAGCTATACAGAGCCTCAAGTAAGAGACAGTTCAACACAAGTTATCCCTTCATATGAAAGACTTCTTACAAAATCCTGGTTACAAATGCTTAGGTAAGGGTATCAGTTTGACACTAGTGCATTGGGGAACCAAAAACAAAGAAATCAGAGAAATCAAACACCAGAGAGGGAAGAAGAAACAAAGAAGCTAACAATATACTCTGGACATGCTTTGCATTCCTTTTTCAAATCAGAAACATTTGTTGTTCCTGCAGCAGCAGGCTCATCAGCTTGGACTGCAAGCCTTCTTTGCAATGGTGAGACAGGACTAGCAGAGTTAAGGAGGAGAGATAACACATGAAAATGGAATTCATCAAGTAAACAACAAAACCATAGGAGGACTAAACTTATTTCAGCCCAAAGGACCCTACTAACAAGGTTCATCTTATCTTTATAGTCCTAATAAAAGCACAAAAAGACAACTTATTATTTTTCAATAGACACTGAAATCACTCAAAATAAATGATGGTTTGGTTGGAGATAGAACTATTGTGGATCATAATTACATAAAAAGAAAAGGGATATGTCTACCATGAAAGCTTTCTACGCTGAGCTAAATGCAATGGTGAAGACAATTACTTTGTTCCTCAGTCTTTTCCACAAAGAGAAAAATCTTACCAAGCTAGAATTCAATTCTGCAGTTTTTAATGCCTTTAAGACAACTCATTTCCTCCTGCTACCTGCCACCAGCAAGTGGCAGAATTTTTAAACAAATTACTTAGCAGAACATAGTCACTAAAAAATTACCCTTTTTTTCTTTTTCTTTTTCTTTCTTTTCTTTTCCCATCTTTCCTTCTCACTACTAATATAACAAGTAACACTAAATATAGAATCATAGAACAGTTTGGGTTGAAAGGAACTTTAAAATTCATCTAGTGCAGCATACTTCCAATGAACAAGGACTTTTTCAGTTTAATTAGGGTACTCAGTGTCATGCTTTTTATAAGCTACAAGAATGAAAAATTTGGTGCGTGACTGGTTGATGATTTATCATCATGGTTTGTATTTTTGTTTGGTTTTTTGGGGGGGTTAGTTCTGGGGTAAATTCTATGTCTGTTTGGGGGTTTTTACTCAGAGCTTCCTCCAACCTGACCTTGAATGTTTTCAGGGATGGGCCATCTTCTGCCTCTCTGGGCAACCTGTTCCAGTGTTTCACCACCCTTAAAAAAAAAAAAAAAAAAACAAAAAAACCTCTTCATATCTAGTTGTAGTCTTTTAATTTAAAACCATTACCCCTTGCCCTGTAGCAACAGGCTGTGCGTGAAAAAGTTTAAGTGTGGAAAGGCTGCAGTGAGGTCTTGCTGGCTCTTTTCCTTCTCCAGGCTGAACTACCCCAATTCTTTCACACTTTTCTCATAGGAGAGGTGCTCCACTCCTCTGATCATTTTTGTGTACCTTGTCTAGACCTGCTCTAACTGGTCTTTCTTGTGCTGAGCTCTGACTGGAGCTCTGAAATAGCCACCAAATAATGATGGAGAGAACTAAAAAATCATATTTGGTGAGAAAGGGAGGAGTCTGGTGTGTGCCTCTCCTTATGTTTCCTTTTGACAAAATCCTGTACAATTAATTTGCAGAGGTTTCTTTGTTTTTTTTTGTTTTTTTTTTTTTTTTGTAGTGGGCATTTTATTGTGATTGAAGTTGAATACAAAAATAACAACAGTAACAGTCCTTTCCATCTTTCCCTATCCTAAAATCATTTAGTTACTTCTCTTCAAAATAGGAAGCTCTTGTGCATCAAGGAAAATAAATTTTTCTTTAATCTTTTGGTTAACAAGGGTGGACATTGAATGATGCACATGGGAGCAGCTGAGGTCAGGGACCCAAGGCATCTTCAGAGCGTCATCTGGCACAGACACTGCCAACCAGCTCTTCACTCACAATTAAAGGCATTTCCCAACACCATTACTTCGACACTACAGACCAAAGTCTTGGAAAGCTTTACTCCAAGACAAAACATATCCAACAACCTTCTGGTGATTTGTTGATGTGCTTATTTCTCATTTGGAAAATTAAAATATGACTTGGTACACAATCCTGGAAAGGATCTTCCTAGGCATAAACTATAGGACAACAAAGACAAAAGAGCTTTGCAGATGGATCTCACTATTTTAGCCAGGCATCCCAAGGAAGCAAGACCCACAAACCACAAGAAAAGATGCGTATGTGTGTATATGTATGCCTGTGGACTTACAAAATTATGTGCATCTATTCCTTTTTTACTTCCCTTTTCATCCTCTTTGTAATCTTTGAGACTTAATTTCTAATACATTTTTTGGAGGACTGAAGCTCATGGTGATACTGATCCTGAAAATCTTAGATATACTCATCCCCTAAAATGAAATGAAAAAAGGGTTTAGGTAATGAGAAAAGATCTTATAGAACCTCCACTGAGGGAAAGGTGGTAGTGGGATGCCAGTGAATATTAAGTACAGAACCACAGAATCATCAGGGCTTGAAGAGACCTTCAACACCATCTAGCTCAGCTGTCAACCCAGCCATTATAGCTCCTCAGCCATATCCCCAAGTGCCACATCCAGACACTTCTTGAACACTTCCAGAGACAGTGACTCCATCACCTCCATGGGAAACTTATTTTAATGCCTAACCACAATTCCAGTGAAAAAATATTTTCTAATATCTAATCTAAACCTCTCCTGGTGCAATTTAAGGCCACTTCTGCCTTGTGCATACATGGCACAAGAATCCAACCCCCACTTTGCTACACTCTCCTTTCTGGCAGTTGTAGAGAGTGATAAGGTCCCCCCAAGCCTCTTCTCAAGGCTAAACAACCCCAGCTCCCCCAGCTGCTCCTCACAGGACCTGTGCTCCAGACCCTTCACCAGCTCTGTTTTCCTTGTCTGGACATGCTTCAGAATCTCAATGTCCTTTTTGGCCCAAAACTGAACACAGTGCTTGAGGTACAGCCTCAGCAGTGCTGAGTACAGCAGGATAATCCCTCCTGTAGTCCTGCTGGCCACACTATTGCTGACACAGGCCAAGATGCCCCTGGCCACCTGGGCACACACTGGCACGTGTCCAGCCGGCTGTCAACCAGCACCCCCAAGGCCCTTTCTGCTGGGCAGCTCTCTGGCCACTTTTTCAGCTTGCAGTGCTCATAGGGTTGCTGCAGCCCAGGTGCAGGACCTGGTATATCTCCATCTTGAACCTCATGCAGATGCCCACAGCCCATTGATCTGCTGCTTCAAGGTTACTCTGTAATGCCTTCCTATCCTCGAGCAGATCAATACCTCATCTAACCTGGCGTCATCTGTGAACTCAGTGAGGATGCATTCTCCCCTCATCCAAATCTCAGTAAAGATGTTAAACAGTTCTGGTCCCTGGGGAATACCACCAGTGTCCAACTAAATCCAAACTGGATTTAATTCCATTCAAAACCAGAGGCCCAGCCGCCCAGCCACCCAGCCAATTTTGTGCCCAGCAAAGACTGCACCTGTCCAAGCCATGAGCAGCCAGTTTCTCCACTGAATCTACACAGGATATCCTCCTTGAGGTAAAAATTTGAAGAAAAAATAGCTCTACTGTTGTTGCAGCTGCCTTTTTTTTTTTTTTTCCTAACTGCTTGTAGTCCTGATGAATGGCCTCTCTTTTGGTAAGTGTGCACCCACTGATGAGTAAAATTGACCTCAGGAGCACTAAGTACTGAAGCAGTGTGACTAGCACAACCTAGGATGCAGGTGAGTAGACTGAGAAGTTCCCAGGAGCATGTTACCTGTTCAACAGCAGGCTAAAACCTATCAGTTTCCATGTAACTGATGCAGGAATGGTTTGGTCCACTGCTGAAGAAGACTTTGAAACAATGGTTTTGTCACGTGCCAAAATGGCAGCAGAACGTGGATTGACTTTTGAAAAGTGTGTTTGAAACAGGAGCCCAGGTTTTGTTTGGATACAGAACTAATGTACCCGCCTGGCCACTCTACTGGAGCACCACTGGAGCACGTTCCCAGAGAGGGATGGCAATAACTGCACACCTCAGGCATGCCTGGCTATGCTGCCCAGATGGATTTTCCCTTTTGTCCCTGTGCACAGCATGTGGAGCAGAAAAGATGGCTCATATGCTTGGTCCTGATTCTCCCCTTCCCTCTGTAGGCTGTACTCTACAGCTAAACAAGCAGAGGAATTAAGTCAGCAACTAATGACTGTCAGCCTGGGAGAAAAGGGGAATTGGAAAGCAATTCACGCTTGAGGACACAGACATAAATTACTCAAATTACTCCAGGTAAGCCACACACAGCATGTCAGCAGCTCCACAGGATCTGCCTTCATGCATCTTCTACCCTGCCACAGCCTGTGGCAAACGTTCATTTATCCCTTTGTCCCTGCAACTTTCTGAGGCACAAATAACTTCAAGGACTGTCTCCCTGGAACGATGCCACTTAAACAACATCTGTAGCCCTGGAAGAAACCTTACCATGGTCTCCTTCTCTCCTTAAAGCTGGATCCATTATGGGCTTTCATACAGTACCTGCTTTCCTTGTACTCTCATAATACAGGCTTTTACTGTCAGGAGCTAATGCATTAGCAGGGAATGAGAGTAATTCAGCTCTATGTGTTTCTCTATTTACATCCATTTCTTTACAGAGAATACAATATTCCCATTTGAAAGAAAAAAGGTAAAGGGTTTTCAGGGAAAGAGTGTTTCAAATATTTCATTTTGCCATTACTGCAGAAGCCTCCTGCGATTCTAAGGACATATGTGCAATATCCTGACTAACCTGTTTCAAATGTTTCTTTATTGAGCTACAGCATGATCATGACAACAAGGGCTTGTGGCCCACTTTACAGACAGATATAATAAAGATAAAGAAAACTGACGGTAGAACTTAGAGTTCAGGTTTAGACTTCAATGCTTGCAAACAACAGTGAAATGTGCTTTTCTGAAATAACACACAGTACAAAACGTGGCTCTTAATTACAGGTGTGTTGTCTAAGACCCACATATTTGTGACTGTTGTGTCTTATGACAAAATTAAACAATACAGCTTCAGGGGAATCATCTGTTGAATATTTTTGCTGCTTACATATAGAGAAAGAAGCCTTGAAGGTTTTGCGTTTTTCATATCAGAGCTACTGGAAACTGAGTGTTTAACACATATTTTACAGTTTTAAACCACTGCTTTATATTTGTCATTTGTAAAACAAATTAGTCCCGTTTATACTGCTGCAGGTGATCTAAGAGTCTGTTCTAGAAAACACATTTAAGCAGCTAATATGCAGTTACACTGGGAGTCATTGGGAATTGGCCAAACTTTTTCCAGTTTTTCTTTCCTTTTTTTGATGTTTTTATTGTTGTTGTTGTTGTTTGTGTCTTTGTGGTTTTGGGTTTTGTTTGTTTGCTTTGGTGGGTTTTGTAAGTTTAATTGTTTAATTATTTAATGGTTTTGTTTGTGGTTTTTTGTTTTTTAAGAAAAATGCAAGAGGGCTTTGGTTTTTTGGTTTTAGGAGTTTGAATAAGGTATTTTTTTACACAAAGAATCTGTTTTCATCAAACTTTACTCTCTGTCCTGTTAGGAAAATGCCTGTATTTGCAAGCCTTGAGAACAGTTCTCCAGCTCAGGGACTGTACATAGTGAGGCAGCCTCTGGTATGATGAAGTCCTGATGTCAGCTGGATGACACTTTAATAGAAACAGTAACAAACAGCACAGTGAAGTCGCAGCCCAATTCTTGGTCTCTCTTGCCTTCTTCCTCTCATTCCATTTTTTTTTGTCCAGACTATATAACTGGGTTTGATTTTAAATGATGAAGGCCTCTTGGAGGATTTTCACTAAGCTTTCCCTTGCTGCTGGATTAACAGGACACAGATATATTTTTTTTTCTTGTAACACTAAGTATCCTGTCACTTTTAATTCCTATTCCAAATTGACCTATTCCAAGAACAGTTTGGTGTGAGTGAACACTTTACATTGTCTTTGACAGACATTTCATTGTAAGTACAATGCAACATTCACTACTACAGAAACAAACAAATCATGATCCTTAGGCACCATGCTACTTCATGTAACAGAAGGAACTTTCAGAAGGGCAGAAAGGTTTCATGAACTAGAAGTGACACTGTAGAAAGAGTATAAGCAGACTGAAGAAAGTTTAATGAAAAATATGGCAGCTCAGGATTAAAGGGCAGGCAAAGGTGAAACTATTCCAATGCAAGCTACTGCTTTCTGTTCAGATTTTGACTAGACAAGCCTGAATTCTTTGCAAATACCTGCTGTTCCTTGGGCAGAAAAAATATATTAACTTCATTTCCCAATAATATTTTCCCACACACATGGGGGAAAATACATGGCTTTTTCCTTATTCCTGGAGTAAAAAATATAATTCCTCAGCAATTGCTTCTGGGCTGCTGGTTTTTTCCAGCTGCATCCAGGGTTATTGCCAATGCTCTTTTTACCACTGAGAAAATTGCAATGATTCCAAAGTGTGTGATGCTCCCACAGAAGATATTAAATAGCTAATTAGTAAAGAATATTAAAGGAATATAAGCAAACCAGGAAAGGAAATGAAGGAATGGTTATCTCACTGAATGGAAAGCCTTAAGGCAGGAATTCTCCCTCACTTCATTGTACGTTTTGTGCCGTCGTTTGCGAATCCTCACTTCCACTCCTCTGCTGGCCAGTTCCTCTCTTCTGAACGTCAGAGCCTTTCTTCCCGTGCTGCTGCTGAAATGTTCTTTCCTACCTCCAGCTCTAACCCTCTCTGCATGTCTCTCAAGTTTCCTTCCCAAAAGAAACCCTTCCCTTCATAATGTGAAGTTAGATAGGAGTGCTGGATGTGTTTCATCCTCTACAGACTATTCTTATGCTTTCTGCTTGCCAGAAAAAAGTTTCACCGGGGAATATTTGACACTGCACTACTTAACTGCCAGCTGTTCCTGCAGCTCTTCAGTGGGTCCAAGGACTGAACCCAATTTTCACTCCCAGCACAATTTCCCAGCCGAGGCACCCGAGGAGAAGTGTGAGGCTGTGCCTGTGACTCCCTGCTGCTCCCTTCTCCCACGGGGAGGGAGAACGCTCCAGCCGCCAGGGATGTCAATCAAGCGCTAAATCCGCAATAGCAAAGCATTCTTTTAAGCCAGACATCTATTTAATAACGCTTACTCCTTGCTCAGAATTGCAGACAAACCTGTCCATGATCAGATAACACGAAGGAGACGGTGACAGATGGCTGGTGACGTGTGCACCTGCCCCCTTCCCCCATCCCTGGCCCACTCCCTGTGGTCTGCAAGTGTCTGTGCGAGGCAGCCTCCGCACACTTCACACTCCTGAGCAGGCTGGGTGCGTGTCAGCACCGAGCGCAGCCTGCTGGATGGAGCACAAAAGCCATTATCAGCAGTCTGGGTGCTCTCCTTGGCCACACGGATCACTCACGGGTGTTGTGCAGCTTGACAGGTGGCAGTTGCATAACTTTGGAGACAATTTTTGGTAACACTACTGAAAATCTATATTTTAACTTCTTTTCTGGGTTGCTGAATAAAGAAGGTTCTGCCATAGAATTACCTTTGAGAGCATTGCCATAACCATACTAAAATTACTGAAATAAATAAGAATCTGCAAACCTTTCCTCACTTTCAAAAACCAGAAAACATACTGATGTTTACAGATGTTCTCAAGGAATCATGACTCTTGATGGTACACCACACAAGAAAAAAGCCTGATGCTTACAAACTCTCTGTCAGGCAGTCCATCTGATTTCTTCAAGTAGCCATGTCAGACCAACACTGCATCTGAGATGTTCAGGTTGTTAATTGGCAATAAATAGAGACACACTCTTTAAAACACTTTTGATTAATGCAAGCTCGAATAAATCTGATTTGGCAGATTTATTAGCCCCCAATATTACACTGTGACCAAAGAATGATTAGCCAGGACCCTAGACAGGCTGAAGACATATGATCTGATATGGCAGCCTTTTCCTGCATCTATCAATATGTGTGTTTGTTAAAGTGCTTGTGTAAATTTTTAGACTGGTTTCCCTGAAATACGAAACTTTATCTTTAAAACTGGGAACAGACTGAGTCTTTCTTTATAATGCTGTACTGTACCTTAAACAAGGCTTGTGGGCTTACTGCTAAGAGCAGGAGAGAAGAGGGACTTGGTGCTTATTCACCAAGGAGACAGCTCCAAAATCTGCTGGGATATTTCTTTGCAATATTGAAGGTATGACAATATCTGTGATGTGCTTCACATGTTTGGTGTATTTACATTGAGAACAGAAACTTTCATTTTTAAAATAGCAAATACAAACTTTTCATACTGCACACCTGTATTTGCTTTATATTCTCATTAATCCAGAAGAATTATGTCTCCTTATCAAAATATTTTAGTGAAAACACTAAGGGGAAAAAAGCACAAAGCAAGTTCTCCAAAGGTAAAGAAGAGAGAACTTGAGAAATTTCTTTCCCCTACACCCCTGCCTTGTTCCTTGCATAGGGAATCCGTGTAGAACTTGCTTCAAATTGAGATAAGCTTTTCAAATTCACATTTGGACAATAGCCTGACCCAGGAAAGTGAAAATTGGCTGATAAAATATTCAGAGTATACTGAGGAAAGGGAAATTTGACTGCCTGCAGAAATGGAGAGCAAAGGAGAGGCAAGACTAAAAAGTAGCTGACAAAAGACCCTTGGAATGTTCAGTGAGAATCTAAATTTTTTGAGCCATCCTCAAGCCCAAGAAGCATGTGTTACACTGCCATAAGTAACACAACTGCTGCTGAGCTCTCAACAGAGCTGTAATAGAAAATGAAATGTAGCAGGGACAGGGGCATAATGGTTATTTTCTTTCATTATTTCCTGCTTTAATTCTTATTAGGAAAATAATAAACACATATGGTTTTCAGAACAAATTCAGGTACTAGGAACTTCCTAGAGTACTTTTCTTTTTTTTCTTACATTACTAATGGTAATTATGCCTACAGGTGAAGTAACAGCTGAGTGACTCAAGATACCCTGCTGTTTAATTTAATCAAAGGTGTTGTTAATCCTTAACAAGACCTATAGACAAAGCAAAAAGATAATTTTCCCTATGACCGTGTGATGAAGAATGCAAATGGTTTATTTCCTAACACCAAATATACACTAAAAGTTTATGGGGAGAGAAAGAGGAAAGAGAGAATCAATAGGGACATTTGAAGGCATGTTGATTCTTTTTTCTTAAATTTTGTGCATGTTCTTAAATCATTGCCATAATTTAGAGGACTCATAGATGCTACAAATTAGTCAAGACAGACACTTGCACAGTTTATCTATTCTGTTATACTGAACAGATAATACACATCAGGATGAGGCAAAACTCCATCTACCAACACTAAATCCTAGGAAGGTGGGCTGAGAATTTTTTATTTCTGCTGTTCCAAAGCCTGAAACTTGCAGAATAAACTCTTGTAGAACTTGGGAAACAAAAGCACCTGGAGAGATTTCCTCATCTTTGGTGTATTCCGTCTTCATTGATGTCTAAAGTATTGGAAATTTGAGTCTAGACAATAATTTCATAAGTTATACCAAAAGTGGAATTTAATAAAGGTCTGGTAGATTTCAAGCCTCTCTTGAGCACTGATGCTCCTGAAAAAAAAGAATGTAGGAACCCTGGCTTATTGATAAGACAACTCAGTGTTATGACTTGATTCTTCAATTCATGAAAATATCAAGAGTTAATGCACCAGCTCTGCTGTCAGAACAAGAGTTGCAATCGCTCCTGCCCATAACTTTCTCTTCACTGTTTGATTTCCACAGCTCCCAGCTTAAGGTTAACAAAGGAAATAAAAGGAATGAGACAAACAAAACCAGTCCTCAGCCTGTCTTCTGCAGTGATCAGCAAACTCAGTGTCCTCACACGCCCCAGAAATCTCCTGAGATGACTCACAGCTCTCTTGGCTATTAGGGCAGCCCGGGAAGCTTTTCACTTTCTGGCAGCATGGGGCATCTCCCAATTGTCATAACTCCTAACACTGGCTGTTTTAGCCTTGGGGGAGAGGTTACATTTGCTATGTGTAGCCTGTAAAATAAACTGTCTGCCATGGTGCTTGTTTGCCCAACAGCTCATGTGCCATGTGGCTGTTTCCTTCACCAGGAAACCTGAGCTCACCAGGGCTCCTTCCCCATCTCCATCCCCGTCCTTGGGCACAGGCATGGCACAAAGGGAAAGGCTGTGATGTGCCCACAGTCACAGCAGGAGAGTGGCAAACACAAGAGCACAGTAATTTTCTACCCAAGGTGTCCTTCTTTCAGAGTCCAGTGCAACCCAGAAAGTCAAAGAATTAACACGTGTGGCAAACTTTCACTTACAGAGCCTATCTGTAGAAATTTCTGTTAACATGAAAAGCTAATTAAGGTTAAACATTCCTCTGTGTAGGAAGACTTATTAAGTCATTCAATCTTTGGAGGATCAGGACTGGTTTCCACAGGCCTCTTGAGTTATTTTGCTCAAACTACTTTCACAAGTCACAGGTTTTAGTAGTTCCTTTGCAAGATATTTCAATCTTCCTTTTGAAAACTCTGACCTGACGTTTGGCTCAAATGTATCTCCACTTGAGTTTTACATCCCCATGCCTCTTAATCATGCTTGAGTACTCTTCTTTCATTCCTGGATGCTTCCACACTTCAAATATTTTTAGTCTATTTTAACATCATTTCTCCTTAGTTATTACCTAGCAATACATTGTATAATTAAATCATGACAATATTTTGTCTGAGTTCTTTCATTCCACTCCCAGGATTTGCTGCTTTCTACTGAACTCCCTCCAGTTTGTTCCTCTCAAAAGACCCAAATGGATTCAGCAGGCAAACACACTCAGTGTAAAATGTGCTACTGCTTTATCACATTTTCCTTTCTATACCCCTCCTATTTCAACACGCTTCTGAAAATAAGATCCTTTTTTTCTTTGGCATTTGAGTAAAATAACCAGTTGTGTCTAGCAGCCAGTCCAATCCTTTTCACACGACACATTGTTGAGCTCCCAAGAGGCATAAAGCAAAGTGCATTTACATGCCCAGTGATAAAACTGAGCTCTTTTGAAAAATCAGTGCCACCACAGCAGTATTTGAAACAAACTGAGACCTGCCACCTTCACTTGGAGAACAAAGATGGGAGGTGATCTTTAAGTACCATGAGTAACCCACTAGTAAAGCCTGGAGCACAATGGAAGATTGGATATAGGGTTATTTCAATGCAGGGTGAGAATAACAGTGAATGTGGTGGCCAGGATGGGCCAGGAGCTTTGGGAGCACCGTCCCTTCTCCCTTCTCCCTTCTCCCTTCTCCCTTCTCCCTGCTCCCTGCTCCCTGCTCCCTGCTCCCTTCTCCCTTCCCACGCAGTGAGAGCTCCCCCAGCTGGGGCTGCTCCTGCCCGCTGCCCTGGGGAGGAGGGCTGCTCCCAATTCTTCCCTAGGAGGGAAACGAGGGGATTTCAGCTAGGGCATGTCATTCCCTCCTGGCACAAAGCAAAACTCTGATGCCACAGAGGCAAAATGCCCTGGGGAAAATGGTGTTTGCTGCGTTTCTGCAGAGAAAAAAAAAAAAAAGTGCGCTTTGGGAAAAGTGTTCAGCCAACACTTATAAGCAAGCTGTTTAACATAAGGTGGGGGCTCCCTCCTTCACCTTCAAAGCTCTGCTAGATGAGTGACACTTGCAAAAGACTAAATGAGGAGAAAATCACTTTCATGGCACACTCTCCACTTATGCCTTGCTTCTGGGGACAGACCAAATGTCCCAAGCGAGTCCTCGACCATGGCAGCAAACACCAGAGGTTACAAGATCACTGTCTGGAGATGTGACAGGGGGACAAGTGATGGGGACCCACATATTGCCACCAGCCTCGGGACCCAGGGACAGTCTGAGAAGAATCCGTCCTCAGCCCTGGCCTGAGACAGGACAACAGTGCCATGAAACTCTCAAGAGTGTCACCACACAAACAAAGGGCACAGGCTTTGCTCTCTCAAGCACCTTCAGGACAAGCCTGCCTGGGCTGGGTGCCTGCTGCTGCAGCAGCTGCATTTCAGTGTGCGAAACAAAGCTTTCCCTAAGAGCTTGCCGTGGCTCGAGTCTGCCTGTCCTTTATTGTGGTCCTTTTGAAACGCTGGTATTTTCCAAAGGAAAAGAAAACACCCTGTGCTGTCTGGAATTTTCCATGGTTACACTTTGCCCAGAGGTGACTTGTCCTTCCAGGGAAACTTTTAGCATTGTGTATATTTTTTTTTTTTATTCTGTTGTTTGTATCTGCAGAGGCAGGCAGATAAATGAAGAGACAAATAAATGAAAGAAAAACCTGAGATTTTTATCAGCACAAGGATGACTCAATGATCAGGAGAAGTGCTCTGGAAAGTTTTAGACTTTTGTTAGTTGAAGATTGCTGAAATTCCAGAATAACCAGGGGGTCATCCTTCACTCTTTCTCACAGACAAAAATGTAATTTAAGAGAGGGGTGTGACTGGAAATACCTAAAGGAATGCCATGTTTAATTTTGAGATCCTGTTGAATTGTGCTTTCATAAGGAGCTAAACATTCAAGTAACCAACCGTTTGAGGATGTTTTTTGTCAACATTTAGAAAAGTGCACAAATATTATCAGTTTCAAAAAATTGAATCCCACTGTTAATGTTTAAATATACTATTTAGCTGTAACCACTGTTATGTGGGTTGTCACTTTCCTGAACTTTTGAATCCCTAAGGAGCATGCACCTTTTTTGAAAGTGTGTTGATTCCTTCTAGAAACAGCTCTAAACCCACTTTCCTTACTACTCTGTAATTTCAATATTGGGCATCAAGTGTATTTCAATGTTATTGTAAAACTGCACACACAAGATGAGATAGTGTAACTTCCAAACAATATGATCACTCACACTGAACCTACATGCACACACAATCTGAGGAAGAGCTGGGGGCCTGGTTCATCAAGATGAACAAGACCATCCTGTCATAAATGTATTTTTATTGTGAGGTGATTTCTGTGTGAACAATTTAATTACTTGCTTGAGAAATAAAATTCCCACAACAGTAAAACCTGTCCAACTTACCCATTTCTCACTTGATTAACCTGATGAAACTCAAGACACCTGTTTCAAACTAACCTATTTTTATAGAGTGATTATCAGAGAACTCGACACTTTACCACCATTTTGGCATCATATCATACAAGATATAAGACAATCCCCTCCCAAAATACCTTTTCATTCTGTGTGACTGATACATTTGCCTGGAGCTATTATCAGGAAGAATGCACAACATCTTGTCAAAAGGCAGAATAATTTATTTTTTTTTAAACAGACATGGTCTCATGGGGGAAAAAGAGAAAGAAAGTACACTGATCATCTATATGCAGAGTTTAAGAGGCTAAATGCTTTTGTTATTGATCTACTTGGGTTAGGAAATAAGGAGACACATATAAGCCTTTTCATGTCTGTGCTTTGCTGATCTGTACAATGTTTCTTCTGGGACACAGATGAAAGCCATATTCAAGGGTCTATCCTAAGTTAATATTTTATTTTATAAATATTAAATTAATATTCCCATTATTTGTAATACCTAAGGTGCCAATGGTCTGTAAGCATCTTCCAAAGCATTGCATTACACCCTAATGAGGAAAAAGTTGCTGAAAACCAGGAAAGAGCTGTGGTTTCATCTTTGTTTCTTGAAAAATAGTACAAGCCTTGTGGCATGGGATTTAGAGCATCAACCCATCTGCTCTGGTGGTTCAATTCACTCACCTATTGAGACCAAATTCTTAGTTTAGGGAATTTCAAATAAAATTAACCTCCTGCTTCTCTGGCATGCCATCTGGGGATCACTTTTCTCCTCTGCAGTGGGGGAGAACTCATTATGTGAGTTACCCTTCAGGGCTTGCTCTGTGCTGCCTATGAAGTAGCACTGGAGTGACAGGGAGACATTTGCACAAGCCCTTCAGTGGTGCTGTCCCAGCAGCAGATTTGCTGCAAGTAGGAGGCTTGCTGAATTACAATGGAGTAGCAGTTTATGCCATTATATTAAGAATTCAAAGTAAATTCTTTAATATAAAAAAAATGCTTATTTATACTCCAGCTGTTGATTATCTCCGAGCCTGGTAGCAGCAAGTACTATTTACCAGAAATCCTGAAGAATTCATGCCAAAGGAGAAGATAACAAGATAACCAGGCCAGAAATGAGACACTCTGCACTTCACTCCTCCACAGGTGAGTATCCTAACACAACCTGTTGATTCCCTACTTCTGGTATGCAGAGGTTGGATCTGACTTTTCTCAAAGCAAATTCAGCTTTCTTGACAGATTAGTGACAGGTGAGGAGATTAAATTCCTCTGTTTATCCATACAACCCCACGCACAGTTATGTACATCATCCCTGACTGAAGGAAGCGCCTACTGGGCAGCAAAGATAATTCTGCCTTCAGCACTCAGCCCTTCACCCACCTCTAAGTGCTGGGTAAAACTTCCCTGCAGCCTGTCCTGTAGTGTCAAAGGGAGAGCCTGGTAACACCATTAGTGTTGATGCAGCCTAACCTCTAAACTGTTTCAAACAAAATAAAGTTTACCACCAAAATCATATTTTCACAATGTCTATCCTTGGACTTTTTCAGGTATAGAAATGCTATCACGAATCATAATTATTTTTAAGAACAGGTTTGGCCCTCAGTCACAAACCCTCTTTAAGCAAAGCTGGCTCTCTGATGCAGTAACCAATTGGTATCAGTGGAAACAAAACTAACCCAGTATCCAAGATGGAAAAATGTCCTGTTGTCCATCACAAGTATGCTGAAGCACCAGTCCTTCATGACAAACACAATTAACACTTTGTAAGAGGGAGTCATTGAATGAATTCAGCTCTCTGGAGGAAACGCTATTGACAACTTTTTTCCTTCAGACATTCCACCTTCCCAAAAGACACCTCAGATTATGTATTAAGTCTCATTCCTAAGGGTCAGTATAGCACATCTACAGAAGAAACTCAGCTTATTGCCAACTTTCAGCATGCATCATTTGCAATTTCGTTCCATGGGCACTTGTGGACTGAAGCAATCTCAATAATAAAGGTGAAAATATATATTCCTAGAAGACTATTATATGGAATGACATAGAATGCAATACCCTATAGCCAGAAAGAAATGATGACTTTAAATGAATGAAAGCAGTGCTGCTTATGTGGTGACAGGAGGATACTGTCTTTTAAAAAAATATATATCTGTAATGAAAGCTAAGCTCTTATTATGTATAAAGCAGCTGCAGAGAAAGTGATAGCATTAAAGGCATTAGAACAAAGATTATCTGTTCTCTGTAATTAAATCCTTTTCTCTACTCTATACCAGATGACTCCTAAGGTCACATGAGCACAATTCAAGCATCACCCTTGAAACTAGCCTGAAGAGGTTGTAGGCACTCACTGGAAAGCCCTCAACCTACAGGGATTTAATTATTCAGTAGTTTCTATCCTGCCTTTTCTCTGTACGAGTGGAGAGCTGTAACATCGATCCAAAACATATCTGGGAACAGCTTGGTCTTTGATCAACTTCTGCTTCCTTCACACCTTTTGCCACTGAGCTGTCATATATTTGAGATGCCAACACATAAATATCACTTCCTTGCTGGAGTGGGCAGATATTCCTCTCCTAGTTCAAATACCTGCATCATATAAAAGTACAAAATGTGGGGATTTGGTTTCTGAAGTGGGAATATCAATTTTCCAGAGTGAGTGCAGTGCAAGGCTGTTTTATTCCTGAGTCAAGGGGACAAAGGAGTGTGTCCACACATCTATGGCAAACACAGATGTTCTTCAATGGCCTTTTATCTTTTTATCTTCATGTTCCCCCAGTCAGCTTCACTGTTCATGTAGCACCACCTCACCTGCTGCTTACCTAATACCTTCCTGTTAGGAGCAGTCACACCGGTTTAAAAACAAAGGTTTTGCACGATCCAGGAGGAGGGTAGGAGGGACTTCTGCTAGTTCAAACTGTGAGCCACATCAATGGTGGTTAAAGAAAGAAAAAAAAAAGGAAAAAAAATCACTGGAGAGCTGGTGGTCTCAGCCAGGTAACAAGGGGAAAAATCCATTCACATGGTTGCCCTCAGCCTGCTAAGAGGGCCTCAATGCTTGCAAGGCAGGAATGCTGAACTTACCTTTCCTCTACCTAGGGTCTCTTTGGGTTAGAGATGGAAGTGAAAAGAAGATAATGAAGGAGTCAGACCTGAATTGTATTGCATCCCTTTACAATCAGAAAAATCAAAGGCTGACTCAGACCACAGTCCTTCCACTCCAACCATTCCCCTCCTGGACAAAGTAGCCCCCTTCAAGTACAGTTTTAAAGAAAGCAAGCTCTGACATTTATAATCAATTTTACTTTGTAATCACACACATTCTTCAGCTTGCAAGAAAAGCTTGTCCCTTCTTAGTACCTAGCACTGAAAGAAGAAGAAAAAAATAGGGGGAAATTGACTTTGGCCAAACAACAGTTTGAAAAAAGTCAGATAAGAAATGCCTCTCTTTTTCTCTTACACAGACAAAATAGAAGTGTAAATTAATATGCACTGCTGAAGCCAAGACTGAAGGAAAGATTGTAGCCTCTGTAATTCATCAGGGAGCCATAGTAGTGCTAGTGCTGAGAGGGCACAGAAAATGGAAGAACCCCAGTTATTGACTGAAACCCACTGTCATCTGTGGCCAGAAGTCAGACTAGGCTGGAAGCAGGCAAGAATGCACCAGTCTTTTTATCTCACCTGAAGTTCATTTCTGCCCCCTGGTCTCATTTTACTTTACTTGGCCTCCTAGCTTGCTCTTTCCATTCTCACTCTCCCTGTATTCTGAGGGATGCAGCCAACTCACCAAGTGCTCATCACCTCCATGAGCTTTCAGGATTGCCCAGACCTTTGTTCTGCTTTCCAATGAGTGCAATTTACTGCATGTCCCAACAGCACTGTGCTTCAGTAGGAGATAAACACATGAAAGAGAAGTCAGCGCAACACATAAATCTGTGAGGTTACTGAAACCACCCCGCTGGAAGTAACCCTGATGAACTGGAGAGAGTCAGAGCCAGAGTAAATAGTGAAATTCTGGAGAGCCCAGGCCCCTTTCTTCAGTCAGTGACCCACACAACAAACATGAGAAATGCTTTTTCTTAACCTGAATTTTTCTACCCAAGCTTACAAACACTCTGGTCTTTTACAAAACTCTGTAGTATTTACTTTCAGAGTTCAATTAGGCTCCTTTTTGTTGAGCAGTTAAAGGATATTCTGAGAAACATCCAAATATATAAATCAACAAGAGGAAAAACAAAACACTGCAAGGGCTCATAGTATAATGCCAGGCAGTAATGGCTTCAAACTGAAAGAGGATAGGTTTAGATTGGATATTAGGAGACTATTCTTTACTGTGAACATGGTGGGACACTGGCAGAGCTGACTGAAGTTGGGCAGGGTAGCTGTGGATGACCCATCCCTGGAATTATTCAAGGCAAGGTTAGATGGTGCTCCGACCACCTGGTCTAGTGGAAGGTGTCCCTGCCCATGGCATGGGGTTGAAACTAGATGCCAGAATTTTAACATCCCTTCCAACCCAACCATTCCATGAATCCATGAAACAAAGTTTTACATATCAAGGTGTGGGTGTTGTACAAATACAGCTTCCCTGTACTACTCTTCATGCTTCACAGAGAAAAAGGCAGCTCAGACCCTCTCTGTTGAATGTCATGGTAACATCAGGCCAAGTCAACAAAATCTCTTACAGCTGTGATATAGGTGAATGCTTGCTTACAGTCCCCCCTGCTTATAGGTCTGGTTTGTCTCTGAGAGGATTTAGATGCAAATATTTTAGATGGATTCTTTTTTATCTTTCCTTTTTCTTTCTTTTTCCTTCCTTCCTTCCTTCCTTCCTTCCTTCCTTCCTTCCTTCCTTCCTTCCTTCCTTCCTTCCTTCCTTCCTTCCTTCCTTCCTTCCTTCCTTCCTTCCTTCCTTCCTTCCTTCCTTCCTTCCTTCCTTCCTTCCTTCCTTCCTTCCTTCCTTCCTTCCTTCCTTCCTTCCTTCCTTCCTTCCTTCCTTCCTTCCTTCCTTCCTTCCTTCCTTCCTTCCTTCCTTCCTTCCTTCCTTCCTTCCTTCCTTCCTTCCTTCCTTCCTTCCTTCCTTCCTTCCTTCCTTCCTTCCGCCACTTACTTTTGCCACTTCCTTCCTTCCTTCATGTTCTTTATTACAGAGGTTTATGACTCACTGCAGGTATTGAAAGCTGAGGCAAACAGGGGTGGCTAAGACTGCTTTCTTGTATTCTTTTTTACTAGGGCATGGTAAAATCAGGCATTCAAACTATTTAATCCACTAGCTGGTGTCTGACACTTTAGCACAGTGTATAAGTAAATGATGTACTGACAAAATATGGATTTAACAAGGGTTTATTCCTTAACCAATTGAATTACAGGTCGATTTATGCCTCAGAGAATGAAGGCACGTTTGTACATTTTTTATCCTACCTAAAGCAATAGACTACATTTTATCTAAACATAAGTTGCTTGTGGGATCCTACCTTTTCACTCTTCTTAATACTATCTGGCAGCATATGCTACATGTTGCAAACATGTCATATTAAAAAAAAAAGAAAAACAAAAAAGAAAACAAAAAAGAAAACAAAAAAGAAAACAAAACCATAAACCCTCACCCCATAAACCAAACTTTTCTGATGACTCAATTTTAAAATAATTATTTGCATTTTAGCATTAAGACATTTTATTAGTACTAACATCCTTTAGGAGGAGTGAGGGGTACATGTTTGCACAAAGGCTGAGAAAAGTAGGTTTCTTTAGTTTTAAGAAGAAATGACAAAATCATATGCTATTTATTTCAACTCCTTAACAGATGCATACAGAGAAGGCAGAGCCAGATTCTTCTCAAAGCATTTCTCTGGGAAGTAACAGTTCCAAGCCGCAAAGAAGGTAATTTCAATCAGATTGGGGACAGTCACACTGAGAGTGTTTTAAGACTAGAGGAGGTACCTGTGAGCTTATGGAAATTCTAGTCTCAGAAATATTTCACCCCAGCTGGAGGAAGCCATGATCTAGTTTGCCCCTTCTTTGGGCAGGATGACCTCCAGCAGTCCCTTCACCACCCAAATTTTCCTATGACCCTGCTGCCCTGCCTTACTTTACTTCACATTAGAGTAGATTCTTATGTGGATTCTTGTAGTGGACTTGGGTCAGTATTAAATCTCTCAACAGATTAGAAACTGTATGTGGAGTAAACACCAACTGCACAAGCATTCTCCTAGAGTTTACTCCATGGCATGCACCTCAAAGTTTGAAAGTTCATTCAAAAGTATTCTGTGGCCAAAAATCTCCTCACCAACCAAACAAAAAAAAATCACTCCAGATGTCATAATCAGATGGACATTTCTAGGAAAGCCTGAATCCTCCTATCTTCAGAGTACAACTTCCAAGTTTGTACAGAATCCGAAGCCTTGCCTGCAGTAGGCAAGTGGGGTGGGCAGCTGCTCAGTGTCAGATTGATGAGAATGCTTTGGTGCATTGAGGGCTTTCAACCTGCTTTTTAGGAGGCATTAAATGGTTGAAGGTTGAAAAGATTTAAATATAGTCAAGTTGGGAAGCACCAGAGAAATATTTTTTATCAATATTAATAAATATATTTCTTTACAGATACTAGTTCATTTAACTTCATGTTAAACTAGACATTTAAATGTTGTTTTGGTCAGACATGCAGTAAAATTAATTTTATATTTTCCACAGCCAAGCTACCTCCCCATAGTGATGAAATGTTTAGTTTCCTACCTTGTTTAAGTTTCTAGTGACATACACCTTCCTTTGCCCCCCTTGCCAGCTCATCCACTACCCTCCAATCCCTGATCTTCACCTTCTGATTTTCTGTGGGATAGATATTGATAGCACATGGCACATTTCCAGTTTCTCTCTGTCCACTTACGTTACTGTACTCTGTCTTGATAAGTATCCTACCCTGTCTCCCTGTTTTTCCTCTTTATTTGTCATTGATGTTTGCATTTTCATTTGTGTAATTTAGGGTCCTTTTTACTTTCACCCTCTACACGTGTTTTCATTTTCCTTCTATTGTGATTAAAATTTCATTTTAATGCAAAATTTAAAGCAAAATATTGTTATTTCCAAATGCTACATGCACACTTACATTAGAAAAGACAAAACCACTTCTCACTCATTACCTTTTGTTCCAGGTTTTCCCACCTTGCTATGATGGTTTCTTTCTTCCTGTGGATTAATCTCTCATTTATTTCTTTAATGCTCTTTTCTTTAACATCCCAACTGTTTTCCTTTGATGGTACATTAAGCTTCTTTTCTTTATCAACATTTAAAGCTTGATTGATTTTTGACTCCTTTTGTCACTATTTTCTTTGAATAGTGTATTTATTCCTTTCCACTCTCAGTCTCTGCTGTTTTATTCCACCACCATTTTTAGGAATACGTCCCAAAGATAATGCTAAAGGAAGTTACTTTTTCTTAGGGGGCCAAATGCAGTTATGTCCTTCATGTGTGCTAAATATTAAAATTAGAGTCTGGGATGCCACTAACTTTGAATATGCAAAGAGTAGGTGGTAAAGACTGCAATTTAGAGCCACTTAGCAGTCTGAAGGCAGAAGCCCTACTTTCCTTTTCCCTTGGCCAGGCCATAATTAAAATTCAGTAGAACAGTACAGGTATTCTGTCTAATGGAGTCTATAGGTCTGAAGTCAATTCATTGAAAAATTATGTTTGTGACCTTTCATTCTGGCATGAGCAGCCAGCACACTCCTTTTTCCACGAAGTACTGTCAAACATGGATGTTTTATCAACTTAGCTCTGAAAACTGGAAACTAGAAGCTCTGGAATTTAAATATCACCTGATAAATATTAAGACTGATAAAAATATAAGTTTGCTTATATTTTTGCTGTGCTTTGACCACAGCCTGCAAGCTGATTTTGCATGTCTTGAACTATATGATTACATCTAGGAAGCAAATGAAGTTACAAGATATACAAGAAGTGGTTTCTAAAGAAGGAAGAAGGTATGGAAGATTTAAAGTAATAGTTCTGCTCTTGATAGTAATTGCTCCAGGCCTAGCAATTCCTCACAGACAATTCAATTAAATGCTGACAGAAACACAAATAGAGCTCACACAGTCTTCTAGTTCTTGCAGCGTTGCACTGATGTCATCTTGTCTGGAAGTTACTGTGAAAGGGTGTTCTTACTGAGCACGTAACTACTAAATAATGCAGGGGTGTCCAAAGCAATTAGAAATACAATGACCCTGTGTTCCAAAACTTGAGTTTCCCAGCCTACAGAAGTGACCTTATTGTACCTGGCAATCTCATACTGGATAAAATACATCTTTACATTCCAAACATTTGATAGGTTTTGCATTTCTCTCTTTTTGGTTTATGCTGGCATTCCTGAAGTTTCTTGTGGCAACTGAAATAGAATACACTTCTTCTTGCTGAAATTAGCAGCAATGAATCACCTGAACTGAATTTTTTCAGTGCATAATTAGCTTATTTGTTCTAATCTCCTGTTATTGCACAGATATTTGCCTTTCTGAATCTAATCTTTTCAACAAATATCATTCAGTTACCACTTGTCTTTCCTGACTTAATGATAGGATATAGTGTTTCATATATGCATGTAAAAATATCAACCACAGTTTTGAGATGTCAGTGTTTTTCATGGTAACAATTATTTGCAAAACAAGTCAAAACAACATTGTAGAGACACACAAAAAATCACGTGAAAATATTAAGTATTATAATTTATAATAAATTGACACAGCATGAAATTTGGGCTAGTTTGAAGTTTGTGGTAAAAAATTTCAAAGCAACAATTCCTGTAATTATTTTTATAATAAGACAGACAGAAAACTTATAAACTGCACTAGGATAGGGGAAAATTTGAAAATATTTCTTCAAATATTAATAGCAAGCAACTCATGGAAAAACTTCAATCATATCGAAACAGAGCCTTATAGAATGAGGTTAAGCTCCAAAAAAATCAAAAGCTGTTACCATATGGAAGTTCCCACTTAAGCCTCTTGAACGGCTGTCAGTGATATTGCGGCAGAACAGTATTCAGTAACCTGCTGACGCAATTAATGCATGTTTGTGTTTATAATCTCAGATTAGGGAAATGTGCCTTTCAGATGCTCATTAAAAGTATTTGCAGGTGCTCAGCAGCCCCACACAGCAGAACCTGTGTGTTTTCACACAGGACATGTTCATGGCCCCAGAGCACTGGGTGAGTGCTGTGTAAAGCAACCGGCAGCAGTTTCTGGGCAGGTGAAGCACTTGTACTCAGGGTACCTAAAATGTTTTAAAACACAAGAAATCCATGTCTATATCTTAATAAGTCCTGGCGCCAAACTGGTTACTGCCCATGGTCTCTTTGTGACTGATTCCAAATGTATAGAAATAAAGAAGCTTTTACCTATCAGAACAGTTTTGTTGTGTTCTGCTGGTGTCATAAATTTTCGTATGAATACCCCATCAAAGCATTACCACAAGGTC